>NW_005054297.1:27208731-27208954 GCF_000277835.1 Geospiza fortis
TATTTGGAAAGTACATCCTCATTCTTACAGTCATTTAAGGTATTTTACAGTCCTCCTACACAAAGTGGAGAAGTTTTGTTTCCTTTCTTAAAGACATCCTCTATTTGTTCAAATTGCACACGATTATGAAATGTTAGATCTGTATGAATAGTCACTGCAACTCACACTAACTGAAGACAGCATCATGAGGACAGAATAACAAAAACCCTCCACAACTGAACAT
>NW_005054297.1:27209197-27215772 GCF_000277835.1 Geospiza fortis
GCTGTTTCAAACATTCCATGCTGCCAAGCAGCACCATTTCAGCGTCGCTGTGTTAGTTCCAGTTGCCCTAACACATTTATTCATAACGCAAAATAAAACAAAACCAAAGAAACCGCACACACCCCACAGGACAAAAAGGTCATTTTCTTTATTTTATCCAAGTGCAAACAGATGTTTGAATAGAATGGGTTTTTTAACATAAACACAATCAGAGATCATTTCTAAAGTATGTAATTTTAGAGTCATGTTGTTACTGGGAACTTTATTTTTTTAATAAAAAGCAAATGTAAACAAAAATTGATTAAATAGCAATCTCATAAGTAACAAGCTAAGAAAAAAATAAGAAGGGGTTCTGGTTTTTTCTTTAATTTCAGCATACTAAGAGATGTCAGGGCAATTGCTAAACCACCCTTCAGATTTTGACACTACATGGGATTTATAAATCCCATATAGCTTTTAGGCTGAAGGAGGAATCTGTCCATAAGCAGCAAGTACGCTTTAGTGCTTATGACAGGCTGAATTCCTTTTACCCCTTACAGCATTTTTCTTGCATTGTTCATTACCAAAGTGAATAATGTTGCAATTTTAGAAACTGAGTCCTAGCAGCATAAACCAATCAGAAATAAAGTTACACACACAGAAACCCTGCAACTATGAAGAGAATAAGAAGAGCAGGGAGAATAAAACAGTAAAATGAGAAGAATAAATGAGGGGGGGGAAAGATTTAAAGTTGTAGTTGATAATAGCTGGGAGATTTTCAGCTGGAGAAAGGAAAAAAGCCTTCTGTTCATCAAAGAAAAAGAATTGGGTGATGGTGGTATAATATGCAAGCTGAAACACACAAAAGATGACCCGCTGTGTGAGGGATGCTGTATTAACTAGTGCAACATTTTTACTGTATCTGGCTTCTTATCAGGTCACTATCTCACACCTACCTGGAAGATTCTCACTATTTTCTTTATCTGTCTCAGATCAAAAGACAATTTTCTGGTTAGCAGGTGGTCTCACACATCATGTATTTACACACAGAGATCCCTTTTGTGGTTTTTCTTCTTTTCCCTTTTTTGTTTGTTTGTTGGTTGGTTAGTTTCAAGCTTTTTAATTACAAGAAAAACGTTTAGCAAGATATTCACAGAAGATCATCTTCTCCTGAGAAAATTAATTATAATGGTAAATTAATCCCCCAGGAATAATTTTCTTTTAATATTGCCAAAGTAAAGAATTTATAAATTAATTAAGTTGGAATGTATTAGAAAAGCTACTGCATGTGAGTGTTTGTCCCTGAACAGCAGGCTCCTAACTAAAATTTTCTAAATGACTCATGATTGCAGCATCTCCAAGTTTTGTAAGTGCACTCTGAGCAGGTTATCCTTCCAGAGAAGCTGCAATGCAGGCATTGCAGGGCCATGCTATCCTTAGAGCTGGAATTTGCTGAAATGACTCAACACCAAGGAGCTGCTCCTGAACACCGTGGTGCTGCCCGCAGACCACCACACCTGATGGTCTGTCACTGGAGGCAGTCATAGATCATCTACAGACACTATTTCATCATTTTTCACTCCTTAAAGACACTATTTTGTCTTTTTCTTCTGGGGGAAAAAAATACAAACCCACACATCCATCACAAAAGACAAATGCCCATTCTGATGTTTTAGACAGCAGATACTAAACTAAGACACCAAGCAGCAGATGTAAAAAGGACCATCTTCTGCACACAACATGTAGCCTCTTTCCTTACTTTAAAGCTGCAAAATCCACTCATTAAATGGAATACAAAATCACTCATTTTAACATGCAACTAAGTTCCAGTGGTTTCAAGGCCAACTTTCATCATACAGCAAAACATGTGAAAAGATGCCTGCCATCCCTCAACAATTTACAGCTGGAAGACAAGACAGAAGTTAGGTAGATGTAAAATGGGGGTTTTGTCATAACTGTGGTCCTTGTTATTTTAGACAGTTAGCATTAGGAATACAAGAAAAACATGAAAGCAGCCTAATTATTATGGTGACTACTTGAAAGCAAAAAAAAAAAAGCCATGAAAACAAGAAGTTACTCTCTGTTTGCAAAGTCTATAGAATATTTTGGACCAAAAAAGGAACAGGTCTCCACTAGTTCACAAAACCTCTGATTACTGGAAGTCATATGACACTTGGGGTTTTAGCCCTTCTGTTAGTTAAATACAGAATTAAAAACTCATATCCCAGTTATCAGGGCACCAGAAAGGTTAAACAGTATCAATTGAGAAAAATATTTTCTTTGTGATTGTTTCCTAAGAAATGCCACTCTACTTTTCCAAATAAATTTAGAATATTTTGTTCAGTACTTTGAATTTCAACACCTATGAAGATTTTCAGGCATACAGAGCTGGCTTCATAAGCCTCTTTCAAGTGGCACTGCATACTGGGGATGAGACCGTTTAATGGTGACAAACTCATCACAGGTTTTCCTGAAACCTGCTCACCACAACGCATTGCAAAGGCTACTAAAGCAAATGCAAAGTACTAAACACTAATCAGGCCCATTATGAAAAGTTATACAAAAGCCAGACACACAAATATGAAGTTAAACAAAATGTTCAACTACTGCTGACAGTCCTAATTCTAAATATAGTTTACTGCATACGGAAATACAAAACAATGCAAAAATAAAGTGAGATGACAAAATAGTCATTATAGACTATATAACATACTGTCAAACCCATATTCCAAAAAGGAGTTACTTGCCATCAGAGGTTTCAATAAGTAACATAAGTTTATATAAATTTTACAAGGGGAACATCACAAGAAGACTTGGCTGCATGACCCTGGTTTAGTTAGTTAAAAACTTTAATCAAGTCTTCAAATATAACTCAATTTTAAATTTCTTATTTATTCCTCAGATGTACTTTACAGGGCATGCTTGCTAAATGGTCACACCACAAGCATACAAGTTCAGTTGTACTGCTGCATAAACAATAATGCAAACTTGAATGACTAAATAGAGCTGTTTGTAAGAAATCAGTCTTGAATTTAAAACTTCACACTGCACCCTGATTATGAAAAAAACAGTTTAGTCAAAAGCCTTCACTGCACTCCCATCTTTGCTGCCCTCATGATTGCTGTACTCTCTCAGAGGACTAGTTTAAGTGGTTAAGCCTTTTGTTAGTAAATTGGGGAGAACCTCTTTCATACACCAGAACTCACAAAAAAGTACATGTTTAATGTACTTTTCATTCCCTTGTTATTTTCATGACCTCCAAGGTGGGAGAATCCTCCAAGACCTTCCATAGTCGGTAGAAGCATGGAGTGGATGAGCATCTCCCCTGAGTATAAATGTATCCCCATGTAAAACAAAGTCATTAAGGTCATCTGAAAATCTAAATGGGAAATGAGTCCTACCAAATAGGATATAGCCTATGTTCCTCTGCCTCCACATAGGATGCTCTATTAAAATGAGAAATAATTGAGACTGAAGTGGTTACTGTATTCGGTGTTTTAATCAGCCATGTAAGTCTTGTGGACACCAAGAGATGATTTTTTTAAAGTTTCAGTTTTGGAGGTGAACCAGTATGTGCCAGAGTCACAGCATGATACTGCAGAGCTGAAGATCTGTGTTTCATTGTGGAAAAATACTTTCTGTACAGTTCCTTTTGGGAAGGAGAGGGGACAGGACATTCCAGAAAACCACAACAAGTAGCATTTTTGGAGGAAGGCACTTCCTGACCTTAGCTTTCAGATAAATCCCAAACTGAAGACATCTATAAATAGAAGAAACAGGAAAAGAAATCAAGTAAGATATCAAACGTCACTTGTTTAAAGCAGAACTTTCCTTTCTCCTTAAAAGAAACTGTGACACAGTTTTCCTAAAGGAATGCACAGTGTGCAAGTAGCCGTGTCTTACCAGCCTGGAGACCGGCCCAGCTATTTCTTCATTATCTCCTGGCTCATTTTACAACCAATTTAGAAATACTTTTCACTAGTGTTCATAAGTAACATTCAGACTTTTCAACACACTCAGGCAACTTACCACAGACTCTCAAAACCATTTTGTCACATTAAATTTAACACATTATGATATGGTTGCAAAATTTAATAAGCCTGTCTTCTACTATTTTACGTGTTCTGCAGAGTTGGCAAGTTTTAGATTATTTCGTTTAGAAACTAAGATTACCCTGGAACAACCAGGGTAGGTAAAATTATCTTGAGAATGGCATTTCAGCAGCTATCTAATAGCAGAGGGGACAGGCCAATATTTGGCTGACAAATTGTGATAAGCGTGCTCTAAAAATAAACAGCAACTTATGAGGCACCAAACACCACGGAGCTGTGGCTGTGGGGTTTTTTTAATATAAAATGGAAACCTCATGCAGTAAACCAAGATGCCTTGTGAAGTTACTCATGGTTAACAGAAGTAATACTTCACCTAGAAGCTATTTATGAAGGCCAGGGTAACCATTAGAGCACCTGTTTCAGACAGACCTCCTTTGTTCAAAAGAAATGTAAGGCAACTCGCCTGCTGGAACGTGGGCCAATGTCAACAGCAAATCCAACTGGATTTATGCAGGTTGTGTCACCATAAACCACGTTACTTTCGTCATGGCTAAACGTTCGTTTACTATCAAAGCCAAGATGGATTGTAAGAAAGTGCCATTATTTTCTCTTCACTTTTAAATTCACTTAAAATATTCATTCACATAAGAACATTAGACGTTAAACAGCAATTTTCTTATCAACAGTTTGCTTATCAAACCTGGTAAATGTAGAAATCTGACATATGACAATTCCGATGATGACAAACTCTAAGTATTTGTATATTTTGTTTCAGGAGTGAAAAAAAACCTGTATAAGGTACATTGTATTGCAATTTATAAATAAAGGAGAGTTTCTTTCCCACTCAGAAATAAATAAATGTGAGATAAATTATTAGCCAAATCACCCTGTTCTAAGTGCTCACCTAGTAAGAAAAATACCTGAAGTAATGACTAAGGCACAAAATTCAAAAAGCACTACAATAAAGGTTTAAAAAGGGAAAAACTACAGGACATCAAATTAATAAAACAGAGGTTAAACCACAGCAGAAGGCTAGGTACAAGGAATGACTACAAGAAGGGAGAAGAACTAATAATTTGCCTGGGCATTCAGAAAAATATTTCAAAATTAAGTATCCTATCGCAAAACTCAATTTTCTTTGTTTTGGGCTCTTAGAACTGTTTTTCAAAGCTAACAGAGCATTTCTACCCGTTTGTGCCATGCATTGCATCGATCACACTTTCCAGCAATATCCTGTAGTCTAGAAGTTTTTCAACTACGAAAGTGATATTCCCCTAAAAGTCAAATTAAAGAGTGGAACAAGACTCTCAAAGAGGATTTAGGACTAGTGGAGACCTGCTACCTATCAATACTCAGTCTGCTAAAATACAAGCTAATAGCAGCAAAATAAATGGCTGTCTAAAATACAGCAGATATGGAATATCCTCCTCTCTTCCACCTTGGCAAACACCTACAACAGAGTTAAAAAAATTCTCACCCTTCCTTTGGCACTGTTACCTCAAGCCATTTTTAACAGCTGAGCTGGAATTGTGCTGCCATCTGATAGTTGTTCAGTGGCCTACGACCAAGGAGCTGGCATCTTCCAACGAAGTCATCTTGAATTAAAACAAGGCATTGGTGCTAATTAGCGGCTTTCAGCACTAAGGGAGAAGCCATGGCAAGGACAGAAACTCAATTACCCTCGTTCCAGCAAGCACCAGCTCCTGGTCAGCATGTAGCTGGCGGAGCCCCTCATGTTTCCACATCCATGGCACACAGTAAATGCTTCAGTCTCCAGATCAGACCACTGCGGGCCATTCACACAGAGGTCTGACCTTTTGTGCTTTGCGCAAATTTGTAACAAATCCATTGAAGACCCCCAACAAATCTGGTGCACTATGCAGCCATGTGTACCATAGGATCAACACAAAATGCAGCTCAGACTGAGATGCTCACAACTACTTTGCTGTAACTCAGAGTGAAAACTTTCTCGCTGGGAGTGATTACCATCTGTTCACCAGCTCCTCAGCGCTGAATACATTCAAGCTACTTAGTTACTGTACTAATCGAGTTTAGAGAGAGATACCACCTGAACACCATGAACCAGTGCAAAATCTTCTTTTCCTGTTTCATACTCAGAGTATCATCTATGAACTACACTCCTATTTATTGTTTGTCTTAAGATAATGCAAATTCAATCGATGGGCCACTTACTGCCTTCACTGGTGAAACTGCTGGTTATTAGCCACCCTCAACAGGAAATCAACAAATGTGTCAGGATCAACTACAGCACTTCAGCTTTCAGCATCTTGCTATGAATTTAGCAACTGGGATAAAAGCCCAACCATGTTACACATGTTTGCACACATTCTGCTTCAGCAGCATCCAGAACCTGCTTTTTATTTCCAGTTTTTGACTCTTTTTGGAGACTGCGGTTCCTCCAGAGTTGAAGAATTCCACAGGGAGAACTCCTGCTGTAGTTTAGGAACGGTATTCCCCAATTTAGTGCTCTTATAGAAACATTCCAAAGCACATGGTGCTTACTCACCCTCCCCTTCCCTTCAG
>NW_005054297.1:27215790-27224912 GCF_000277835.1 Geospiza fortis
CGGGTTGAGATCCAGATATAAGAACAACTACAACAGCATAAGAATAGATATAAAAACAAATACATTTTAATTTTTCAGTTAATAGATAAAGTTCAAAGCTATTTCAACATAAAGCACCATCATACACGAACACAATAAAATGCCAGAACTCTGAAATATTGACGTAACTATTTAAACCCAAGTCCATCTTTTTTTGTCACTATAGCTATGGCACCTTCAAAAACTGCCTGAGCTACTGCCCCCAAATAGAAGTCAGCAATGGGACGCTGTGTTCTGGCAGCGCCTGCCTGTCCTACAGCCCTGGCGAGGGAATTCACTTGGAACACCCACAGCACCACTGGCAAGGGACAAAAGAAGTCTGTAATACTGCACAGACAAGCCTCTCTCTCTCTCAGTTCAAAATGCATCTAAATATTTACTACCATGTATGCTGTGTATTCTGACACATCTTTTGACAAATAGCAAAACTCTGCAGAACCATTCAAAGGAGGGCTGGCTACTCACATAATGCAATGTGTGACTGATTTCTGCAAGGTCATGTATTCTGAGGAAACGTTCTGGGCGGGCAAGGGAATGGTTTCCTGACAAGATGAAGCACTTACCTCAAAGTCAAAACAAAAACAATGGAGGGTACATATTTTAGGTAAGTCCCCATAGATTTCACATACCAAATGGAAAAATGTGTATGCCTTTTAAATTGCATGCCAACAAAATTAAGTGTCACTTCTTTGTTTTGCCCCCAGGAAGACAGCCCACAAGCACCTAATTTTCAAATACTATACAACAAACCAATACAGATTAGATTCAGTATATACATTATTCTCTATATATATTTTGTAAATACAGACAAGATTCAGTATAATAATACAAAAAAAAACCCAAGCTCCGAGCCTTAGCATCTCCCTCACCCAATTCAGTGAATGCAAAGGTGCCCCTTAAATTAAAAAAAATTCTCATTTTAGGAAATTCATCAAGAATAAATAATGTCATAACATTACGTCCAGTTTAATTTTTTTTATACCTATAAACAGTGTTTGAAAATGGAGCACCATATACTCTCTGGGAGAGGTTTAGGTATTTCAGAGGTTCCTACACACAACCATAAGCATTTCTTTTCAATCTCTTGTATCATAGGTCTTCACACCTTCAGCAACACCAACACAAACATTTGAAGCCACAATCTAAACCAGACTGAGTCACTTAAATTTTAGAAAGCAAAAACCCTACTACACAATCTCTCAAAAGTAAGGTCCTTTTGTTCTGTTCAGCTAACAAGACTGTATCACTTATCCTGTGTTTTTTGCAGCCTCACAAACAGCTGGAAGGGCAGGAATGAGGCAGCAGAGAACATCAGCATGGAAAACAGTGAGTGAGCAGCTTTGGTGGGTGCCTGGAATCCAGCCAGCATCAACCCACTACAACTAGCTCTGCTGCTAAAGAAATATAATGTACCACAAAAGATTCAGCCTTTGGTTTCAGCAAGTCAAACCTCAAGCAGATATTGGTGGTACAGCCTTGTTTTCCCATCAACTACTTATAAACCACATTTCTGTAATATTCTTTCTCACCCCTCTAAGTTTTGAGTTATTTTTTGCATAACAGGGCAAAAAGTGTGAATGACTAATTTCAGATAGAAAAGGCTATATCAATATTTTTTCCCAACTACAGTAAAAGCAAAATAAAGATGGGAGACCAGTATCACTAACAATAAAGAACTGCAAATATAAACTAAAAAACAAAACAACAAACTACTAAGCAAACAATCCACGGGTAACAGGAAACACCCTCCCGTTTAGAAACCCAAAACTACTACATAATAAATATTTTTATTAAGCAAAGTTTATTTTAACTTTAAGGCATACAAAAACCAAGCAAACAGAAACAAACAGCCTGGTAAAGACAATCAACAACAAGCATGCTCCACAAATGTGTCTTCCATGAAACTCAATACCCATTCCCAGGTAATTTACACTGAAACCAGATGCTGTTTCATTGTGTTGTTCACGTTTATCAGAATACACACATATAAGAGAAAAATAGGAAAATCATGCTGTCCACAGAAATAATAATATCAGAATATTCCTTTAATTTTTATCAATGCTGAAAAGCAAACTCATGCCCTTTTTCCCCCCCTCTAAAAGTATTTAAATATTTTAATTTTTTCTTATTCCTTTAGTGTTTTGCTCAGGTAATGATATACATGCTGACCTTTACTGTTGACTAGAATTCCTTAGAACTGCTCTAAATCAAATATTTAATCACTCTTACTCAGGTCAGACAAGACAGACACACACAAAGAAACACATCTACACATCTATGGGCGTAACAGAGATACCCAGAGAGAACAAATAGCTAATTTTAACTGCAAACAAAGCTGAAAGAAAAGCACTGCAGTAGGGCTCCTCTCTCTCCCTTTTCAAGAAAAGTGGTCAACTTCACCAACTTCAGAAAAAGGGAAGCAGAGCACCACTTCCATTTTGAGACTAATTCAAATACACCCCTTCATGCAAAATATACCCAGCAAATTAAATCTGCAACACTGGCTGCAGCAAACAAGGCGCGCAGGCTCAGCTGCCCCTCACAAAGCATCTTTGTAGAGCTATCTTTCTGCCAGTGCTCCTTTTGAATTCCCAAACAATACCTCGCAAAAATTAGATCTCCTACTGTGGGAAAGTTCCCAAAACACAAGCCAAAATATATTTTCTCATGAGGATACAAAAAACCCTCAATGAGGAAGTCAAAGTTCTTACAATGACTGTTCAGTGTACATATAGTCATTCTTGAAACATGCTAACATATTAAGTAGCAACATTCTGATTTAGAGAAAAAAAAATTAAAATCAGATCAGTAGTTCAACAGAATGAATAGCTAGTGCTAGCAGTTACTACTCAGGAATTTGCATAAGCATAGACTTTTAAAAACTTTTACGCTCACAGTCTTTTTAAAACAATGGATGTCAAGAAACAATAACTTATCAAAAAAACCTTAGCTAAGGGATATTGTAATAAGTATAAAATAAATGAATCATCTTTAGAGGTTACACTTAAATCATCTTTTTTTTTTTTTCCCTCAGGTACCAAGGGTTCTCCATGAATAAACAGATAACCCACAGGAGACTCCAACCTCCTACTAAAGAAAAACACGATCTTGGGAAAATGCTTGTATGTCCTTTACTTTTGCTGACCTACACTTTTACACCCAAGACATGAAAGAGTTTTCAGTCCTTTTGGTCTCGGAAGCCCAGCAGACGATTTTGCTCATTACTAGTTTTGGCAGAAGAGCAAGCCTATCCATGGCAAGCAGTCCTGCTTTACAATAATCCTCCTCCACCAGAGGTTATCCTGCAGCACCACCGGCTACACCCCACACCACTGGGGTGGGTGAGGATGGGTGGGAACATCCTGGTCCTTTGGCATCACAGAGGGTACAGACACGTGCTCTGATGTCTGAACAGCACCTCAGGAAGCAAGTGGACAAAACAAGCTTGGACTGAGTAGAAGATCCCTGGGCTTTTGGCCCAGCACTGCTCACTTCAGTACATTTCCTAGGCAAGAATGCCACAGAAAAGCTCCCAGTTTTTAAGTGCAGGAAAGAGACTGTGTCCACAAAGGCTGAAAAAAACATGCTCACAGGACGATACTCAGCCCAAACCCAGGGCAACCACTTCTTCAGCCACTGCAGGGCAGAAATCAAAAGCAAACTCTACCAAACAGATAATTAATCAAGTAGGAAATTACACAGAGCTTATCGGCGCTGCAGTTAAACCCTCACTTTCCCAGTTTCAAACCGGCTCAGATACGTACAGCCAACCGAGCTGCAATCTTCTGATGCAATGAGAAAGCACACAAGTGTGTAGGATAAGGCTTCCACTCGTATTTCTATGCTATAGGTGAAGGCTTCCTGATCATACCAAGCTCTTTGCAAGTGTTGGCAAAACTTGTATCATTAAAAGATATGGAAATCTATTAGTGCACAAAGTACTAGCCCTACGACAGGGCAGAACTACTGTAAAAGAAATTAAAAAGTCAATACTCTTGCCATTCTCAAAGCTCTTGGCCATGAAGATATGAATGGCTATGGGAAAATACACACACACCCCATTAGAAAGACTGGGAAATGAGCATACTCTTTCAAAACAAACAGGATATTAAGCAGCCCATTGCAGTACATACCCTTAGTTTTGAAAATGACATGAAAATTGACACTGCAAGTTCAGAATCAAACATTCCAGGGCTGTTTCAACAGACTGAGATTAAAGAGTCCACAAGAAAATCTGAGCTATGCAAGGATTTTCAGCTTTACTTATCAGCCATAAAAAGACATATTCATACAAGTAAGTTTGTTGGGCATGAAATAAGGCTGCATAGTAATACTAGCTTGAGAAAAACATTAGGAGAAAATAAATGTACACTTACTTCCAAAATACATTCTCTGATATTGTTTCTGTACTAAACAAATAGATTGTTTGCCTTGTCAGGTAAAGGTCTCACTTTTTCCCAATAGTAGTTTTGGTTTTTATGCTGCCAGTAAAGTGCTGAAACATAGCAGGAAAAATCCCCATGGTTAAAGGTCTCTACATACACGAGCCTATACTAACTTGTTTCATCTGTATTCACCTCCCCTACTTACAGCCCAAGAGCCACCGCAAGATATCACTTAACCTACAGTTTTTCAGACACATTCAGGGTATGTTAACTATTTTGAACAAGTTTCCAAAACCCTACAGCATCTAGAGACTTGTTGGTATTTTTTAGTTCAGACCAACTACCCTTACAGCTAACTTTATGATGGCAATTCTACTTGAAGCCCACTGCTGAGCAAGAAAGGAGCCCAGACCAAGAAGCAGCAACAACCTTTCTTCATTAAGCTGCATTACTAACGGTGGTCCAATGTTAACACAAGACATAACAGACTCATGTCCCCACTTCGGAATTAGTCACTGCAGTCAGCAGAAAGCCTGACCACCACCACGGGAAAGCACAGTAGGAATCTAATTTTGTTGGCCAAATGTGCTGCCCAGAAAGAAACAGAATGTCCAACCTTGCAAAGTAAGGCTGCTCCTGAATAACCACGTAACAAAGCCCTGAGATGCATTATGGAAATGCCACTATATCAATGCAATACAGCCAAACACCAGGCATCAGCTGCCACAGCCCTTCACTTCTCTGGCCTACCAAGAACCAGCAGGGGATTTTAGCAACAGAATCAGTTCTCAGCATTATACTGCTGTTAGCAGCCTGATAACAGGGGTTACCCTCCTCTGTAAATGCTCACCTCAAAAAGATGGCAACACAGTAGCATGCTGACTGTGAAGAAAATCTGAAAGAACAACTCAAGCTCCAAAATATTTTTGTTTTTCAAAGGAAAGAAATCCCAAATAAGCTCCTTTGAAAAAGATCATTTTAGTCTTCTAGTGTATTTGATATACAGACACATAATCAGCCTGAATTTAAAGACTAAATATTCTTTTGCTAGACTCACATATAAAATGCTTAGTTCCTCTGATCCCATTAAAATACACAGCCTTGTATTTTTTTCAAGAGATCACTGTAGCAAGAAGGAAATGTTCATTTCTGGCTTATCTGAAGATTGCACACAATCATGCTATCACTGGTTACAAGTATAAAAATAACAGAACCGGGGAACAAGCTGAAAGTTTATTTGGAAAAAGCATAGGTACATCCTATAATTAAACCATTTTTCCTCTCAAGTGTTCAAGAAGGGACTATCTGCTTTACAACAGCATCCTGTTTAGATGTCTTCTGACATTAAATGACTCATTAGTATCAAACTAAGGGCTACTGTACAGTTCTCCCCTCTGCCCTGAAGAGCTGGTGTGATGCTGTCACATCTCTGCTCCTCGTTACTGCAGTGCTGAACTGCCTTCATGTACCACACCAGCAGTTTCCAGAAGGAAACCTTAGGCATCTAACATATATAAGGTACACATTCAAAAAATTTCTTCCTGCAGACATCACCACATGGCATGAAAACAGTGGACAGTATGCAGAGTTTCTGAATCAACCAGCTATTCACATACCATGCCATGCAAATGAGTTGTCAGGATAAAGAAAGATTAGGGTTCAGCTTCTCTTGTTTGAAAACAAAAGCAGCCCTATGTTTTCAACCAAGCTACACCAGTATAAAACTGCATGCTTTCTGAAATGGCCTATGATGCCAAAAAGAATTTGTTTTGTAAAGACTTAAAGCTATAACAGTCCATGCAAGAGGACATTAGGAGAAAAAAACACTAGATCTCCATTACTCACAGCTCAAGGGCATAAAACCATTTGTAATTTATGAACATTTAAAAGTTAGATCCCAAAGTAGTTAAATTAACTTCCTAGTTCATGTCTTCAAAGAGAAAATGAATAGTTTAATACATCAATTAAAGAGAAGAGTTACACAACAGGTATGTTAAAGTACAGGCCACATATAAATCCTTTTATTTCTCATTTTTTTTAGCCAACAGAATATTGAGTTGTGATTCAGAAACACTCTGTAAAGGAGGATATAACAAAGAGAAATAAAGTTATAAATTTACAGAAGCAATTGCAGAATACACTGTTTACCTCAAGGAAAAAAAAATCAGTTCAATCCAAAATTACCAAGATATTTTTTCACTACAAAAGTTCAAGCCAAGTTTGCTTTTCCCAACAATGTTTATCAGACCTACTTCTCAAAGTTGTTCATATTGGCTATCAGTCTGTCACTCCTGTCCTCTGAGCCTGCAGTGAAGGCAGGGTGCCAAATTTGCACCCTGACAGTCCAGGGTGAATAGTAATGTCAAACAGAGATTTACCTCATCATGGTTTGGAAGAAGCTGAGCCCCAAAGAGTTTGTTAACATAAGAAGCAAATACGCTACTAACATACTTCTCTTGGTATTTCCTGCACTGACACAAATATGATAAATATATTTTCTCTTTTCAACCCTCCCTTGACTTTAAAAAAGCCTCATGACTTCCCAAAAGTCAAAATTAAGTAGCTATCTTTTAGAGATAGCATAGCAAGGACAGGAAAATACAAGTAAAGAAACAATAAGTTACTTTAAGGGAAGAAGGAAAAATAAGGTCTTTGTACCTTTCTATGTATTTTTTTCCTTTTTACGTAATGATGGAAGATGATGTGCATAAGCATATTTCTTTCAAATTCCAATACTGTTGTAAAATAAAATCAAACAGAGAACCAACAGCAGAAAACTAACACACATAATTCAACATGGACCACTTACAAAAACATCAACCAAGTTTTCTGCTGCAAGCCCAGTCTCCCCAGCAGCAACAGGAGAGCAGCACCAGTTTCAAGTATTTCCAGTGCTAAGAGCCCATTAGATTTCCCACATACTTGGTCTTGTTTGTGGATTATTTTGGGCCAGTGTCAATTTCATGGATTTAAGGGTGGGTTTCTTTTCCTGTGGTGATTGCCACAGCAGGCTGCCAGTGTGCTGATTCGGGAAGTTTCACAGCACTAATGCAAGCCCTGGTGTTCCCAATTTAGCTCTCTGCTCTGTGCCCTTCACTGGGCTTTATCCCTGCGCTCGGGCTGCATTCTTCACTGCGTCATTTCTTACTTTCTGCCTTTCTCTGCTTCTTTATTATCCCTTCTAGACAGCAAGGCCAACTGGCAAGGACACGAGAAAGTTTAACAGTTCACAGACCATACCACAGGGAAAGCATCGTCCCCCAAGCCCAGCCTGGTGGCCCCACAGCCTGACCTAGTGCTTTCTGAGCATCTGCCTGCATCTCTCCTCCTGAGCACCCCACCATGCTTCCCCAACCATGTCCTGAGGCTGGACACTGCTGGTAGGCACCCCCCAGCTGGAATCTATGCCTCTATCAATTCAAGTGACCTCACTGCAAGTTTGCAGAGAGTGTCTTCTCCAGGACAGAGCACTCAGCCTCCTTCAGCTTTCACAACACACTGAAGGGCTGGGTCCAGCACTGAAGGCAAACAGACATTTGGAAAAGGTCAAACAAGGACAGAGAAACAAGTTTAGCACCACAAAAACATGTTCCAGAAGCAGCTTCCTTTTTTATATAAAAGAAGAAAAAAAAAAGAGCTGCCAAAAAGGCATGCCACATACGATGCCTATGCAGCCAGCATGTTTTTCCATGAGAAGTTTTATTTTCTGACACATACTCCATGAACACGGGGATAAAAATAACATTACCACAATGACGTATCTATAGTAGGAGGAATGACTTATGGGTGCTGAGCAAAAGTCAAGGTTTCCTCTTTGCCCCAATTTAAAATCATCACCAGCCAGTCAGACGCCTGCCAAAACAATCAGTAACAGCATCTCTTCCCCAAAACCCGAATACAGGGACTGCTCAGAGAGCAGGACAAGCCTTTAGAAAACAGGACAGATGGCATTACAACTCCAAGCAAAGTAACTCCTTGTATCATTAGCTATTGAACCGCGGCTTGATGTGGGGATCAGTGTAAAGCTTATTAGTCTTTAGACAGTTGGCAGCAACAGCCACTGCAGCAACCGTTCGGGAGCAGAAGGAACTCATTCAGTTTGGTTGTTTTTCAGGTCATGTTAAGTCAAAATGTTTCTGTACGCACTCCAGTCCCCAGCTTAACCTTTCTCAGCCTCTCTAGGCTCAACTACGCTTACAAACGGCTTCGACTCACACACTCCTCTGATAAAGAGGGCTCCAGGAGCACGGCGCAGGTATCTAAAAAATTCCTGCCTGGTGCCATTGTATAAGGATTTCACCCTACTTTGGAGAGCAAGGACTTGCCAAGAATACCACTGACCTCAGCCCCTACATTATGAAACAGCGCTGCCAGCTCCAGCCAGCTATGTAAAAGTAGGGATTGAATTCAAATCCTGAGCCACCCGTACTCCGGGGCAATAACAAAACACACTCACACACAGAGGGAGGGAAAAAAAAAAAAAGAAAGAGAAAACGGAAAAAATACACCACCGAAAAATTATACTCTAAGTTCATTTTCTTTTTACCGGAAGCAACCTTCAAAACAAACCCAGCCGGCGTTTCTCCCTGTCCTTCCCCCAAAATTAGGGAGCAGGAGGAAAGTTGTCGCGTTAATGCGCGCCTTCCCTTCCCGGGAGCTGCCGGCCGGGCATTCCGCGCTGGGGAGTTCGGCGGGGGC
>NW_005054297.1:27225433-27240878 GCF_000277835.1 Geospiza fortis
GGCCGGCGGGGTCCCCTCCGGCGGCGGTGCCTCAGCATCCTTCCCCTGGGAACACGTCCTTGCCCGGTTTAACCACCAAAAAACAAGTCTGAGCGGCCGCCGCCATGGTCCCGAGGGACGCCGCGCATCATCGCAGCTCCGGCGGTGCTCTCTGGTCACCGATACCAGTGATGGGCAAGCTGGACGCCAAAAATAAATAAATAAATAAATAAAGACTTGATCTGCCGAGTCTAGTGACTTCGGGGAGGCCACCTGTTGTCACGCTTCTCCAAAGTAATCCGTATCAGCTGGCTGTCCCCTCTGCCATTGCTATATGGGGTAAAAACGAGGAAGGGAGGGGTGTGAAATCGTTAATTTATCACTGTTCTGGGGGTTATCTAGCGGCGGATGCTCCTCACGTGAACTTAAGTTTTTAAAGAATAAAGGGTCTCGCAACATGGCTGATTTTCTTTGTTTACCACGACACCGAGCACGTCTCAGCAGCAGCCTGACAAACGCGGAGCATGGAAGTATTATTAGCGTGCCATTAGCGGCGGGGTAATACTATTAGTGTATTTGCTTTCACAAGTGATGTGTACCCTTCGCTGATACGGATCACGCAATGTAAATAATGTCAACACTAATAAATCTGTTTAATTCCCAGTCACTAGCAGTCACATTTCAATTCCAAGTAAGGTAGTGTCATCTTTATTTGATTTTTTTATTTGTGAAATTTCCCAGGGCTAACCATCTTTTCCTTACAAAACATACACTGCTAGTCCCAGGAGAAAATATGTTACACTTTTAGACGTAAGTGGCTCTCAAAAATGCTGTGTCTTCAGACAGTAATCTACTAAACCTACTCAATTTCTAGATATGGCTCATTAACAAGGATAGCTCTTTGGGCTAATCCCACTCAGATGTGTCAGCAAAATATTTTTGCAGTAATACCAATTATTCTGGGCAGATCATGGGAAAATACTAGGGAGTGCTCCACATTCTCTACATCTAGCTTATTGGTGCTTTTGGTGCTTACTAGAAGTCCTTATGGGGGATTTTTTCTTTTTTTTTTTTTTTTAGTAACAGATTAGAAATGTCATGTCCTTTGCCCTAAAAAATAACAGTTTAAATATGCCTCGTGTTCATCATCCAGAGATGATAATAATTCCTTCAAATGAATCAAGCCTGCAGCTATAGAAAAGTGCCAGCTTTTCTGAAGCTCAGTTTACCAATCCGGAGTGCTGGAATTCCCTTTTTTTGGGGGCATATGTATAGGAGGAGTGCCACAGGAATGTGAGGAATGCTCTCTCAGGCTTCACTCCTCAATCACTTCAGGGCACCCATTCCCTGCTGCAGCAGCAGCCTAGCTTGCCTGACATCTTTATATCTCTACATCAAAACAGAGCTACCCACTCTATTTTAATATGCAATTATCTTTCATTTCAGACCTATTAGCTGTAACAGCACCAAGTCGAGCGTTTTGCTCTGGTTAATTTTTTGCTGTGCTGTCTGGTAACACAATACCTGTGATTCATAGGGATGTTTCACTTCAGAGAATGGGATTTCAGGGCTCTCATTGTATTCTGATCAGTGTCACAAATCTCAATGGTTATAGGTCTGTGTCAAAGGCCTAGCACACGCTTCATGAATTGTTATAAATGGGAATGAATGAATGAAAGAAGGGAATTGTACACAGAGAACTATGTACAAATATACTTAACAATGTCTCAATAATATTTAAGGATGTGTTGTGTTAACACCTTTTTTAGTGTCTGTAAGCAACATATTTGTATAATGCAAATACTTCTGATTATTCATATCCTCCATGGCGGATACTAGCATGTCCTTTATGCTGGGCTTTTTCTCTTGCTGAAATCAGTCTAGTTATTTCTGAATAGAAAAAAAAAACCAACAATAAATCAGTAAATAATCATCAAGATTTGGAATAAGGACAGTTATTACTTGAGAAAACATGCAATTATCTCCAGAAACCCACATTTTTCACTACAAGTATTCAACAAAACATAATTTATGGTATCAAATGTTTTTGCAACTTACATTTTCTCTTAGTCTCACTGTCTTCCTGTTTTCCAGCTTCAACAAAAAATCAGTATGATTTAAAATACACATATATACCAGGACATGCCTTTCATTTTGCTTATTGGTTACTCTTCAAGCTAGATAATAGTCTTCAGGTGTTACCTAGTCTTACCCTAATTCACAATGGAGTGGGGTTTTTTTGAGGGGGGAAGGGGGGTGTTTTTCTGGTCACGTTAATACATTACACAGGTTTCCTACCCATCTTACACCAGGAAACCAAGAGTTAACTGTACACACGCAGTACATATGATGTTGATATTTCAACAGTATGGAAAGGCTGCAACACAAAATACGACAGCTCAGCATAATATCTTTTCGGATAGCTGTAAGTAATAGCTATGTTACTTTATAGAAGCATTTCGCCTTAGAAATACAGCGTATCTCCCCTCCTGAATGTGTCCATTTCTTTCAAGAGGTAATTTGAAATGGTCAGGTCAAACAGCTACTAAAATGCTAAGAAAACAAATTCAGCAGTTCTGAGAGCATTTTGTTCATTTGCTAAACCTCATTTTCAAGACGATACATTTCTAAAAGCTTGCACTTGGCTTAGCCACATGGCTTCCAATTCATTACATCTGTAGTTAGTCACCCACAGTTAAATGCTTGGTTTGCTTGGGATGCACCAGTCTGCCCTGGTAAAAAATAAGCCATTGCTGCTTTGAGGGAGTTTAGCAAGTTATATACAGTCTGTATGGTTATAAGCCCAGGAATGTTCCTTTCTCCCATTTCTTGGGTAGGTACTTGTTTCCATCTATCTCCTGGAGATGGCATGACAGCTGCAGCAGATTCATGCAGTTAAACTCCAGCCCTCAGGATTGCCCCTCTTCTTCCCAGATCTTTCCTGGCACCTTCTTGGCAACCATAAAAAGATACTTCCATAACTATTCATGGAGGTAGACAGTTATAGGGGAACAGAGGCATTGGCCTGGTGAACCCCTCCAGAGCTGACCTTGACAAGAGTAGCCATCCCCTCTGGACTGGGCTGAAGCCAATTTTGTTGGATTTTAAGTCAAAGATTAATTTTTTTATGCACAAGTAAGGCCACTACCAAGGGGAGGTGATCTTATCCTTCAAATAAGATTAGCCTCTATGCTCTCTCTTTAGGGTGGCACCATTTCCAAGAATGACTCTCACCTTTTGGGATTTATTCATGGCTGGGATTACTACCACTTGCAATTCCAGTTTTTAGTACCTTTTGCATTATGATCAAGGGTATGTGAGTTTGCTTGTTTGTTTGGGTGGTTTTTGTCTGCTAATTTTTTACATAATATCCTCTGTTATTTTGGATATTTGTCATCCAGTAATCACCTATGTATGGGCACAATATGGAACAACCACTCTGCACCTCTAATCCAGAGGGTGGGATAGAGGACTAACACAGACCATAGTAAAATAATCCATGAATGTTTACCCCAGGTTTTATGATCCTTTTATACTCATAAGATGTATGAAATTCTGAAGGTTACAAAAGAGAACCTGGCCTGTACCATAAAGGAAAAATCATCCTTTTTTTTTTTCTTGAAGGAAGAATGGAAGAATTTTTGACTACTATAATGCATTTCATGTATTTATTCAGAATTTGCCACTATTTGCATAGCTACGTTTGGGAATATTTATCATTAAACTTCGGCTGTAGCTGCAGATGTATGCAAACCAGCTTTAGCTAGTTAGATTAATACTAGAGAAGCAATATGTACTGTCCAAGTATTTACATGATCTTGGAGAGGAATTCACAGTCCACACAGTGTTCCCTTCAGCTGTACTGACAAAGGTGCCCAAACAAAAGGAAAGGTGGCTGTACTGCAGCAGCACCCAGGAGGCATAGCAGGAGGCCTGTGCTGCACACTGTGTGAGCACCGAACAAATCAGCAGCAACTCTTGAAGGTCAAGCGTGTGTTTCTGAAGCTCTGCAACATCTACACAAACTTCCTCTGTGCTTGTGACCACGGTACAGGTCTGCTCCTCATCCGTCAGGAGTAAAAGTGGTGATAGGAGGTCTTCTGTCCTGGTACCCCCACCGGGAAGGTGTGCTCCAGATCTCATGTCAACATCTGCCCCAGCTTCTCCTTCTGTGAAAAGAGCCACAAAACTAGCAACTAAACTTCTGAGATATAAAGAAGCACAGCAAAAAGCTGTTTCTAGTAACAGTAGCAGCAGCATTTTGCTGAGTTGTTTTTTTTTTTTTAACAGAAAATGAACCACAGAGAGAAACAGTGAGATTGCATTTCTTGCACATGAGGATGTGTGGTGGAAGAAGTTGGTTCAGTGGGATGGTACAAAGCACACAGCAATAAGTCAGTGCTTCGGTCCTGGTGTGCTCTGGGACAGGCTGCCAGCATGGAGAGGTGCTCTGTGTGGGTCTCAAATTGCAACTGCTACACAGTGGCAAAAGTATCAGAGAGACTAAAGCCAGTGTTGTTTTAGATAGATGACACTTTCTGAATAATGTATAGGTTAAAAAACTCACTCCGATCCTTTCCAAACAGCCATCCATCAACTAATATAGGCAGGATATACATAGGAACAATTTCAGCTGTGGAATGTATGTCATTACAGTTTCATGATCTGTATATTTGGTGTCACATATATTTTAAATAATGTATTTCGGTAAACAACATCCCAAATAAGGAAAAAAATATTTCATTCTTACTCATTGCCTTTGAAATTTAAATTACTGAGCAAATTAAAGCCCAAACTTACATTCCATTATTTTACACTTAGGCCAATATATTTCCTAAGAGAAAGCACAAGCTTACTCTTTCTGAAATAACTATAATTGCATTATTTAAAATAATTTTTTGAAGTTTCTACAACCCAAATATTACATGATTGTGCGAAAGTATCAAAAGTAGAAATTGTCTAAAAGTCAAATATAGATGGGATTACTATTTATTCAAAGCTGGCTAAGTCCTTAAAATAATATAATTCATATGTATTAATGATAGATGGCCAGATGATCATTATTATCCAACAATACTGCTTTTCATAAAACACTCAGTGATAAAGTTACCTAATAGATCATGCAGAATGATAAATAAAACATGTAAAGCTCTGCGGGGAAAATGAAAAACATAGGAGATAGAAACTTTATTCCTGCACCAGGATATAAAATATTTATATGAGAAAAAAAAGTTGTTAACATTGTTATTAAGATCTTTTGCTCTCAGTGCTCTGTTTTCAGTACTAGGGTTCTATACTAATTGCCTAATTTTTACTGGCTGCCATCAGAAACATTTTCATTTTTCTAAAGTCAGATATGATATATGACATATTATATATTATATATTATATATTATATTATTGAAGCATTTGTCTTCAGCTTGTACTAGACGTTTAAAAAATATGAATATATTTATAACTCATGGCATTACTGGAGGGCATTATTCTACAAATTAATTTTACAGCTGGTAGCATTTTTCCATAATGAATTATTGATTAATTATTCCAGATATTGCCCATCCTCACTCCAGCACCAAGCCCTTACTGCACTGCTAAGTCAGCCCATGCTAGAGCTGTTCCTTGGACCGAGTCCCCAAACGCCACATTCCTGTCAGTTTTCACCTCCTTACTCTTGTCACCATCTTCCACAGAAATCATCCACGCTCCTCCCTGCTTAACACACTGTGGTGAATCACAAACACGTTCCAACATAATACTGCCAGCACTTATTAGAAGAGCATTTGCATTTACATTGCTTCCTAACAACCTTTATGAATTATTGCTTTGCCTTGAAATTAATAGTAATTGTGGATAATGTTTATGTGGCTCAGCCTTCTTCATCCTTCAGTCACCATTTAGATCTGTTCAAAGCATATGGGGATGTGTGGGTGTGTACTTAAGTGAATGTTTCTCTGCTGTGCATACATATCCTGGCAAAGCATATTCACACCTATATCATAATGTGACAAGTACTAGGTACCAATTTAAATGGATATAATCAGCTTTAAGTTCAGTGAGTTCTATAAAAGTTGGTATTTTTGTTACTTACAAATTAGCGATACCAGACTCCATCGATTTGTCTTCCATCTATTCTTCCAGGAAGAAACCATCCAGTAATGGGAATAAAAGAGTTTAAAAATCCAGTTTTATTCTGTCCAAAGAAAGCTTATTCCTGGTCAATGGACACTGAGTTAAACTACTAAGGTGACCTAAGCTCATTGTGAAATTGTTTTGATCATTCTGGACAATTTAATGACAATATGCCTGACCTTGTGTGTGCAGAGCTCCTTACTGAACCTGTATTCAAAGAATATTCTTAATAGGCAGATCATTAAAAAAATTACACACTTCAGGTTCAAAATACTATTATGACCAAATGTGTTTCGTAGATTCTACAGCTTCTGTTAATGACAGCAGTGAAAATTAAGACTTTCTATTCCTTTCCTTTTGTAATGAACTTAATACAAAGAGATGCCTATTTCCACTGTAACCTTCAGCTCCTGTACAAATGCATAATGATAAATTCAAGGATAAAACTCAGTTGTCCTTCAGTAACACAAGAAATCCTCCAGTAACACAAAAACAGAGATGGGAAGGACCAGACAAAAACAAGCAGTACTGCACTCTTAAGCAGTCACTAGCTCTGAGGTAGAAGTTTACACAATGTATTCCCTGTGTTTCTTGGATCTAAGACAGACAGCAACAACTTATCACTTTCCCTCAGGGTTTTTATGTTAATTTTGTTATTTGTTTCATTTATGTAACAGATACTCATAATACTCCTTAAACATTCAGCAGCTAGCTGTGATAAACACTATCTTCCTACCCCTGCAACAACTGATTTGTGCTGAGAACATGCACCATTGCCTTCTCGTGCAGAAGAACATGGGAACACACTGCCTGTTTCACTTTTCCTTTCTAGAAAAAACATTAAAATAAGAAGATAAAGCCTCTGTCTTTGTTGCTGTGCTTAGCAGAGCAAGTAGCAGAGGGAAGTTGCAGATGAAGATCTGTAGCCAACCAAGTATATCTTGTAAATAAGTTTTCTAGGTCAGGAAGAGAAACTGACATGTGGGAAGTAATTGGACAGAAAGAGGTAGTTGAGATTAACTCTTTGTGGCAAATAGATGACTCTCTGGAACATGTAACTTTTGAAAAATAATAGATGACTCTCTGGAACGTAACTTTTGAAAAATAAAGGAAATCTCAAAGATTTTGTTGGAGGAAGGTATTTGCCAAGAATTTTCCTTTTTTTTTCTTTTTTTTATTTTTCTATTAGCCACTTACAAGGCTACTGACATGTGCTGGCACCTGACCGGCATGATGAGAGCCCTGTGCACTGCCACTGTAGCCACACTCCTATTTAAATTTTATCCATATTTAAATTTTATCTCTCTTCCTTCAGCTCAAGCTAGCTGGAATGGAGACAGTCCTGTGTATTTAGTCTTTGGGATAAGGAAGTCTTGAAATACTTCACAAGTACCCTCCTGCAAATAAACTGGAGGGTGGAGATTGGCATCCACATGCTCTTGCTTGTGTGTGAGCAGCATTCACATGAGGAAGCAGATTCTTCAGTGGGAGAAGAGCTGGGCTGGATCATTCTCCTGTTCAGTGTATCTTCGTTTTACAGCCCAGGTCCTCATCTGATTAAAGCCCCTGTCTTTCAATGAGACCAACAAAATCCTGCTTGTTTAAAAGAGCTAAGCACCTTCTCCCTGATCCCTGCTGGGCTTTTGGGGGGTTCTCACAGTGCTGCTGCAGAGGAGGGTCTCCAGCTAAGAAAAATAATGCACTGCTTGAAGCCCCCAGAGAGAGCCACCTCTCTAAGGTGCACTCAGCTGTGCCCTGGGAAGAGCTGCATGACGAACAACAAAACAATCCTGCCCCTGTTTGCCCAATGGCGACATCTGTGTCTCGTTAGCGACGCACGAACTGTTCAAACACTTCTTCTCTCAGGTGGAAGTGAGCTGTGCAACTTCATTCCGTTGATGTGAGTAGCTAACAATGTTGCCTCGAGCCTTTGCATTACTACTGCATTCAGGTATGAGCTTAGATTCCTCTTGCTAGGGAGCAGAGGACTTGAAGCACAGGAGAAAATTTCAGCTTTAATTAATCTGTCTTGGTCTCTTGTGTTACAAAAATATTCTCAATGCTTCAGAAGTCAAGTATTTACCTGGATACTTTGTTTATTTTCAAATAGACTTTCTGAAGTTTTATTTGAAGTACCTGTAATCCTTAACCCACACTCATCACTAATACACTCCCAGTGAGGGTCCTTCTCACCTTATATATAAATCTCTGACCCTGATAGTGGGTTGATACTCCTGGTCAATATAAATACAATTGATTAAAATCACATATAGCAGACCTTCACAGGGCAAAGAGGAGCCTTTAAAGAAAAAATATAATTTTTTTTTAACCATCAATAATGCTACAGCTATTCAGTTCATTTGAATGTGGAGACCAATACTGAAGTTAGGGGAAGTATTTTCCTACTGTGGTTAGATCTTAAAAAGATTTGGGCATGTGGGAATTAAGTCACACTTTTCTTTGTGGGAGCCTCAAACCTGAAGGTTCCAAGGCTAATCTTGTGGAAAATAAGAAAGGAATTTTTAGGTGGATGAAGATTTGATGGCATTTGAGAAAAACCGGACTAAAAAAGTGGCCTGAACCCATTCTGCAGCGCTTGCAGATCTTTGTTTCAGTAAATTTTAAAGAGAAATAAAAGTACTGAAGATATCCAAAGCAATGTATAGCTTTGAGCTATTCATTAAAATACCTCACAGTATGAGCACATGTATGTCTTTTCTTCAAAACTACACAGGGAAGTCATGGCCCTGAAAAAACATCTCTTAATCTCAACCCAAATGATTAAAGTTAAATCACATGGTATCTCCATCTTCTAGCAGGCATTTGCAACTCTTTTGAAAGCAACTGAAAAGACTTAATTGGCCTAGATGCACTCACTCGCACAATTATAAAGTGAAATCAGGTAGCTGGCACTAAAGGCCTAGGATGTAGGAACCATAAAAATGTGATAACTTGTTCCACTTATAATTTCCCTTAAGAAAAATTTCACTAATTTATGTGCCCATCATTTCCCTGAATTTACCTGAAACACTGTATAGTAGTCATAAAACCAAAAAATTACTCACTTTTCCCTTTTCTCCAGAGTGCTTTATGGGGCCAGATACCTTTCTCAGGGAAACAAGAGGGAGATAAGATGGAACGTCAAAGTATTCTGGGGGAAAAAAAAAAGAAACGTTTTGGGGGGTTAAAAAAGCATATATAGCAGTTTATACCATTCCAATACTTCACCCTACTGTATGCAGCACCAACCATGCAGTCCTACATGACACACCAGAGAGTTCGGTCACACTCAACATCTTTCCTGAGATGCTGCAGAGTCCTTCATTCTATTGACACAACTATGCAAGTATTCACTCTGTGAAAAGACCCCAATAATTTGAAAGACAGCAAAGCTTCCCAAAAAATAGGGAAGAGGGAACAGAATTAAAATATATATTTGCTTTAGCCCATCAAGCTTTACCCTCCTCAAGGCTTGGGCTAGACATGCTATTTGCAATCTGTTTACCCAGTAAGCATAAGGTGGGTGTATGTCTGTGGAGCAAACCCTTGTGCCTGTGGACTGCCCCAGCCAGCCCCTGCTGGTTTGTTCAGAGGAGTCTCACCATCTCACAGCCTCATCAACTGTTCCTCATGGGGCCAAGCTGGCTGCTGTTTTCCAAGCCAATTTTCCCAGCTACCTCTGCAGGCCCTAAAGCCCACTGAGGTTACAAAGACCTTAAATGATGATTATCAGACAGCTTTGAGGTCTTGCCCACTTAGTTTGGAAACCACATCCCAGAGTGGCCCTGGCCAGGTTACCTGTGCTGGTCAACGCTGGGAACTTCCACTGGTTTGTCTGTGCAAGGTAATGCATGTCAGCACACTCATGCCAGTAGAAGCTCAGTGTAAATACATAGTTACAAAGATATCTTTTGCTGCTACAGCTTATTTCAGCCTCACTAAGGTGAGGTACAATATTACAAGAACTTTCAGTGGAAGGGAGTTCATACTGGGACTGTTCAGGTTACTGGAGCTGTTTTAATTATAATCATGCAGTCAAAGGAGAGGAAAAAATAATCCTGCATTGTCCTTTCAACTGAGAAGGCATTTTTCATCATTCTTCCTATAATCATTTCCCTCTGTTTTGAAGTATGGTTTGAGGCAAGTGCTCCAAATCTTCTATCAAATTTGAGTCTCTTTGACGATCCCTGTAGGCTCCAGTTCTGCTGTATTAATTGAAGTTTAGTGCAGTAGCATATTTGACCTCATAAATTTTAGAAATGCTGCATTTTTATCTAGTAGTACTATAACCTGAGATACATTTGAATTTTTGATGTCACTAATCGCTTTTTTCATGGGGGAAGGCATGTTGCCATGGTGAAGTCTTTTAACTTATTATTTTCCTAGGAACACATCACAGAAGAACATTAGGAAAGTGTAAATAATTCCTTCCTTTACAATGCTCACTGTGCTATACATCTTTGAACAAGTTACTAACATGTGTCCCTCCTTGTTATAACACACATAACAAAACTCGGGCACCTACCTTGTGGGGGTGTTTTGAGGGCTGGAGCTTGTAAAGTCCTTTTGAGGCTGAAAAGCATTATATGAGTATTGAGCACTAATCTCAGCCATGTGGACAAGCTGCGCACATTCGAAGTAAAAACCTTTCTAATAACATCCATCTGCATCTTGAATACAAGAAAGAAATTGTAAGACAGCCTGTCAATGATCAAGGCTTTTTCATGCAGCTCACCCTACTGTTTGGCAGCTGGCCAGCTCAGAGAGCCTACAGAGGAAAATGGCTCTGAAGGAAAAAATGTGCATGTTAAGCAGAGGACAGCCTTTGTGAAGGGTGAGAAAAAACAAGACAAATACCCTTGAATACCAAAGTGCTCTCTGGTACATGAAGGAATGAAGTGAGACAAACTGTAAGGAAGAAACCACAGTAGGAGAAGCAGGAGACTTCTCTTCTCACTAAAGATAAATCAAGCCTGTTTGCACTAAACCGGTGAGATAAAACACATTTCCACTTAAGGATCAAGACTGCTTTACGTTAAGGATGTTTCTTTGGAGAAAGGCTGGGAGAAGCCAGGGAAGGATTTATTTGGAACTGCAGCACCTAAACCAACCAAGAATGCATGTCAGCCTTCAAAACTCTATTAATGACATCATAAAGTCTTTCAAAATAGTTTGTGAGGCAATGCAGTAGGATCTGAGCATGCTGAGGGGATCTGAGCAGCTCTTCTTCAGAGGAAGTGATTTTTCTTCAGTGGGACTTATCTCACTGGCAAAGGCATGTTAGCTCAGGGCACTGGCTCCCTTCTGTTAGAAGCCCCTGTGCAGAGTCATCAGCAAATTCTTTTGCCTGATATATATATACACACACACATATATGTATCCAATGTCAGAATTAGCCCCCTTACTTCCTCTCACCAGTCATCTACAGATTCATTTCACTCAAGCTGTGCTCCAGCTGTACAGCATTGCAGTGCTGCAACAAACATATGGAGTTTCAGCCAATAGTCCTCCTTCACTTCCTACAGGCTTTTAGTCTCTCTTTTTCCCTGCAATGCTTTGTGCCCTACCTCAGATGCAGCAGCATTTAATTAAAGTAAAATATGGAGGAATTAAACTAATAACAAGAAAATATTAATCTATCATCCTACCTTTAGAGAATTTTGTGAGGAAAGATTTCTTGTCCGCCATTAAAATGTTTACCTGCAAGAGATTCCTCCTCTAAGAAATCATGATTTACATTTAGATAGCACCTTTTATTCTGACAGCTTGTCTCTACTGAAAAGTTGATTCCAGTCATGACTCCTGTGCAGCCTTTAATTCAAATTCCTGCCATATAGAAAGAGCCCAAAACTAAATATTTAAGCAGCTTTTAATTCACATTATCTTGCTACAGATCAATTTAGCACAACTCATCAACTGCTAACATGATCAATAATTAATGTGGCTGCAGGTCATCTACCTCAGAGTTCTGTTAGTCTTTGTTATGTCTTCCTGCAGGTTGCTCCATGAGAACAGGCCAGCTCTTCCACAGCTCCCTGGAGTGAAATCCATAGAGGAGCTCAGTCCACTGAAAAAAGAAATAAAAAAAAACCAAGGAACCAAACCAATTTTTAAAAACCCCAAACCCCACACCAAAGCAAAAGGCTTTAAATATGCTCTCAGAAGTGTTCAGGCTCCAACAGATGAGCCCTGGTGAATTTGCCTACTGTGGTGTATTGTGTTACTAATCCCAACATTTGATTTCCTGACCTCCCCCTCTCCACAGCAGGGATGGCAGAGGAGCACATGTCCACATCTCAGCTGCTCTAGCACAGGGCCTGGCATCTTGAGCCAAAGTCTTTGCAGCTGAAATTGAGATGCCACACTATGGACTGAAACAAAATTATTCACTTAGGCGGAGGATATATGTTGCTCATTTTGAAGCTCTTTTAAAATAAAATAAGCAACCAAACCTACACAGATAGAAAAAGCAGACCATGTGCTGCCTCATATCTCCCTCCATCTCTCAAACAGACCTCTCCAACCAGAGAGATTATTTGTTAGGCCTGAGAAAGCCCTCATGTCCACCATGAGTCTGCCTCAAAACTGCATGTACTTCTGCAATGTGTTTTACTGACTTTGCTCTTCTTGATGCAGCTGAAAATTTTGAAATCATGTGATTTAATCTGCAGTACAATGACACAGCAGCTGTATTTTCCCATCTTCTCTCTTTCTGTGATTTATTAGGCTTTTTCTACACAAAATACAAGCATGCCAAGTAGTGGGGTGATCTTTTACTTTGAGAATTGTGGACCACCATCAGTTGTGAAAGAAGTTTGCGTAGCATAAATACAGACAACAAAATTAAAGGTGTGCAAATCAGCAGCAACATCAGCACACCTAGCAAGCATGGCATTGCTTGTGTAAGTATAACACTTCAAGTGCACTGCTATTTTCAAAGGTTACATTATTCCAGAAGACAAGAGCTTGAGGATGAAGCCAGCCTTCGAGCCTGGCTGTGTGTGCTGTGTGCAAGGCAGCCCAGCACAGCACTGCAGTGACAGCAGGAGGCTGTGACCAGCCCCTGGATGTGCCTGGCAGAGGCTGCGTGCACTCCCAGCCCTGCATGACAGAGCACGAAAAAATGTGGCTTGTGGGAAAGTAAAGGGAGGAGGAGGGAAAATGGGAGACCAGACTCCCATTTGAGAGGAAGAGAGACTTCCCATTTGCGAAGAGGAAGAGAGACTGGGGCAAGTCACACTGGGAGGAGCAGCTGAAGGGTCAAGAGAAGACAGCAGCAAAATGTTGATGAACAAGTAACTCTTGATGATTCAAAGCCAGTGTTCTCCAGCTCAGCTCTTACTCAGAAGATCAGCATGTGCCAGTGGGCATGCACAGGCAGGCACTGCCAGTCAAATGCTCTGAAAGTGCCCTGTAGGGATGTTTGGGTAAAAGAAAACTATTAAAATGACAATAAAGATGCTCCAGTACAAAAATCAGAGCTGCCACATATGTTTAACTAGAGTGTAAGGAACACTGATATTCTTGATTATTCATTAATGAGAAGTTTATTTCAGATGTGGTTGGAAATATACTGGAAATCTCTTGCTGAGCATTTTTAATATTATATGTAGTATTGCTGAAGCATTGAGGAATTCTATTGTGTCATACCAGTCCCTTTAGATTCACACACAGAAGTGGCTTGTGCCCTAAGGTGGTTACAAATGAAAAAAAAAAATCAGGAGACAACAGATGGAACCAGCAGCTGGAGGATTGGCAGAAATCAAGGCATCTCTGACAGGCATGCCAGACAGATTTTTGTTTGGGGCTCCTTTGTTCCATATCTTTTACCAGCACCAAAAAAACCAAATCTCAACAAAATTACTTGGTGAGCCATAGAAAAAGCAACTCTAGAAAAAGACCTGAATGTCCCACTCAGATCAATTTCATGAACTGGAAGACCCTGAAGAGCACAGGTGTTGCCCAGGATCCATCTTTTCAGACAAAGACCCCCTGAAGCAGCAAATGGCAGCTGGAACCCAGGAAGTGAGGCTCCCTACAACTCCAGTTTCCTGAAGACAAATAATTCAATTGCCAGTGGGCAGTCTCCAGCAGACTTATGAAATGCAGGGAAACAGATCTGGGCCTCACTTGGAGCCAGCTCTCCAAGGACCCCTGCAGAGGCTGCCACCCTGCTACAGTGTGGGGACCAGGCTAGGCCAGCACCAGGGACACTGGCACAGGCAAGGGACGGATATGTCACCAAGGGAAGGGCAGGCAGCCACTGTGGTGATGGGCACACACCCAGTGCAGCAGGGCTGGATCCCCCAGGCAAGGACAGGCCACATGGGCCACCCTGCCACCACAGAGAGACACGTGGGGTATAGGGGATGGTGCTGGGGTCTGGAGCCCTTTGCACAGCAGGGATGCTGCTCCAGACTGGAGCAGGACTGCAGGACTGTCCCTGTCGCACTGCAGGTGCCAGGGACAGAGGGACACAGGGACAGAGGGCAAGGGCAGCGACACTGTGTACCTGCACTGCCAGGGTCTGTGCAGTGGGGCAAATATGACAGAGTGGGGATTAAAGCACAGGCAGCACAGCAAAGAAAGATTAGGCAGCGACATGAAATGTATGTTAAATATCACCATAGTCTTTGTTTCATGACAGTCTGATGTCTAAAAAGAAAAAAACACATAATTTTGATGTTTGCATTTTTCGTATCAAATATCTGGGTATTTTTCAACCACAAGAGATTATTTATTGTGTGCTAGGCACATAAAGACATGCACACCTAGGGACAGTAACATGAACTAGATGTTTTTTCAATGTGGAAGCTTTTGTGCCTTGCCCAGCAGTTCTCATTCATTACTTAGAAGCATGCCCTGCACCTCCATATTCAAGAAAAAGCCCTGGCAGTGTTCAAGGAGAAAATGAGGTTCTGCTCCAGGGGCTGAATGAAAACCTCCTGCTGGGCATCAGCAAGGATTTCTCAGGCTTTCTAGTTAAAAGCAGCTTCAGAGGTGTTATCCTACTACAGTTCCATTTGAATTTCAAATGTACAAGTGTAAATGAGCAGAACCCAGAATATAATTGATGGGCTAATAGAAATATGTATCTTTATTAAAAGAATTTGTACGTGTTTTGGAAACTGCTTTTATATTATAGTAATGGTCTGTGTATAGACTCACGCTTAACAATGATTTTATGTAGAGACTGATTGATACATTTCAGTGTACTTATATCTTGAAATAATTAAACAAGGATTGCACAACTTGTATTTCAATAGTCTAATTCTTTCATATATATATAATAATATATAAAGAATATATTATATATTCTTATATATATAAGAATATA
>NW_005054297.1:27240901-27250186 GCF_000277835.1 Geospiza fortis
ATGGATACTATAAATTGAGTTGTGATACAGTATATGTGCTCCAGTAGCACAGAACATATGAGTATGTGCTCTTCAAGCTATACACAGCAGTAGCTTCTACTATTGAGGTAAAACTCACAGGAACATAAAATCTGTAGTTTGGGGTCGGATTAAGAATTCATATCATCTAATATCCTTGCCAGAATTGCTCTTCAATCTCATTCATGGGGTTTTGCCTTGCAATTCCTGTGAGCCAAAAGTTGACTTGATTTAGCTATGAGCTGTGTGAAAAAAATAATTCCTTTTGATATTTAAATATGTTTCTAGGAATTTAATTCTAGATTTTGGCTTATGAACTGTTGCAGCTTCTCCTTATTTATTTTCAGAAGGGTCACTATTTATGAACTCCCTACCAAACCCTTTTTGGTCATTTCTGAGAGAGAGCAGGACATTTCTGTCCACTTCCTGAAGAGAAATTAAGTCAAATACACTGACTTTGATTCTAGATTACCATTAGTTTTCAGTTTTTAAGATTAACTGAATAGCAAAGGTAGATAAGTACATCCACATCAACCCCTTTTCTGTATCTTTTCTCCTTTTAGCCGATCATTTCATGAGATTGAGAAGAGTGGGGAATCAGAACTGCACAAGATAATCAAGATATAAGTGCAGCACCAATACATTCAGTGGCATAATATCTGGAGGTTATACTGAATTGTCTGTTCGCTAAAGGCCAACATGATTCTGTCCCCACTCTTTGTCAGAAAGAGCATACAGTGGTGACATTGCACAGTGTAAGTTGTATAAATAGCACCCAGAGATGAAAACAGCCTGTCAGTTTACCTACTCAACTCTTCTGCAGTATTGTTAATACCATTAAAAAAACTGAGCAAGTTTCAGGAAAACGTCAAGTTGGATAACCTTATTTCAATCCAACTACTGTGCTACATGCTGTCCTAAGAGGTTTTTCTACCAAAGGGCTTTTCTACCCTGCTTTCTATCTAATATCATGGTAAGACTGCTGTTATTCTCAGTAGATGGTGGATTACACTCTCTTAGGGGCATAGGTTTTCTGTAGAAAGCACTTTTCCTGAGAAACTTATCTTGGGAAGTGCTTTGGACTCTTCTTGCTGACTGTCTTTAATCCAATAATGTCACTACAGTATTGTGTGACACGGGCATCACTCCTGTGAAAGATTTGTGCCAGGCAATTCTGAGACAAGAGGAACAGTCAAGGTTATTTTTAAAGCAGCAGAAGTAACTTCATCTCAGCAACATAATCACTAATGGAGAATGCACAGCTTGCTATTAGTGACACTGATACCTTGTAAAAGGAAAAGTAAAATTCACCTGATTATTTATAGAGTTCTGTTGCATGTAGTGAAGCAAGTGTGTTATTGCAGATTTACAAGTTAGCAAGTGGTTCATAATTAGCATATTATTCATATGCAGCGTAGGACTCTTTAGATAAAGAACCAAATATCTCTGCTCAAAGTTCCTAATATTCCAGATAGGTTTACGCTTACTGTTCCATTTCCAGTGGTTTAAAGATAAGAAGATTATTTTTTAAAATCCCTTAAATAATTCCTTAAAAATAAAATGGGATTTATTTACGCAATAGCATCTGTAAGCTTCTTGGTTCTGATTTCAACAAAATACAGTACTCCCTTGTCATGGTCCAATTTTAAAAAAAATAATGCACTCACATACCTCTACAACTGTGTCCTAGAATTTCTACTGATCTCCTGATCCAGCTCACAACCCTAAGGTCAAAAGGGGCTTGACCTTCTCATGCAGCCTCAAAAACCATCTTCTCAAGGAAGAAAAGATGGTAAACTAAGTAATAAACCTGACCAAGCTGGACTTATTCACTATATCATTTCTGTTATTGTCATGATTAACTGCTTGAAAGACTGTTAGCAGCTGACAGGAAGGTAGAGCTTATTTTTATTTCTTGTTGCACTTTTCCAGCCTCAGACTCTTAATGGAATTTAGGAAAATAATGATTATCTAAAAAAAGCAGAGTTAAATAGTGCTTGAAGTACAGTGCAGGTGATACAGTGCAGTAACCTTTTGAAGATATCTAACTAGGGTATTAAAAGAACACTTGGGGTTTAAGGGCCCCATTATTTCTGTCTTCATAACATATATGTAAAAAAGGAAAGTGCTAAAGAAGAACCATGACTATACATGAGTCTGAGCTACCCTGTTCTATGCAAGTGTCCCAACTGATGCATTATTTGTGATATCAGAGCCTCCAGAAGGGTTATATTGTAAGATCAAATCATCCTTCTGCAGCAGCCTTCATCTGCTGACTGCTGTAGCCCCTGGTTTGCACCCAGTACCCCCGGGGGCCCAGAGGCTGAATTCAGCTCTAGGCATGCCAGGCAGGAGCAGTGCTCTGGCTGCAGTGCTCCTCGGGACAATGCCAGCTCAGCACTCCTGACCTTCAGCCACTTGCTCTCATCTCATGCTGTTTGCTTTGGCACAACTGCTTCTTCCCAAGGCACCCCCCAAGGCCACCTGGAAAATGAGATCAGTGCACTGATCTGTGTTAAAAATAAACCAGGAAAAAAACCCCAAAACCATTTTACCAGGTGGCTGAGAAGCAGTTGTTTCAGTGCCCTTGGCACCCCAGGTAGGCAGGTGGAGGGGCTGGGGCTGGCAGTGCCGCAGGAAATGGCACATGGCATCCCATCCAGCACTGGGGCCTCAGGGCAGCTCTCAGAGGGTGGATTCCTACACCAAGGGGAGTATTCAGGAGGCTGAGATACCCTAGGTATCTTTTTCTCTAAAGATAGGTGACAAACAAAGGGAAAAAACAGCAGAGAGATGCAGGAGCTGTTGATGCGATGCTGTCCCTGATGAGTGGAGAGACATATTTGTATTTGGAGCAATGAAATTACAGTCTGTCAAAGAACAGACTTCTCATTATTTCTTTATTTTTTGTTCAAAAACTAATATTTAGCACTTTGTCTGGCTTGACTTAGCAATTTTAAAACATAACATAAAACCTTCTCATCAGTGATTTAGAATCACAAGTCCTGGGGCTCTGTTTTCTTCCTGCAAAATCACAGAGTACCTTCAGCTTGTGTGGAAATTAATAGGTTCTGTTGTAAACACATGTCTAGGGCCTGCTTATGCTTTTCATTAAGCCATCATGAAATAGCTATTGCTAGATAACACCAGCTGTGGCCATTTTATCCTGGAAAGCAATTGGGATGTTTCAGTTAAACTGGAACCAGGAACTACAGAAAAAGCAAAGTCCACACATGGAATTAATTTGAAAAGAGCTAATCAGAGAAATACCAAGCACAACCCATGGTATTTCCTATATATTTATCTGGTTTAAGTTAGGTCAAAGATGTTCATCTCAGGGTGACAAGGCCAATTTTGGCCTTTATTCTCTGAAACTTTACACAAAATATGCACAACTATATTCACCACGAGTAGCAATCCCTACCACCAGCTTCAGCTGGTCACATTAATGCCATCTGGAAGTTACTGTTTGGCCAGTAGAATGAACTATTTTTGTTGTTGTTGAGGGAGTAAAAGATTCCCTAAAGAGTGTTATAAACTTAAGGAGTGGCTCTGTATTTAGCAATGATTTGGTTCTGTGCTTTTAAATATGCCTTCCTAGCATATGTGCTTACTGGGGAATAAGACTGCTCAGATTCATATGATTATTTATTTACATTACTATAAATACAATTTAATGTCCTACTTATAATTAATATTTCAGGACTAACAGTGAAACAAAAGGAAAACGAGTCTCAGTGTCATTGAAATAATTGTCATTCTTACTATCATCTCTTCCATTCATCATTCTAGGAATATACCCACAGCTTTTTCCAAAAGCTTGATCAAATAAATATGTCCTTCACTGTGCCTGGAGAATCAGTGCATCTGGACCCAGCTAGGGAGGCACTGCAGAGATTTCCAGTCTGCACAGTGAGTGAGCTGCCAGCTCTGCCTCTCTTTATCTGACCATGAATAGCCCAACGCTCAAACGCCTTTGCTAAGCCAAAACTGTTGGGAGGCAGTCAGCCCCTTGGGAATCAAGCCAGGGTTTTTCCCAGTGACAGATATATTCCATCTTCATCCTTATTAATGGAACATTTCTAATTGATTTCCTTTGTTTACCCTTTCCCTTCCTTCTGCAAGGAAGAACAAAAGTCTAAACTTTGCTTTCTGTATGACAAACATGAGGGAATTCCTTACAGAATGTTAATCATACAGTGGGAAGCACTGAGAGACTGCATGACTTTCTATTAAATTACAATTCCATTTCTACCAATTATTGAAATACATTGTTTCTTCTGAAGCCCAGACAGAAAAATAACACATGTAATTAGTCTGGATTCTTCTCTGAAAAGGTGAATGTAGTTACAGGACAGTTCACACAACAGAGGTGGAAATTAATAAACCTGATGGAAATCAAGCAGTATTTTCTCATGCAGTAAAGTTGGTTTCAGAGATTCCTACTTTCTATCACTGCACCTATGCACTGCCTCTGCACTTGTGCTAATGTGATTGTTTTGAGGCTGCGCTGTAAACTGGATTAGTGAAACAATTTTAGCAGGAAGATTTCCCCACAATCTCTAAATAACATTGAAAAATGCTGTACATTAGCAAGACCCTTTAATGAAGAGGTCTTGGAACCAAGCTGTGCATCAGCTATTAATTCAGAGAAGTGCACTCAGGTAGTACCTGTTCCTCAGAGCTCAGCTGCTGATTACAGGATGCTGGAAATATGGATATGATGTTAAAGGAAGCATTGCATGGACTACTCCTACTTAAATTTTAGCCCCATGCTGAATAGGACTGAATCCAGTTTTAAAAGGTGTCCTTTCCTGTTAATGCAACACAGTCAAAGCAGAATTGTTGACCTTTGGTGAGATGCTGGTCTGACTCTGAACTATATTAGAGAGATCTTTGTCTTAATTGCCTCTGCACAGAGTGATGTATTCTTAGTTAATATGCATCATGAAGAAACACATGGCTTGGAAATTAAGCCCTTGCCTAAGAATAGGAGTCAAATATTATTCAGTATGACTAACTGAGAAATTTAGAAACTATTCTAGTTCTAAAATGCTTCACAAAAAAAGTTCCTATCTGTTTCTGTTTTGCTTCACCCATATTCAAGAGCAGCTCCAGGTGAAATTTCACCCTCCTATTTTGCACTTTTGTTTTTATTTTGTGATAACTACGATAGTTTGGAGGATGATTTTTTTTTCAGCCTCTGGATCAATACACTTCTACTTCCTAAAGCAATAGCAAAAATATCAGCAAACCAGCAGGGAATTGATTTGAATCTATAGCAGCAATGAAGTCATCTGGCATCATCAGCTGCTGCTCTAGTAGGAGACTTTTTCAGCACACTTCTGATGTTTTTCCTTTTAGCTAAAAATGTGGCTTTGGCTTTTTCAGAGGCCTGAATCCACACTGTGCTTTACATTCTCTCTGTGTGACAAAGCTTTAGGGCAGAGCAGAAGGAACTCTGGTCGTTATCCAAAGAATAATTCACTATAATGATGCAATATTTCTAGAACTTTACACTTTTGTCATAAATATTTCCTCCTCAGCTGGAAATCTGCGTGGGGTTTGTCTGCCTAAATTATACTCAAATGCTGAATCATTATAAACTCCCAGTTATAGAAGTGTTGATGGGAATGGTAACAAGATTGTGCCTCTCAGAGAATCATAATCTCAACAACTTGGTCATAGTAAATTTGGGATATATCTCTTTTGAAGCTATTATCCAAGTGTACTGTAATAACCATTAAGGCAAAAATCTGCCTTTGTGTGCTGTCAGGCTGCAACAGCCCTTAGTTTTGGCAGTAAAAATATCAATACTAATCTCAGGCTGTAAATTGATGCTACAGAGACTTTGGTGATTTATGAGTTCCCATAAGACTCTTGTCCTGTCAGAGCAGGGCAGAGACACAGCTCACAATCACCAGCACTCAGGTTAAGCTCTCTGTGTTGCTAAAAAAAGACCTTTATTTATTTATATTTACTCCATCCAGACCCTTATGAGCACAGGGCTCTTGCAAAGATGCCACTGCCTGTGCTGCACTGACCATGAAGCTGCAGAGGCTGCTGGTGAACCCGAGAGGAGTGAAACTCTGAGGTCAGGTCTGTGCCTCAGCCTCCAGCCTCTTCTCTTGCTACCAAAGAAAGCTCAGGTGCTCAGGCTGGGTGGGATTTGCGAGGTTTTCCAGCCAGATGTCCCACCAGCAATGGAGAGTACCACTTCATTTTGCTTTTCCTACACTATGCCTTCTGGCTGTGTACCTGGTCAGCCCAAACAGCATCTCTTTCCAGAAATCCAGACCTCTTCATCACTCTGCACTAAAATTCCTTGTAGCTGCATCTATGGAAGACATGAAAAGTCTTTTAAAATCTCAGGGTCTTGTTATTCAGAATGACTTTGTATTCTATATTTTAAATTGACATTGAGATAAATTAAATTGAATTCAAGCCACTTTAATTGTGGATTGGAATAAAATCATGGAATCTAATTTAGTAAACCAAAGCCACTTGAAATTCATATCTTTGGCCAATACATATTCATTTCCTGAACATATTGATATAAATAAAACCAAACAGTGTTGATATAAATAAAACTGAACAGGTAGGCACCCAATCAAAAATGACAAGAGGCTGTTTTTTACCAGGAGACTAATTTTGTTTCATGGCACACTGTTTTTTCAATGGCCAGATTTTTAGAGCAGGAAAAAGGATTATGTGACCCCCACTGCTGGAGATGCACTCTAACAAAAGGTATAACAAGTACAATGTCCTTGCAAAGTGGAACAGCTATATAAATTTGCTGTTTTATAAGTAAGATAAATGAAAACAAAGTATACTAAAACAGGCTAATTGCAAAAATAACTTAAATAGTGAGTTTCTCTGACTTGTCTGTCTTTAGGCCCAGATGCTATACATGATTACAGAGCAAGGAAGCCTGAACACACTCCCTCCACAGGAAAGACATCTCCAGCGATAGGCAGCACCAGCAATGCCAACTATTTGTGGTGCCCAGCCCCCATCCTTCGTATGTGTCACCTCACAAACATCACTACCCTGGCAAAACTGCGTGGTGTGTGAGGAAACTCAGCAACTTCACCAGCATTTGTAGAGTGGAGCACAGATTAAGGTGAGAAAGACTTTGTCTGTGAAATTACCTGAGTTGAAGAAGGCAGAAAAAAGGTTGTGCTCTGCTTTGCAGGTTCATTCTGAATCATCCTTATGGCCAGGATTAATCACGGGCTAAGGAAGGAACAAGAGTGAATACAGCAGAGAGATTAGAAACTGAAGCAAGCGACATGGGATCATGCAAGGTCTGCTTTCAAGGTGGCTGAGTGGCTGTGGGCTGCATTTTCCCACTTGACTAGAGCAGACAGAGCTGCAGCAGGAGCTGTTTGAGGAAGTGAGCTCTAATGTGATATGAGCCATGAAGTGATCCTGCCTGGCTGATTCCCAAACACTGCAGAGACACAAAAACATCAGGTTTGCAGCCTCTGTGTGACCAGAATCCCACGGGGTTTGTATGCACACAGATGCTTACAGACCCTGGTAATTATGCAAACCTGCACATTAGTCAGCCTCATGCAGAACATGGGGTGCAGAAGCAGATAACAGGCTTCAGACACCCTAAAGTTTCCCCCATTCCACTTGTCTTAGTCTTTCTTTTGAACCTCTTACACATCTAGTTACAGCTGAATTCATACTTGCAATAGGTTATAATAAATATGGCTTGATTTCTGAGATAACTTAAATGTATATATGTGGATATGACATACACCACATTTTTTCTTAGACATATGCATGCAAATTCACAGGTGATGATATGGGTATATTTAACATTGTTTTCTTTACAGCATAGTAGTTTTACAAGCCCAGAATAGGCTAGAATTTTTATTTATTTAGGGCTAAAATATGTTACAATTTCTTTTTCTTAAACAAGCTTTTTCAATAGTTAAGATGCTCTTACAACATGCTGCAGCATGTCTACATTGAACACTCTACACTCTTCCAAGTATACCCTTCTTAAAGCACCAAAAATAGAGGAAGTACATAAGTTATTCATGGGTTTTGCCTGTTATACACCATGTTGAAAACAGACATAATTCATTAAGTGGACACAGTGAGGGGAAGGGAAATTGGCCTCTCCTGGGAGCAAACGACCCTGCTGGACAGGGAGGAGGCTTCCCAAGGACAGAGCAAGACTGCTAGGAAAAGCAAGCAGAAACAAGAAATCTCAGGAACTGGAAAACTATGGTATAATTTGGATTAGAAAAATGAATGGAACAGCAGATGCACAGGTTCTTGAAGTAAAGGAAAGAAAAATAATTTCAGAGAGCTAAAGGACATTGTACAACATTTGCTGTAACCCAGGAAGCTGGTGGAAGAGCAGGAGTGAATTTGGAAGGGAGGACCCATGCCCCATGGACCAAGTAAGCAGGGTTAAGTGTGTGTACAAGCTTTTCAGAGTTTCAGCCTCAGTGTTCTGCAGTTACAAAATTTGCCTTGATTTATATCTGCTCACACAAAACTCAGCTTTTGAGCTTAAGGGCTTTTTCATGCTTCCTGAAGACCTTTGAAGGAAAGTTGTAGGGGTAAATCAAATTTGTAGCTGACCAGGAGCCCCCTCAAATAGAAGAGACCATAGCCACGGGGTGATCAGCTCTAAACAGCTGCCCCTTTTGGTCCTCATGAGTGTCTGGTGGTGTCTTCCCAAACACACAAGAGATTATCTCCTCCCCCTACCTTTCCCAGGGGGAAGAAGAGCAAGACAGAGGGGTAGACTTTCCTATTTGGTCCTTCCATTGGATGCAGAGAAGAGAAAGAGAAAAAACTCTCCCTGTTTGCTTTCCTCCTACTCACAACTACTCACAAGCAAAAGAATATATTCAGTAATAGGATAGGAAAGAGCTGCAGGTAGAAGTGCAATAAGCTGATGGAGCTAATTGACTGAGATAACTACCCATTGAAAATAAGAAACCTAACTGCACCAGACCTCTCTGAAAGGAACTGATATCTGGCACAAAACGGATAAATAATTTCTAGGGGCTGATCCTTTGTGACTTAAAGTGATGCAGAGAGACACAAGTCAGCAGCATTCAGACCCTCTGAAGCCTCCTTTGATCCCTCAGTATATCCATTTTGCAGTCCTGCTGTACACCACCTTTGTAGGTCAAACTCTGGATCTTCATTGACAATTTCCCTGCAAAGTCTGTACAGGGAAGATGTGCACTGTCCGTGCTGCATTGACAAATATCTCCTGCCATTACTCAAAAC
>NW_005054297.1:27250197-27264062 GCF_000277835.1 Geospiza fortis
ATGACTCTGGTGTGAGTCCAAGCTAGGAAAACACAAATAAGGGTTCACATGTATGTTTTGCACGTGTGAATAACCTCCATGAAGAGGTGTGTGTGCACTATACCTACACACTCTATTTGTGATATTGCTTCTCAGAATTTAACAGTGTGAGCCTGAATCCTTTCTGGTCTTACCATAATTGCCCCTTAGCACTTAGCATTCGTGCTGTTTAGCAGCAATGCAGAGTGCTAAGGGGCAATTTGTACCCTTGTGCAGAGCTGTGTGTACTTACTTGGGAGGCAGCAGTCTTTAGGGAAAGTCTTGTCCAGCGTGAGTAGGTACATCGCGGGGCTTTGCCGTGTGCCAGCATGCAGCCTGGATTTCAGCAGCAGAGCAGGGAGATGTAAGGTGTCTCTCAATTACAGGAGAAGCTGCTGCATAAAGCATGCTACCACAGCCTGAAATGCTGCAGTTCTGGCCATGAGAGAGGCCAGCAAAAGCTGAGCTCTGCATAGGTGACCAGAAGCCCTCCTGCCTTGCCCCCTGCCCGCTATGCAGCAACAGAAGCTCAATTTAGCATGCTAGTACAGAGGTTTTTCCATTATCAGCTATCTACTCATAAATGAACCCTCAGTATTCAATGGTCTTTCTTTTTTACAGTCTATAGATTTTATGGCCTACTTTGTACTTCCAAGTGGGCTTTTTCCAGTACTAAAATGGATCTGAACCATTTTCTTCATGTAAAATCAATAGCAGACATAGATCCAGGTCTCTCTCTTAAATATCTAAGCACCAACAAATTTCACTGCTCTCATTTTTGATCAGCAGCTATGGCTCTCAACAGAGATTAGAATAAAAACAATTTAAGCTGCTTAGTGAAGTCAAATAGCTTTTAAAACAATTTGTTAGGAAAATAAAATTTCTAGCTCATGATTTATCACATGATCTTTAACGACTTTTAAGATAAAACACAGTGCTTATATTTACAACACAGATACACTGTTGAGATATTCTAACCAAGTTGTGTTTAAGACATCCAGACACCCACTTATTAGAATAATACTTTCAAACATATTGTACAAAGTGGTAATTCTTGGCCCACAGGGCTCCTGCCAGTGTTAACACCCCCAAATTTTTGAAAGTGAAAGCAGACTGCATGCTGAACAAGGGCCTCAATGTTGTCACCATAGAGATGACACTTTGCAACCCTTATTTGTCTCCTTGATTGCACCAAACAAATGCACTCTCTCTGTAGACAAATGCGTTTGGTTTCTTGAGTATCATTTCTCTAGATGATCTTTAAATAATGTCTTTGTAGAGACATAAATATTATTTTGTAGTGCGGTGAAATTTACACGACAAAGAATACAGTAGCTCTTTTGATAGGAGACAGACAAGAATCAGTTTGAATAAATGCAAAGAAAATTCCTTTGTTAAAACACAGAGAGACAGGACAGTCTCTTTGTCTGCACAAACAAGGATGAAAGAACCTGTTATTTGTATTTGGCCAGTCGAGTTGAAAACACAGGCGAGAAAATATTTTGCATAAACTAAACCAAAAATATTTTTCTAGGATTGGAAAACCAAAACCACTCGTGTTTCCTTCAAAACAGGAAAAAAAAGAAGACATTTCAAAACTGTTTTTACAGGGTTTTTTTACAATTTCTTTTTCCCATTTGAAAGTTCTGCAAAATTCAACTCAAATTCATAAATAGCATGAGCTGTTTTCCAGTAAATTAAAAAAAATACAAAAAATAATCATTCAGCCCTATTCCAAAATAGCCAGAGTGAAAATCAATGCAGTGCCAAAGGGCTATGCACTCCCACCTCCAAAGCTTTCATGCCTTGCAATCCCACCACAAGAAGCCCTTACCCACCACCCCCACATTGAGCAATTGTTGCAGGGAAGCAATTTCCCTGCTCAGTGAAATGCCATCCACATTTGTAGGGCTGCACAAGTGCTTACTGAGAGTAAAGAAAACAATAGATGGTAGCAAAAGTCACACTTCATCTTAATTTTAAAGTAATAACAGACTTCAACACAAAGTTTGGTGTCCAGACTGAGCATAGTTAAGCCTGAACAGGTTGCACAGTGAGATTGGTCAGCAATGCATGGGGAGTTAATGTGCAATTGCAGCTGTCTTCTCCAGCCTGGCTCCTCACAAACCCAACACTGGACCCAAGGAGCAGAGTTCCTTAAGCTACTGATTAAAATGGGTCTTTTGCCTCTTTTTCTGGCTTTTACTCTAGTTTATTCTTTCTTGAATGAGCTTGTTTCCATGACAGCTAGGGCCATAAAACCAAAACCCCTTAAAATGCCAATTTGATTAAGCTTTTATCAAATTATAGCAATCTAAATGCATTCACAGAGATAAGCCCTGTCCTGACACAGAAAGCTCTGCACTGTGACCCATGGTCCAAATCCAGCCCCGAGGACAACCTGCCTGCCCTGGCACACCTGCTGGCCATGGTGGGGCAGAGGAGCTGAAGGCAGATAATCTGCGCTTCCCAAATCCTGCCTGCCTTTGGAGGAAGGAGCTGCTGGCTCAGCTAATAGACCTTCATCCTCAGCACTGCTCCATGCCCCTCACCATGCTGTCTGGGCTGCAGATGTTTAATAGCCACTGATTCCAGAAGCTGATTATCTAATTGCTCTGTTGTGTCAGCTCTGACCTCATGTTTAGCCCAAATCCCCCAGACCTTGGTGCTGATGGCATTTTCTAGAAATCGTCAGCCTGCCTGTCCAGACAAGGAAAGGCAAGTGTGAGGGAGGTGGTGTCAGGACTTGAGATTTTGACCCTGAAGGCAATATGGATTCAGCTGATTTGAGGCACTTGACTCTGTGAACTTGAGCCTGAACTTGCCCAGCTGGCCCAGAGGGGGTAGGTAAGATCACTGGAGCTCTGTTTTGAGCTGCATAGGCAGAAGTGATCTGGGAGCTTAAACCAGCCCCCCCTCCCTCAATCAGAAATCATCTCCCCTTAGTGCAAATGGCACAGTGGAATCAAACCAAATCAAAATTTTAAGAGTAATTGGCTGTTGTTCCTTTTACTAGAGTTTGTACAGTGAATTGTTCACGTCTGACAGAGAAAAAAACACAGAAAAACTCAGTTTATTTCCTCTGACATGTCTGAGAAGCAGAGTTGCTATAAGCTCCCCTTATCTCAAAATGTTTTATCGGGGTAAAAAAAAAATAGCCCACAAAAGCCCACATACCAAAAAACACCACCCCTACTGATTGCTGTGCTGAGCATCATCCCAGTGCAGGCTGCCTTGCTGTCCCCAGCTTTGTCAGCTGAGCCAGCTCAGGGGGCAGCTGTAGGGGACCTGGGGCACAGGAAAAAGGAGCTGGGTCCCCTTCTGTGCTGTGGGTTGCTGTGACAGCCACAGAAGCGCTGGCAAGTCCTTCTCCATTTGAATGAGCATCTCCATCTGTGTGCCTGAATCCAAGCACCAATGCCTACCCAGCTGTCTCCTCACAGTGTTTCTAACTGGGCTATGACACCTGCAGGAGAGAAATCCAATTTTCCCTTGCAGCAGAAGCATCCCTGATGCTCAGACTTGCTAGTCCTGCAGTGATCCAAAAATGGATCTTGTTTCAGATTTTAGTTGGGAACAGGGATGCTTATTTTTATAAGTGTATGTCTAAATTCTTCAGCAGTTGAAATAGGCCACCAGACACATACAATTGTTTTAGTACCATCCTAAGGCAAATGTAGAGAAGGAAGAGTAGTGGGGATGAAGGGAAGGACAGCTGTGAATGGGTAGACAAACTGGAGGACATGGGTCAGTTTAAAGGCTTTGTCCAGATACTGCTTTACGTGCAGCTTGGGCAAACCAGAAGCAACTTGAGTTCTGAGGGAGAAGGAAAAAGAAATTGCCTGAGCAATTCTCACAGCTTAATCTATGTCTGATGTGCTGTTTGATTGCACAGGAACTGAACAATTACACTGAGCAAGTAAGATGAAAAGCAGAGAACTCAGGGAGAACAATTAAGGCACCCTGTTCTGTTGAGCCTCTGATTCAGCTATTTGTAGCAATTCTTTTACCAAGATATGGTCCAAGTCCTGCCTGCAGATAAGCATGACAGTAATTCAAATAAAGACTACTCAAAGTGTTGCTGACAAACACATACACTGCTGTTTTTCTCCCCTAGATAAATGTAATACATGTGGTTATCTCACTCAAGCAAGTTTAAAATGCTGCTTATTACTGAAAATTGAACCTTGACTTACTTACAGTGATATTTGCTATCCTGGCTGTATTTGTGTCCCATGACCTCAGAGGTACAGTCTATCATGGACTTTGGATTTTATCCCTTTAACTGATTTCCATTAGTGACCTTTAGATGCATTTCAAATAATCCCTTACTTTTTCAGCTACTGCTCCTCTGCTTAAAAATTCTGCAAGAAGGCATTTCTCTACCTGATGCTTTATTATCTCTTTAGATAATTTTCTGGGGAAGTTTTAAAGGAGTAATCACTGCCAAGCCCACTCCCTCTGCAACACTTGCACGATGTAGAAGCAACTAGGGATTGTCATTTTTCACATTCTCTGGTTTCATAGTCACATCTCTGAATCTCCCAGGTGGAAATGGACCTAGTCTTCTTCCCCAGTGCTATCTGAGGCTGTCACAGGTTAACATTGTACCACATTTCTGTTTCTCTTTGGCAGAGCATACTGCTTTGACAGGCTGCTGAAGATGAAGCAACACATTGGTACCAAAGTCCATGGTAACCACTCATTAATTTTTTAACATTTGCTCTGATCAGTGCCCTACAAAGAGCTACTCTGAAAATCCCTGGAATAGGCAAATTATTGGCATACTTGACTTTGAAGTTCAACAGATCTAATGAAATCCTACCACTGGCACACACTGCTGCAGAAAACTGCTGAGAATAAAGTATTGAGCTGATATTTTGTCATAAATCCATATAAGTATTCCAGAGTTAAACTACAATCCATTTTAAGCAGCTAGAAGAGCTCTCTAGAGAATATTTAATCCCTTTTGATGAGAGAGCACACTTTTACAGAACCCCATTTCCTTTATCAATGAGAATTAATTTTGCCAGTTACTTTGATTAACACATCTTGAAAGAAATCTCATGTTTATAAACTAATAATCATCTACAGCTAGGAATGCATTACAGAAATTAGAGAGTGGCAGGAGAAAAAGGCCTTATGAGAATGGCAGAACCCTTCCACCAAACCATGCAAGTGCAAAGATCTTACGCCATGCCAGCAGTATGTGAGTGTAAGAGGTTTACCAAAACCAGAAGCTTTGACTGCTGAGGTATTCATAATCTAGGTAAAACACAGAGCTGTGAAACAAACTAGAGGCATTTATAAAGAAGGACTCCCCAAGGAGTTTCATTGTATCTTCTCACCTTCCCCCCAGAATAACCACTGGGAAACACAGTATGGTAATGCATGCAAGGCAGTGACTTCACTGGAAAATGAGAGATGCCCAAATTTCCTAGAACTTTCCTGGGAAGCAGCAGGTGATGACTGAAGCGCCTTCACAGCCACAGCAGGTGTCCAGGCATGCCCAGCTGCTCTCAGCACTGGAAAGGTGTCCAGCTCTTGCTCAGCAGATGTGACCACGTCTCTGCATTGCCTCAGATGTGCTGCAGGAAAGGACAAAGCCATGCAGACAGACACACAGACACAGCTCTGCTCAGCTTCTTTCTCCCTCCCTTTTGCACTCAGCTCTGGATGCTGCAAACAGGAGCTGCTGCTCAGGACTGAGCTCCCCTTCACAGAGATCCACAGCACAAGGAGATCTCACAGCATTGTAAGCAGCTTCTTTTTCCCTCACTGCCTGTTTGTACACCCTGGAACAGCAGAGGTGGTGCCCAAAGCTCAACTGGGCTCGAGAGACAGGCCCAAGAAAACGCCTGAGCAGCTCCTCCAAGCCAAACTCCACCTTGCTGGTGGTAGCAGCAGCATCCGGAACAGATGGGCCAGCTGGTCTCCAAAAGCTGTAATTGCTCTCTAAGCTGTGGCATGGCTCTGCTTCCTCATGTCCTGGGAGCAGGAAGCCATTGTCAACTTACTGCTTATTTTGGTTATTGTAGTAGTGCGTTGCTGAGACTCCTGTAGCCTGGTGACAAGCTACAACATGAAAATTCCTTCCATAAACTATGTGATTCCATGGTGTCTTCAGTCCATCCCTGGAAGGCAGCCAGCACCACCACCAGAGTGTTGCAGCTCTGTCATTTTTATAAAGCACTCATAAGACATGCACCTTATTAAGTGCTTGGAAAGTAATCCTAGTTTAAATTGATGGATGAACAAAGGAACAGCAATTTGCTGTTGGGGAATATTTTATTTGCTTTTCACCACAGGAAGGTGGATAGGAAAACAAAGTCACCCAAGTTGGAAACAAATAAATGAAATGCATTCAATTAGTTAATGGAGTGTCTCACAAAAGGTTGCACTATTAGAAAATTAAATTAGATCTTCCCAATATGCTGAGAGTCATTAACACTTTTTTTTTTTTTTTTAAGAAACTGGCTGAAATATTCAGGGAATTATTTTTCACCATTGGCTCTTTGCTTCCCCTGACATACCTTTCAGTCCTGATTCTCTTCAGATTCTCTTAGTCTTGGAAACAGTGCTAATTTTTGAAAAGCTTTTTTAAGTTAAATGACTTTGGTGTAATTCATAAGTACATGGAACATATTTCAGATTTTTCTAAAGGAACATGATATCCCGAGAGATCAGCATCACAAGCTATTATATGAGTTAGTACCACTGGTTACAAAAGGTCTCAGCTCAAGCATGTTTACTGGTGACTTCCTTTGCCTTTTTACAGCAAAACAACTGAAAACAGGGGATAGAGGCATTTTAAATCTGCAGTTCTGCCTTTGCAATGTCATTCCAAGTGAACTACATCCAGCTTACACTGGGTTAATTAACACCAGTGTGGCATTGCTGGGACAGCACCAGAGTGCCAGCCACACCTTGTAGGTGCAGCACACCAGTGCTCTGTGTGGTGGGGTGGCAGAGCTCTCATTGCCTCCATGCCATTCCAGCTGGAATGTTGCAGGGTCTGTGGTTAGGAAATGCAGTGCATGAGTGGCCACCTCTCTGTAACTCCACCTAGACCTTGCTGGAGAGACGGGAAGAAGGGATGAGGATATTTCCTGCAATTCCTACCTAATTAAGCTCACCTATTTTCAGAGTGCTCCTTCCTCTTTGATCTCACCCAAATCATGAGGTGGAGGGTCCTAAGCACCCCCAGCCAAGCTAGAGGGGAGTCTGCAGGAAGCAGCAGAGCTCAGTGCTGCCTCTTGTTCTCAGTGAAATGGAACCCATCTGTCCCATGGGAAAGCCCAAAGCCTGCATAAACGTAGCACAGCAGCAGAAAGCGCAGGCAAAGCTCCTGGAAAAGGGGGCCAAGGTTGAAAAAGAGTCAGCCAGGGACATAAAGGCACTTTTCTTTTTCACACCAAGAGTGTTTCTTTCCCAGGCAAATAAAAGACTCAGGTACATATGGAGACCCATTATCTCCACGTGCTTAAAATTGGACTCTCTGCTGCATGAGATCTGGTATGCCCTTATGTAAGCAAATTATTTTTATCTGCTTCTAGCCTAATAGAGACTTGACTATTTTGAGAACTCATAGGTTTCATTGCTATGGAAACTAACTCTGTATCTTTAGGTGAGTCTTGCTATCTCTGATTAGCAGAGTCCACATCTCAGCTTTTTTTTAAAAAAAAACAAAACAACATAGTTGTATTTGCTGTTTCAGTCCCACTGCCCGTTACCCTTTGTCTCACTCCTGAGTCCAACATCCTTTACAGGAAAGAGGAATTGTGATATTAGCAATGCAATGCTAGGTTACTGGCTTCCATATTGATGAGAAGTGAGGAGATTTACATTGATAATACAGACAATCAACATACGACCATCAAGTCAACCTTGTCCAGGGGTAAAAATCCCCCTAAAGAAAACCAGCCTCATACAGCTCTCCTCTCCCTCTCCTTGTTTCTGTCTTGCTTGGGTGAGTGAGCCAAAATACTCATTGATGATCTGAAATGCTAAACAGCTCTTTTCCAACCCTTAGATCAATAATGGGAGGATTTACCACTTGCATGGACAAGCAGAACTTTTGCCGCAGGGGTGACTGAGCTGGCAACAACTCACTAAAACAGACTGGCCTCATCTTATGTTGGAACTTCTGCCTTATTATGAAATTATAGAGTTTTTCTCACCCTCACAACCTTTCTTCTTCTGCCCAACTTCAGCTACTCTCATCTTAGAGTATATCCAAACTTGGACCAGAGATATTTCTGGGATGATACAGGAAGGGTAAACATCCTTATAGGAAAACTCAGATTTGAGACACATCAGTTTCTTTGTAGAACTGACAGAGCTATAAGGTGCTTGCATTTCTTGGAGTTGCTCTTTCTTAGGAGTGAAAAATTTGGATTTTGCAGAGTAGTTCAAGGGCCAATATGTGTTGGAATTTCATGGTCTCAAAAAACTTTTCCGCGCAAGTCAACCTCACAGAGAATTCACATCCAGAACTTTTTAGAACTGCTGGAATTCTACTACTCTAGTAACACCAAAGGTTTCTCTTTGTTTTTCTTCCTCTAAAAAAAATAGTTGTCTCTTCAATGACAGAAAGGCAGTACCTCAGTTGTGATATATACCCACACTTCTGCTCAGAATTGTGATGCATTCTAAATTCTGCTGTAAAAAAGTTAGTCTTTTGGCAAATCTACCAAGAAGGCAGTGCCTGTCAGTAAAAATGAAATATTTTCCTCCAAAATGTCAACACATATACCTGCTTAATATGTTACTCCCTATTATAGCACATATAATCTATATATCCTAGTACAGGATGAATGTGCCTTGTCTCAGTGGCCTCATCTGTAGCAGGAGTTCTGTCCACATTCTTCTTTGCTATTGTTTGTTCTTTTCAGTTTTAAGTCATTTATTGATTTTTTTTTTCTTCTTTGGAGTATGAGGCCAATCTCTTCTACTGGCTCAAAGATGGCTGTCAGGTTTTTTTTGGGTTTTTTGTATTTGGCTTTAATTTTTTACCCCCAGAAAATTAAGGTTGTATTCCTGTTATATTGATGCAGGGGTTTTTTTATCCTGCATTCTCCCCCTCATTGTGAGTGAAATCACTATCTCGCTGTGCTCCCTTTTTATCTGAGCCAAATATTAAATATGTAAGATCATAGGCAAACACTGAAATTTTTAGACAATCAGGATTATGCAATGGCATAAAACAAGAAGAAAGCATTTTCTAAAGGATGAAGGGTATTCAGCTTCAATAAGCAGGGAAATCCCACAAGTTTAATTCCTGTAATGGATGGCAGTGACACTAACTCTGCTTTATGGGATATTATTCCATAAAGGAATGCAACAAAAACCAGTAGTTAAACTAGGACAGATGTTGCTGGAAATATTTAGATGTTTACTTTATATGATTAGTGATCAAATATGCAATGTTCTTGGGTATGTCATCCTCATGACTTCCCACAAGACATAATATTTTCCTTGTTGGAAAAAGAAAATAACTAAGTTGTAGGGAGCCTTTAGTAACTGAGATATTTTGGACTGGTGATGTAGCTGTTTAAGCATCCATCAGCAAGACTATCCCCCAAGTCCAACCACTTCCCTGGGCTTGCTCTACTTATTCCCTGCATACCTTAAAAATGCTTCCCTCATGTCCCAGCCACCCTCTCCCTGCCCAGCACTGGTACTTTTCCTGGTAGCTTTCCAATGAGGAACTTCCAGCCTCAACTCCCTGGAGCCAACTGTCCACTCCTCCCAAGGAATAACCTGTTTCTTACTGAGTGGATGTCTCTGGGCTTGACCTAAGAAGTGAGAAGGGATATTTATGACAAGGGTGTGAAACCAGCAGAAGGAAGTTTGCTTCACAAAGCTCACAAAAGTTTCAGCTGTTGCAGTAAAACTTCTGTGACCTTCTCCAAGGACATGCTTGTAGTCATTTAAGAAGAAAAAAAATTAAAAGCACTGCAGTTAATATGCTCCTGTAAAACTAAAGCTGATTTAAGACTTCCTACACTCAAAGTTGCATTAATATAATCCCTTTCAGCTAATCAGGTGAGTTGTATGTAGAATGTACCCAAATCCTGTATTGTAAGATGAAAAGGGACCGAACAGCTGCAAAGAAAGGGAGGTGTGAACTCTGCCTTCCTTTCTCTTTTGAACCTCCCCCACCTTCAGACCCAAAGCAGATCCTATTGCTCTGAAGTAGGGACAGAACTGAAAAATCACAGAATTTTTTAAGTTGGAAAAGACATTTAAGATCACCATGTACAACCATTAACCCAACAATGCCCAGCCCACCAGTAAAACATGTCCTCAAGTGCCACATCAACATGTCTTTTAAATACCTCAATTTTGGTGACTCAGTCATTTCCCTGGGCAGCCTGTTCCAATGCTTAAGAATCCTGTGAAGAAATGCTTCCTAATATCCAATCTAAACCTCACCTGGTGCAAGCTGAGGCCATTTCCTCTTCTCCTGTCACTTGTTGCCTGGGAGCAGAGACCAGCCCCCCGTCTTGCTGCAATTTCCTTCCATTGCCCTTCTCTGGACCTGCTCCAGCACCTCAATGTCCTTCCTGTAGTGAGGGGCCCAGAACTGGACACAGGGTTTGCGGTGAGGCCTCACCAGTACTGAGCACAGGGGGACAGTCACTGCCCTGGTCCTGCTGATCCAGGCTGGCTCATGTTCAGCCACAGCCAGCCAGCACCCCCATGTCCTTTTCTTGCCATGCAGCTTTCCAGCTGCTCTTCCCCAAGTCCATAGCCCTGCACAGGGTTGCTGTGACAAGGGCAGGACCCAGCCCTTCACCTAGTTGAACCTCACACAGTTGGCCTTGGCCCATCCATCCAGCCTGTCCAGATCCCTTTACAGAGCCTTCCAACCCTCCAGCCGATGAACACTCCCACCCAACTTGGTGTCATCTGTGAACTGACTGAGGGTGCTCCCAATCCCCTTGTCCAGGTCATCAATAAAGACATTACAGAGGGCTGGCCCCAGTGCTGAGCCCTGGGGAACACCACTGGTGACTGGCTGCCAGCTGGGTGGAACTCCATTCACCACCTCTCTCTGGGCCTACCCATCCAGATGGACATCCAGTTTTTTACCTAACGAAGAATGCACCCATCCAAGCTGTGAGCAGCCAGTTTCCCCAGTAAAATGCTGTGGAAACTGTGTCAAAGTCCAGGTAGACTACATCCACAGCCTTCCCCTTATCCACCACATGGGTTACCTCTCCTCAGAAGATCAGGCTGGTCAATTAGGACCTGCATTTCGTGGATCCATGCTGTCCGGGCCTGATCTCCTGGTTTGTCCTGCACCTGCCATGTACAGTTCTTCATGATCTCCTTACTGGTCTCTGCTCCTCTGCCCTCCCTGTCCTTCACCACTTGCCTGACACCAGCATTGTCCTGGCAGCCCCAGTGACCTGTGGCTTCTGCATCCTCCCATCCCACTTTCTCTGGATAACTGCCTTGACATTGTCCCAAAGCCAGATTAATTGCCTTTTTCCTTTCTTAAGGAATAATGGTCAATATCACTTTCTTGAAGCCAAAAAGCAACACTATTTTCCCCATTTCATTCTTTCATTATGTTGCTGAACTGCTCTTTGCTCTCCTACCTCCCATTCACCCTTCCTTTTTGGTTCCCCACCCACTGCTCAGTGACCTCCAGCCTCTGTGGCACCAGGGCCAGCATCAGAGGGAGGATGCACAGTGGGATGTCAACCATGCAGGGAGAGGAATGTCACAGGCCATGGCTGGACCTCCTGCTTGGAGTTTGCCATACAAGGGTGTTACTCTCTGCTACAGCAACAGGCTGTGTCTCCTCAATTCCTCAGCCTCCTTCATCTTTTTCCTTTTGCTCTGCTTTCCAACACTAAGCATGAGGCTGGAGCAGTCAGAAAGACAAAGCTGCCCTTTTCCAAGTACCTCTCCTATGCAGCCATCTTTCATGGGGATTGAACATTTTTGCTCTATTGTGAACCTTTTTGGCCAGTAGACAGTGGCTGGTGAGGGAAGCTTGATTCTAGAAGAGCTGAAGCTCTGTGCTGGGGTGGAAACGCAAAATATTGGGAAGAGCTCTGTATACCAGCCAAACAGCAAGACTTCCTCAGGCTCTTCTAAAATGCTCATCTGCTAAATACATTGCTTTTATTTCATTTACAGAATCTTACCCTGCTCTGAGGCCTTTCCTATATGTGTTTGCTATGGTATGGCCATAAACATTTTTTGTCATCAGCCTGAGGGCAGAGAAATTCATACAGCTCTTACACTGCTGCAATCCCATTGACTTCAGGAGAATTATTTCCCATTACAGCAAGTGAAATCAGAATGAGTAAATATGCCATTTCCCTGCTGTTCACCATTAACACTGTAATGCTCACTGGAGTAGTCAGAGAAAGCTGGAGATTGACTCTTGTTTGACTCTGTATATCTTGTGTGATGTGCAGGGCTTCCTCTTTCCACTGAGAACCAGAACTGCTCTGACAAAGTGGAGAAGAGACAGTGTCAGAAAAATTAGGGGCTATTTATCTTTAGAATCAATTTAGAAATACTTTAAAAAATTTTCTCTCTTTCTGTTGGGAATCAAAGCATTCAAGTGATTCAGTAACCCAGAGAGGCCTTTCATCCTGATCTTAGGGTCGGGAAAACTCTGAGACACAGACATCTCAAATAATTTGTCCTTGGCCATAGTTGTGGTGGAGACAGAAGAAGCTCCTTGCTCTATATTGACACTTGAATACATTTAACTACTAGACCACCCTAATTCATCACTCCTTAGTGTTAAATTTAGACACAAACATAAGAAGGCAACAAAACAAGTGAAGTTCAGTTTCAGAATCACCATGGATCAGACACACAAAGCTGCCAAACTGCATCCAGCCATCACATGGTTGCTGTAGGAAAGGTTGGCAGTTACCTCCCCATGCAGAGCCCATTTACAATTGCATGCAACAGAGATACTCCCTGGACGGAGTGTGAGTTATTCTGGAAGAGGAAGGATCTGCCAAAGCCAGACATGTTCTGAAGACACATCCTCATAAACAGACCCAGGAACCACCAACCCAAGCATGTGCTAAGTGGATCTCAAGGCCACAAATGCCTTGGGGACCCCCTGCTGGATCTATCTGGCTGCCTGTTTCCCTCCATGTGTATTATTAGAATAGCCTATCCCAAATTTTTAATCCAGAAATGACTAATGACAGCCTTTCCCTTTTCAATTTTAATGCATTTTTTTCCTGGCATTTTCCTTTAAGACAAAAAAGAATAATTAATTTCTCAATCATTAACATCTCACACTTGTTTGTAATGAAGAGGCCATGTATTTTTCTCAGCAAATTCTCTCTCCACAGATGTAAACAAGGCTAGTGATAAGGTTAGGGGGATATTCTTCTGGGCCCTGGCTATGTACTCAGCTTTATCTATTCAAGACAGCAACAGCAAAATGGCTCAGAACAAGGACACCTTCAGAGATGAAGGTGGCAGTTCCAGCTCACAGCTCCAGTCTCACTGTGCACAGTGTCATGTCCAAAGAAGTTTCCCTATCTCCACACTCTTAGCTGCACACTCATTCAAAGCTTCAAGGTTTTCTGTTCAAGACTTGGAATATATCTGTGTTTTAAGCAATGAAGTACCAAAATTATTTTCTTGCCTGTGCCCTCTGTGGATACATTCTCAGCAAAGAACATACCTTCCATTTTTGTCTGAAGTAAACAGATTTCATCTACCCTTCTCAGTCCCCTCCTCCAAGTTAGAAATGTCAGGAATTACAATTGCTGACACTGTGCTTGCAGCAGGACTACCAAGAATTGGGGCTTTGGTAAAAGCAGAAATTTGACCTGCTGTTTTCCCTCCCT
>NW_005054297.1:27264105-27267664 GCF_000277835.1 Geospiza fortis
AGGAACCCACATAACCTGTTCTCAGTAACTGCTGGTTTGTCATTTGAGTTAAAATTGCAAGTAAATGAGTAGGGATTTACTTGGCTTAACTAAATGCTTCTACTTAAAAAAAAACCAAAACATTAAAAACACTGCAGCTCAAGTTTCTCTCATTTCTCCTGTCACTAACTCATGACTTAGAGGCTGCCCCACAGCAAAACCGTAGAGGTTGAGATTTAATATTTGCAGCAACTGATTTGCACAGGCTACAACAAATGCATTTGCAGATTTGCAGAAGAGAATAAAGAGTCAAAACCAGGTCAGTCCCTTTGTTCTCACTGTAGTTTTCGATGTTGCAAAAGGCAGTTCAATTTCGTATAATCACAACAGCAAGCAGCTATAACAGAATACATTAAAACCACATTTGTTCAATGAAAGAATGCCATTTCACAAAAGGTCATGCTTTCAGTTTTGAGGAGACTGCTAGTCATTTGCTTAAATGCCAATATATCATATAACAAACCTTTGACTTCTTTGTTCCCTAGCTGCCTTGGCTACAAAAATGAGGCAAACAGTATTTACCTGCCTTCTCAGATACTGAAATATTTGGCTATAAATTAAAAATACATAGTACTGAATATTTAAAATGAGGCACATGTGAAATAAGACATACAGTCCCATAAAGTGGATAACATATGGGAAATGTACTGTTAGGAGTCTCCTTGGGAAAAACAATAATCATCACAATTATGACTTTTAGCAGTTTACCTAATTGTGCACAACATTCCACGACATTTAGTTGGAAACCTGCTAGTCCATACTAAGCTTCAAATACTTAAAGACAACCCAGCATTTCAGGCAGTTTCTCCTCCCCACCTGAATGCCTGCAGCCTGTTTCCAGTGACAGAGAGAACATCACCATAGATACACACACCACTTCTGCATGATCTTGCCCATAGCTCTAAAGAGCTATTCCCCATCATTTTAGCCTGCACCCTGTAAAGATTCCAACGTATCTGAAAGGTGACTTTTATGTTAGAAGAAAATTTGCTTTTAGCCCAGGGGTAAATTTATTGCATCATTTAATCTGCAACCTCCTCTTGAATACAGGAACCTACATTTTCATCCATTTGTCTCTTGGGCACTTACTTAATGAAGGGGAAGAATTTTGCTGATTGTATTGGCTGAATTTTTTGTCTTTTTAAAATGTTGTCCAAGCAAAAAAATGAATTCTCATCAGTCCAGGTAGATGGCGAGAAATATAATACCGCCTGTGATGTAATTCTTCTCTCTTTCTTGTCCTGCATGATATTTAAAAGAAGCCAGGTTTCTGTATTTCAATATTACTACCAAGAAGTACCTGTAATTATGATTACTTTTTAAGGAACTATTTTTAAAAAATGTATCTGTTTTCCAAAGAAACCATGCCATTAAATTTGATGCATGGGTAGTCTCCTTTTTTAAAGATTCACCTTTAATGGATCACTTTTATCTCAGTAACTGCGGCATATAAAAGTATGCTTCCTTCTCTGTATTATAAATAACAAGTAGAAGGAATGGGTTTTGCTAGCTGTCACACCCAGTAACTCCATAAAGGACACCTGAAATTCCTCGAGTGTGCCATCATGAGCAGGTTGTGCTTGTGGAGTTTCCACCTGACCAAGCCCTACAGCTTGGAGCACGTGGTTCATCATGTTCAGAAGCAAGCTATATTTGAATTAGAATTTGTCACCTAAGTTCAGTGAATTTGACACCTAAGTTCAGCCCAGTTCTCCATGTGCTCCACATCCTTTGAACAGGCAAAAGACAGAACAGGTCCAAGGATGAGAATGTGTGAAAAAAATACTCAGAGAAGGTGACCATCATGGAAAAAGATGAGTGGAAGAGCCCAAAACCAAAAGCAGGAGCAGAGGATGGAGAAAAAGGCTGCAAGGCAGAAGCTGGAGAGGTAGAGGTGAGAACTGAAGAGGTTTTTAATCAGTCCTCACTCACACTTTGTTTCAGAATTTGGCAATGAAGAGACATCTTTTGAGCCTCAACATGCCTCTTCTGTGTAGCTAACAACTACAAAAGCCAACAAGGAAAAATATTTTTTCTCATTCCCCTCATATTCTGCCTTTAAATGCTGCTTTCTCAAACCTTATTTTTAATTTAATTTTGTTTTCAATGTAATAAAAAAATCTCTACTGTAGCAGCATTAAATACAATCAGATTTGAGCGCTGGGCAAAGTACAAGAGGAGTGCAAATAATCAACAGAGTTACAACCTAAAAATTCTGGTCCCCTTACAGAACAACTGTTGTGTGGATATAAAATCTTTGTCCTATCAGTTACACGCAGGCCTCTTTTTTTTTTTCTTATGAACATCTTAAATATCAATTATCCATGCAACTTGGGAAAAAAGATCATAATAGATGCTGTCTTTCCCAAGGCAAATTTTGAGAGAGAAGTACTGCACTAAGAGGCAAAACATTCAAACAAAAGCAGTGATTATGTCCCTGTTATTGATATGAGCTTTTAAATGGCATATGATACAACCAGATTGGTTCAGTAAGAAAACAGGTTTAGAGTTGGATGGTAGCTGAGATTTTTCTGTTGTTTTTTAAGGCTAAGGATAGCCAGATGGATAAGGATTTTATTATAGGTATTGGCAACTTAATGCTGCTGAAAGCCTGACACATGACGCATTGACTCGAAGTTGGAACATTAAATTTTCATCAACATTAAATTCAAGCAAATTTTCCTGAAACTGCAGCCTGGATGTGCCACCATGGTTTGCATATTACCTACCTCAAACAAAAAAAAAAAAACTCCCAAAAACATCGGTAATTATTCCCTCTGAGATGAAAAACGTGAGCAAAGAGCATTCTCCCCAAGGGAAGAGCCAGAATTCTTGAAAACTCGTGCGTGCAAACACACACACTGAGCTCTGCTCCCCTGTCACAGCCAGGTCACAGGGCACGCTGCCCTCTTCACATCAAGCAGCCTGAAAAATGAGGTTTTACTGTCAGTCTTCTGCTGCCTTCCAGGAAGAAGCACTCCAGTGACCCCCAAACCTTGCACTGCAGATGAACCTCTAACACACATGTGATTTGTTGAAAATACATGAAAATACATGCATGTATTCATCAGTTAAATCCATAATTTCCTAATTCAGGTATGAAAACGTTGTTGGCTTGGAATACGTGAACCAAAACAATAGTGCTGGACGTGAAAAGTCTCCAAAGGAGCCTCCCATTGGGTGACATTTATCTATGTTTCTTCATTTGTAGCATAGACAAAGGGAGTCATTTACATTCCTGAAAGATCTTGTCTCAGCAGTTTCCCTTCTGAGAGGGTAAATGGAAAGAGGTAACTAATCTGCTTGTGGCCTTCCAAAAACTTGACAAGCACGGCCAGGTACCTGCCTGGGAAAGCTGGCTGTGTAATATCAGATATGCCAAAGTGAACATGAGAGAAAAAATACCATAGACAGAGGAGGGTTAGCAAAGAAAGAATTCTGGCCAGTAAGGCAACAGAGTAACTTGATCAGTGCACTTTGCACAGCACGACATGCCGCTGTTAACACAAAGGATAAAAAC
>NW_005054297.1:27269054-27274208 GCF_000277835.1 Geospiza fortis
GACCAGATAGAAGTCAAGCTGCTCAGCAAACAGCCTTTTGCCAAGTTCTTTATGCCATTTCTAAGGATGGCACAGTGTCAGACCTAGGATAAAAAAATACTTTTAATTGAAAGCTGTAGTGTTTCAGAGTTCATCTGTGTAGCTGGTAATTTTAAATTGAATTTTCACTGCACCAGAAAGAATGTGCAGAAGTGAAAGGCAGAAGGCAGCTCTATTCTTTCTGCTTGTTAAAAGGCATGGTTTTAGTAGCTTCCAGTTTCCTTGGGTAAGGGAAGCTAGCTGCAAAGCCAATCACAGAAACTAAAGATTTGCTACACTTCACATATAACTGAAATAATACACTGCAAAAAGTATAGACAGTCACAAGTCTTCAACTGTAGAAATGTGACCAAAATAACTGAGAACAAATCACACTGAAGCAGAAGTTTCAAAACCAAATTTGAGGTTGATATCGTTAATATAATTTTTTCTTACATTGACAGGATGACCAAGTACCAGTGGCACTCCAATGTGCCAAACACAGCACAGCTCAAGTGGCTACTACTACTTTAGTGTTCCCTACTGACTTCTTCTTTATAGGATGGCTGGTGTAAAATCTCAATCTCATGAGAGCAAAAAAAAGCTTTGAAAGAGGAAGACAGCATTTTCTTACTCTGTTGGTGGCACACAGCCACATTTCCATCCACAAGACAGCAGTTTAAGAAGACATGTGGATTCTTGTCTTCTACCCAGCCATGGTCATTAGGGTCTGATTTAAGACGTCTGAACTCCTGGGTGTACTCAGCTATTAAGGCACGATTTGACCTTGATTTCCAAGCAGTCATTGCTCTATGCCTCTGCATTCTTCTTTGAATTGTTCCACCTCTTTATAGATTTTTCCAGCTGACCCTTTTGATCCTATTTGAAGAAGCTGTGTGGGGGCAGTTCGTTGCATGAAGGAATACTAGGCCTGAAGAGCAACAGCTGGTAGCTCTAGCAAAAGTTAGAAAAACTTCTGTACGGCAGTATTTTCCTTTTAATTCCTATGGAACTGCCTCCTGAGTGCAAAATATGCTTAGCAGTTCATCTTAATTCTCCGATGACTTTGCCTTTCCCCAGCCAGCAGGACAGCGATTTTGCAGCTGCTGCTACTGCACCTCATTTATCAGCAGCTTCCCTTGCCGGTGCTGGGAGCACTGACAATTGTGCTCATAATTCACACAGAACAGGGACTCCACTCTGGAAGGAAACAAGAGCTCTACAATGCCCTTCTGCAGCTTTCATGGCTGTGGGAGATACTTGGATGAAGTGGTTCCTGATGCCCACTGCCAGCCCCACGTCCCTGACAATGATCTGTCATGGCCATGGAGCAGAGTGAAAATAATGGAAACAGAACGAATACATCCTGCAATTTTCCAGGAGTTACTCCTCTTCTTAGCATGGCATTAAGGTCAGGAATAATGACAGCTACCCTCACAGGGTGCTTCTGTGGTGAGGAAGGGAGAAATTAGGATATATTTCCACAGGTTACCTTAGTGTCTAGCAGAATAACAATCAGGTCCAATAAACACATCATGAACAGCAAATAGGGTTTGCAAAGCTGAGCTATTTGATGCCAATCTAGAGCTAGACAAGCAACCTGAAACTAGCTTTTACAGTAACTGCAGCTGGGGAAAGGAGCACAATTGGCAGTGGTCCCACCAAGCAGACGTTTTGGTATTACAGCCAGCTGCAGCTCCGGTACTGCACCAGCCCTTCAGGGGGCAGTTTTCCTGCTACAGCTATGCTGAAGCAATGGGGAGGCGATGCTGGAAAGGGGAGTCGTGCTTCTCCTTCTCATCCTTACACCTGGCTATGGATTCTCAAGGCATCACAGTAGCAGCTCTCATCTGACCCCTACTGCAAGCAGGTGGGTAAGGGCATATTTCCACCAGCAAACACAAGGGATCAGCGGCAGACTGGCTTAACTAAGGTGAAACTCACTGCCCCACATTCCCATTTCATCACTGCTTTAAGCAGACCTCAGTGAAAGGGGCAGACCAGTTGTTGTCTTCCCTGCTGCAGCCACTTCCCTTGTGCTGGCAGGAGCACCTGCACTGGGTGACAGCTGAGTGCTCCAACCTCATCCTCATCATGAGCACAAAGATCAAATACTGTTCATTGGCTGGGTGAGGCTCTGAGCAAGCTGAAGATCTAGCTGAAGATATCTCTGCCCATTGCAGGGAGGGGTTGAACTACAAGACCTTTTACAGGTCCTTCCAACCCAAGCTATTCTAGGATTCTATAAATACTATTCCTATAGCAGGCACCCAGCCTTCTCTTTCTCTTGCTGTCAAACCTTGCATTCCTTCCCCTTGACATGGGGAAAAAATTGAGGCTCCAACTGGGTTTGGCATTTGCTATCCTTCAGAAACTGGTGGTGCCTCTCAGGCATTCACTTTTACAAGAGCCATTACTTCATCTCAAGCAGCAGGAAGAAATCATTTAATGGCCTTTGTTTTGAGACAGTTTGCACGCTTGTCTAATTATCCAAAAGGCACCTTATTCCCAAGGGGATTCACCATCTCCAGCTAGCCAGCAGCTGGCCAAAATCAGCCATCTCCCAACATCAACAGTCAGGATTGCCATGGCAATTTATCCCCTTAGAGAATGACAGTCACATCTCGTCTGGTCATGGTTGCTTTTTGTCTTTGGATTCCCACCACATGGGTTAAAACAAACAGCACGAAGACTGAATCAGGAACTCAGACAGTGGCACAGAGTCAAATGGCACATAGGACTCTGTACCATATTTTTACATTTTTGCTTATTTTTATGCTGCCTCCTGCCCCTATTCTTTCACATCGTTTAAAGCCATAACACTGGCTGCAATATTTCAGCCCATAGAGCTAATTCCAAGAAAAACTGCATTGTATCACTGTTCTTTATATTAAAATGGGCAGATATAAACATGCTGCACTGCCACAGCACAGCATCATCACAGATACCTTCATGCCAATGTGTAAAAGCTAGCTGTTTCTGTGAAGCAGTAAGTTAACATCTTGTAGGATCCACAGGCTTGCCTGTAACACCTTCCCACTGCCTCAAACAAGGAATTCGCTCAGAGACTTTGATCTTTCACTTCTGCTTTTATTTTTCTGAAAACTAGTGCTTCCCTTGGGTGATTACTGACTCCTGTTATGTCTCCTTACGTGTTCCTCAGCTGCTTGTCATGAGTTACTTTTTCCCACATAAGTCATGCATCTAAAGCAAAAAATAAAGATGCATAACAGCAAAGAAGCAGGTGTTCAGAAAAGCAAAATTCACTTCTTTGACAGCATCCACGTGGCAGATACTTTAGCTAAACTAGCCTTACAGGCAGAACCGTAATTGTACACAGTGTATAAGAACGAGCACACATTTTCTCTTTAAATTTCATGAAAGATTTGTCTAAATGCTAGACACGGTGTCTCTGACTCTTTAAAGCAATTGCCAGGAAGGGAAAAGGGAGGTGCATACATGCCCCCAGCCCTGCTTGGCCAGTAGGACTGTTTGATGGTGAAGTCATTATTTGAGGACTCAGAAGATCAGATACTAACCTTTGACACAGTATCCCTGCATACCTTTGGCCAATTGCTCCATCCTTCTGTAATGAACAGCAGTAATTACCAGAATGCTGAGAAAATAAGCAGGAGCTGATTTAATGATGAGCCACAGACACAGGGTGAAAATTCCCAACCTGCCACCAGTCAAGCTTAGCCAAGAATTAGGAATGGTTAATCAGTGTGGTTAACCCAGCATGAGATAAAGATGCGTTAGAGAGTGAGTAGAAACAGGTTTAGCACATCCAGAGATGATCTCACTACTACTGCAAAGTGCTGTGCTACGCTGACAAGCTGTGCTATCAGGATGCTCTGTGCTATACATCATCACAGACTACATAAAACTGCATTTAACTTGAGCAAGTCCAGCAGGCTGTAAAGTTCACAGCCATGTTTCAACCTCAGCTACAATGCAACCCAGCTCTGCATCACAACTCAAAGAACGGCAGCAGTGTGCACTTTGACAGCCAACCATCATCAAACTATTGGAATTGTCACAGGGCAAAGGGCAGGCTGGTGCTGCAGTGACTTCACCCCAGACCATTAACATCTTTGTTCTTTTTAGCACAGTCCCCTATTGTTAAGAAAAGAATGGCACTTAGCAACACTCAGCAACAGGCAGTGAGATGAACTACAGTTGCAGATTGCTGCTTGGATTCAGTGGGACAGCAATTCCCATGGAGCTCTCCTTCAAGAGCTTTTCCTCCTGGGTGGGACCATTCAGCTCTTAGCTCTCCAACTAAACCAAGATCTAAAATCTCAGCACTCGTTGCAAAGTCCAGACCAGTTCTTTTTCAGGGCTGGCAGAGCAGTTGCTGGGAATAAAAATAGACATGCCAAAAAAGCTTTGTATATTTAGAAGAAAAGAGAGAATACTAATTTGAAGTGAAGCAAGGCAGGGTGGAGGAAAGCCAGCTCCCCTGTAAAATTTAGCATGATCCCAGGGATGAACTAGTTAATTAGGTCCTTCGCAGCAATACAGTCTAAACATCACAAGGCTCAGGACAGGAAGCCTTATGAAGACAACAGCATTCTCTAATTACCAGCTTGCCTTCATATCAAGAGCATCAGCACTTGCACTTGGGAAGCCACCAGATCTTATTTAATTCAAACATGTAATAATGCACTGCTACTCCTTCGGCCACTCCCAGCAGCCAACAAATTACCTGTGAGACTCAGAATTTATTTAGCAACATTACAAATGGGCTTTGCATCTTTTGCTTGTGGTGTTTACCCACTCCTGAGCAACAGGAGAGGCTACTGCATTCTTGTGGGAAGAAAATGGCACACAGCAAACCAGAGACAGCTGTCTATCTTTGGGGTGCGGCCGTGGCTCGGTGTAACTCAAATGGTTTGAATACCAGAGGCCTGACAACCTCACCTGGAACACTGGTGGCTATGTCCCAGCTGTCCTGGCACAGCTCAGTCCATGGCTTTGGCAATGGCAGCAGGTCAGCATCCAGAGAACCCCGCTCAACAAGCCTTGGAGTTCAGTGACCCTTTCCACATTAGAGACATCAGACTGTGACAGGAGACTGCCAGAAGTACAATTGCAGTAACAAAAGGGCAAATGAAAAAAGTTAGCTTTCTCTCA
>NW_005054297.1:27274218-27327406 GCF_000277835.1 Geospiza fortis
AGGACCACAGTGCAGAACTAGGCTCTCTTCACCCACATGGTGAACAGGCAGCCCAGGAAGCTCTGCTCCCCAAATCAAAAGTTAAGGCATAATTTCTGAATTAAATAAAACTTTTACAGAATTAAAGCACTTGCACTATGACTGCAGTGTCCTTACACAAGTCAGTCCCTTAAAGAGGGCAGGAGAAGCTGAAGGAATGGTTTGGAAATGTGATTTTTAATTTCACATTGCTTTCAGATCAGTTGTGTTTCAAGGTCAAAAAATTACATGTTGTACAGAATGACACAACTAATTCAAGAAAATACATTCCCTTATATTTTTCAAAGCTAAAGTGAACAGTTTTAGATTTGTCCATTTTGAGGCGAATGGGACTTGTGCAGATCTTAAAAGAAAAGTGATGTAATACTGTAGAAACTCAACAATTACAACATCCACATGACACACAGAAAACTCCTCATTCTCATTTTGCCTAGGGAAAAAGAGATGAGGTAGCAAAAGAGAACTAAAATGGTAACATTGCAGACATACTTGAAACAATTTTCTTAGATGCAGGGCTGGAATTCAATCCAACAGAAGGCAAAACATTTTTGTGAGCCGAAGTACCCCAGCCCTTGACACTATGGCACTCTTATCAGAACACACAAACCCATCCTGGGAAGATCCCAAGCAGACCTAAGCATCACTTTATATATCCACACCCATGACCATTTCTCTGTCCATAGGAAAGGGAGCTTTATTCCTTGCTGAGAAACTCAGCTTAAGAAGGAAATTGTAAAGTCCAAGTCTTTCCTGGTGGAAGTCTGCTCTCTCTCAAACATCATTTTGTCAGATCAGAGTAGAATCTCTTTTGTAGCTCCAAATGGGAAAAAATTCAGTTTATGAGATTATATTTGAGTACTTGACTGTCACTCCTAAGCCCTTCAGCCATGTGTTGACCTTAGGCTTTCAAGACAAAGTGCTACTCTACTTGTACTGCTTAAACTGTTTTAGCTTTGGGATTGTGCCAGACAGACAACTGACTGCAACTATTATAAGAGTAATTTTCCAGCATGTGGATTACTAGCATGTGTCCACTTAAGCTAATTTTACATGGGATCAGAAGCCTAACACAGGTCACAGTCTCGTGGTTTGTCACTTGGCTTCGTGTCCTTTATATCCAAAATCCTGCTTTGTATGTTTAGTCCTGATTGACCTCTTCAAAGCTGTAAGTACAGAAAACTAAAGGATATGGTGCACAGATGATCAGCAGAAAGCTTTGCTATATAACTTTTTCAAAAAGAGAGAAAAGTAGGGAGAAAGACTGGCAGAATTTTGGCACAAGACTTAGTTACTTTGGAATATAGTTCATGTTTACTGCTGTAGCCTTGAAACCATTTTTACATATGAGAAGAACTCCTCCATCAGATCTGTGATCTTCCTTGCCACTTACATAAGCAGAAAAACAGTTCAGTTGCTTGTTCACTATAAACATTCATATTATTTCTAGTCACGTCTTCTGAACAAATGATGGAATTTGACTTAGAGTTTGAGGATTTTTCAAATCTAAGTTATTATTTCCCCTTTGCAGCTCTCAGTTCTAAAAGCTCTTTGGCCACCCTCTCAGCCATACCTTGCAAGTATTCATTAATGCAGCTCTCCATCCCTCCCTAGTGCTTGGCTATTTAATGTCTGGCGGCCTCTGCACTTCCCTCTTCTTAATCTGCTACCATCCTGAACATTTGGATTCTGAGAAACTGGCTAAGTGCCCTTTAAAAAGAAATTCAACCAGCTGGTATGAGCAACAGCTTAACTACATTTTTTTCAAGTAGTGAAATCAGAGCAGAGGAGTTTCATGGAGTCTTACAAGACCTGGATGGAAAAACAGGTTGGTGAACTGCACAAATCATTAAGACAGTCCAATGGTTAACAAGTATCAAAGAGATCAGGGACTGGAACAGTCAGGTAACTGGGTTTTCTCCTCACTATCAAGTCCTTGATGCCAAAGTTCCTGGGCTTTTTTCTTACTTCCAATCCTTGTTAGCCTGACCAACAAGCAAACATTTCAGTCTCTAAGTAAGAAATGCTTAGATCCTACAAATCAGACTAACTCAGACCTGCTCAAAGAAGCACAAATACAGCTGATTATCTCATCTCCTTTCTGTTTTTATTTCTAAATAAGGATTTTCCAATAAGCTTCAGAATACTAAATAGAAAGTCAGGTCATGGAAGATCTGAGAGAAATCAAAAACCTGTTTATTTGAAACTAAATCAGACCAAATGCACTAACCATTTCATAATCTAGTAGACATGAGGGGTCACTCACTCCTGTTCAGTTGAGCAATTTTAGAAACTTAATTTATTATCTAACAGCAACACATTTTTCAGCTAGCTCAAATGCTTATGGAAAGAACTGAAGAGAACATACCTGTGAAACCTCTGCACCACCTATTCCAACAGTCACTGTCTTCATTTCCCACTATTTTTTGCCCAAATTTTTCACACTGTAAGAGCTCTTGTTTACCTATAAGTGGGGTAAAACTTCCAAGGATAACCAACCAAGTTCCAAATTTTGAGTAGCTTTCCTGTTAGACACCTCTTATAACAGTTACTTACTTTGCTGAAGGGTTATCTAATAGTCCATGTGCTGTTAGACCTCAGCTCCAACAACAACAGCTATTTCAGAAGCTTTAAAAAGGAAGATACCAAATACCACTTACGTTGATTTCAGAAAGTTTATTGCACCAAATGCCGCAAAGAAATTGACCAAAAAGATAGTGTACATAAACAACTATAAGAAAAAAACCATGTAGTTTGACATTGGTGTTCAGTCATTCCTAAAAAAGCCTATGTTCTCCAAACATGCAATAGCAACACACATTTTTCTACTATGGAAAACTTGCCATGTATGTCAAATTACCTCATTTGACCTCAAATCCCCCACCCTTCCCCCCCACAAAAAAAATTAAAAAAAAAAAAAAAGAAGGAAATTGTCTAGACTAAATTCAGTAGTTCAGACTTGATTTTCATTTGGGTCCTTTTAATTGAAGTAGAAGTTTTCCTTGAAGGGTAAGTGATCATTTTGCATAAACCTTATATACAAGAATTTGATGCATCTGAGAAGAGGTTTTGACTTTAAGAGCAAAGATGCTTATAATATGAAGTCGAGAAAATCAATCTAAAATTCTGGAAGATGCCATCAGAAATGTGAATTACAGAATCAGTGTCTATTAGATTTTTGGGAGCAAAAGAAAGTTGTATAGACTAGTTCAGAGTGTACCTTACTTAAATTAAAATCTTCCAATCTTGGTATTGTTTGGGGTTAAAGAATTAATTTCAATTAAATTCTACAATTTAGCAGTTCATTCCTCCCCTATGTTTAGTCTTGCCTGAAAACAGCATACATTCTTTAAATTTCAGTGTGTAAACTGCATTTATGTGGGATTTAGGAAAGACTGTGCACTCCCACCTAACCAAGAAAGTATGTTTTTAAGTTTACAAAAAACCTACATAATACTGATAAAAACAACTTTGGAATATTTGAAAATTAAGCTACATTATCAATTTTCAACACAGCTGTACATTCATATCACTTTTCATCCTATTAAAATAAAACCAGAAACATGCCCTAAAAATGTCTAAAAAACACATCTGTAAATACTTACTGCCCTGTCATGCCACACCAATTTACATAAACATCAAGATGCTACCAAAAACAAGTTAAAGACTTTGAGTCAAAAAAAAGCCCTAGAAAGTGGAATCCTGTCAACTGAGGTAGTACATTTGGTGGAGGGGAAATATGTAATTAGCTTTCATTAGTCTAAAGCCTTTTAAAGGTAATAAAGAGCTGTCATTTTGAATTTTCTTTCCCCCAAAACTAAAACTGTGAGAATAAAATAGTTCAACGTGTAATTTCTGAAGAGCAGCAAAATGTTAGAGAAAGCAGCAAGATCTATAAAGTTTTAGCCTGGGCTGAAGAAAATTCAAGTGCTTTTGACCATCAGCTCACATGCCACCACAAAGTTAACTGATGTCTTGCCCAAAGCAGATTTTTTTTTTAAACAGTTGATGTGGTAAAACCAGGTCTATTATTGATTATGGTATTAATCTTGAAATCACTGAATGCCTGCAGATCTCTGTCCTCTTTAGTAAACCCTGTGACAACAAAAGCACATCTTTAAGTTAGCATATATTTTTTGAAGAACTGTCAGAGTCTGTTCAGATAAAAACCCAACTTTAAAAGAACTGGACTGACTTTAAATTATGTCAGCTACTATTTAAGAGCGACATGAAATAGAGAAAGTACAAAAGGATTTCTATGTACACTCAGAGAAGCAGTTTCATAGTCTTACACATGCATACACACATTCTCCATCCAGAGGGTAGTTTAGAAATACGTGACTTGCTCTATGGTTCGCTCCTTGTTTTAACCTTGGGAAACAGAAAGTGGCATCTGCTAAAAGCCATATGCAGAGGTAAATTTACTTTCCAGCAGATAGGATTCACAGACCAAAGATATGAAAAGTTTGCTTAGCTCCAAAGCAGGAGAAAAAAACCTGAACCATAGAAAGATTTTAGCCTTTTTAGGCAGAATACAAGGGAGAAATATGAAAAGCAATAAAAGAAATATTTGGAATGTCAGGTCAGAAAACCAGCATAGAAGGAACAGCTTTAGAAGTGTTGTATCAGAATATTAAGTAACCCTCCACGCGGAAACAACCTCTTTTCACAGTAGGCCAGTCTACCTATTTCTCTCAAAATGCAACACAAGGTTAATAAAACCCCATCACATTTAAACAATTCACAATAAGCACATTTCATTATTTCAAATAATTGAAAGTTTACTGTAGAAAAGTCCAAACATCAAGGTAGTAGGAAATAAAAACACTTTTAATAAAAGTGTATCCCTTCAGTGTTAAAAATCTGTAACCACCAACAAGGAGAACTCACAACTGGTGAACAGGAGTTTCTTATTAGAATTCACTATTTTCAAGCAATTGTGTTGCTAGAAATTTGCTTGCAAGATGACAGTTTCAGACACCGTATTCACAGTGGCTCACAACAGAACAGTCCAACATTGAGTTTTCCATTTAAGCATGTTTTGATCCTTTGTTCTCTCCTCAGTCTGGTCCATAGTTTCATATCCAGCTTAACAGTGCTTTATGCAAAAAAAGGTATTTTTTACATTCATTTTAATCAACCACGTGAAAACAGTGAAGTACAAAATTTTATTTTGCTTTCTAGAAACACCAAAGGCCAGTATCAACTAGTGGACAAGTAGTTTCTGGTGTCAGAATAGATAACCTAGTAAGGAAAGGCACCTGGATGATAGTTCAAGATTTCTGTAGAATCAAAAAGGGTAATTGCAAACATTCAGAGTAATATCAAATATTGGGGTTTGCCCCCACATTTCATTTTACTTCAAACAACGTTCCTCTTCTATTCCTACTCAGAGTGACAACTCATAGCTGGAAAAAAGTAATACTTTTGACTAAAGGTTTGATGGAGGTTGTTTGATGTCTTGTATTTCCCCAATACGATTGTCTTCAGTTTGTGCCAATTGTTTGGTGTATGTGCACACGGACACATGCTCACAGCACTGGCATCGTTCACAAGTTTTCCAAATTCTTACTCCTTGGAGATAGCAATACTTGATGACACCAAGACAAGTTTAGTTCCCAGGACCACAGTCATACAGCAAATCAACAGTTACTGAAGTTGCATCAGCAACAAATGTAAACTTGTAGCAGAAGTTCCATAAGGCTTTCCCACAAAATCCCTCTCTCCAAAGTCCATTCCATTCCACTTGTAGCCATGGGCCCATTTGAATGCCTCCTCATTAAAACAGAAGCAGCCACAGCTCTCAACCTCTTGTCCTTAAATGGAAAAGTCACATCAACCTCACGCACACCTCAATTCCCACATGATATCTGGCTACTGAATCCAAGTTGCTTGTTCTGAGCCCATCACTTCTACTATACAAAACCACATGTATGCTCTGCAAGAAAATCATGTCCCACCGAATACACTTTTGTATAGGAATGCTATATACAGAGTTAACAGCTACTCCTCCTCCTCCTCCCCAGCGAAGAGACATACACCACACCACACTCACAAGCATAGTATTACGAAATCCATTCTAATCCACTTGTTCTTTTAACTGGTACTTCATGGTTTTGAGCAGCGTTTTGGATGGCAGCACCCAGTCTGCCACATAGTGTTAACTTTTGTCCTTTGAATAAAAATAAAATGCAAGGATGCAGTCTCTTGATTTAAGTCATAAGTGAGATTGTAAGAAAAACCTGAATGCCTTTTGTGTTATGTAAACTGAAGTCCTCCGATAAAACATCCGGTTGAAATCAGAATCAGAAGGTGGCAGAATGTACAGTCATCACCTGCTTTCCTCAGTGCTCCCCTTTACCAGTGTTTGGCACCTCTGTTCTTCATTCAACATTCCCATTTTCATAACTGTACTTTAAGGGAATGACTATCCTGAGAATTTAATTTATAAGAGTATTTGAGCAACATATGGGGAATGAGTACTTGCTATAGCAGCCAACAAAGGCAAGTCATTGGATTCAATCCTAGAAATTAAAAAAAAAAGAGACAGCCTTTAAAATAATATACAGTCACTTTCACAAGAGAAATACAAGATGATACTTTTCATCCACTTTAAAGAAACTGGAAGTGTCTTGCTATTACTAAGTTCCTAGTTTAATTATTATTTACTGTCAATAATCATGTACTTCCAGTAAAGGTAGGTAAATAATGCTGAAAACCAAGAAGTATGTTAGCACTTAAATCAAAAGATAGCAAGCAGTATTACATTCTGTGCTATATAATCTTTTGTGGTTTAAATAAAAGATCTTTTATGTATTTGCTAAACCCTAAGTCTCAGCTTGTAGTCTTACTACTGAGTAGGCACCAATAAGCCCAGTTTAACAAAGTAGTAAATATCAGCTTATGGAAGATTATGCACTTCAGGTTTTGAATACAACTCAGTTTGCTCCATAGTAGCACTTTCTTACCAAAGATGACCAAAAGCTAAAATTATTACTTATTATGCAATAACAGTTCAAGGAATGTCTCTCAAGTACAATGGTCAGTTTCCAACTATTTCCAAATGTGAAGCTGCTCAGAGGCCAGGATGTATGTACATATTTATATATATTTAACACGTACACACACACTGAGAAAAGTGCTTATTTCACTGTTTCACTATTTACAGCTGCATTTCTGAGTATGAAATCTTGAACAGTCTGGAAAAAAGTTAGATTTAATCTACAGTGTTGTTAAAAAACATCTTGAGAAAGCGTATTTACCTCTTCCCCCTTTTCTGCTGTCAGCAGGCAGCTCCCTAGAGGTTATATGCCAATCAAGTACTATTATTAGAAGACAGCTGCTGAACAGGACACCTGTTTATTTTTCTACACCTGATCTTTGATAAAAAACATCTTGAGAAAGCGTATTTACCTCTTCCCCCTTTTCTGCTGTCAGCAGGCAGCTCCCTAGAGGTTATATGCCAATCAAGTACTATTATTAGAAGACAGCTGCTGAACAGGACACCTGTTTATTTTTCTACACCTGATCTTTGAGACCCTCTTGTCCTTTAAGTACAAATCCACCCTTTTCATTCCAAAAATTCCGAAGTATTTGTTGGGATGAAGTTCTCAGTAAGGAGATCACAACAGAAGAGTGTGTATGAATGCTTGGATAACTTCCTAATGACCAAAATCCAAACTCTCTTAAATCTGAAAATTTTAAAATTACAAGTATTTTGTTTTTGCTGTATAAATGTCTCCTCCTGATTTTGAGATAGCTCAGTAGAGCCATTTTTGCAACTTATTAGGCACATGAAAGAGGAGTGTTAAACATGAAGCAAATCCTCATGAGAACAAGCTGTCAACACTCAGATGAAAAGGAAACAAAGCCCCTGCTTTTGCCATTGCTTAAGACTGATACCTGCAATACTCACCCCAATACAATTCCTAGTTCTTTTACATGCACTCTTGTATGTCCTCGCAGATATTCTGAAAGCATTTTGCTTTTGAGATACATCTCTTGCAGTCTATCCTCAAGATGCATTATGCACTGTAAACACAGACCACAAAGCTCAGAACACCTTTTGCAATCACATGCAAATATTACAGAAATGTAAGCACAATTGCTTTACCTTCTACCTCAGAAGATAAACTAAGCCTCCACTCCAAAATCTAGAAGAGGCAATTGGATTTATTACAATTGTGCTATAAACATATAGAAGTTACAGTACCCCTCATAGAGGAAGCCCCTCATAGAACTGGGGTATTCCAGCTCTCCTGGGCAGTAAGTTTGTTGCACAAACTGCACCTCTATTTCCACTCATGTCACTGCATTTCTGCCAACTTAAGCAGTTTTAATGAGGTTCAAAACAACTCAAGATACCCTACTAAGAATTAAGGCAGTATTCTTGGATCAAGATGTCTTTGTTATAAGTCAGTACTATTTTTCTGAAAGACCTGGTTTAGACAACAGTTTCTAAAATGATCATTCTAGCTGTAAGGCTCTAGTGCCATTCAAGAAACTAAGACTCAAGACGTGGAAGACACCAGTACCTTATTGGTAACAGAATTATCACTCTTTTGCTGACTGCTTTCTGTAGCAACTAAGTTACAAATCCATTTTAGGCATTTGTTTTCATAATTCCTAAGTACTTCTAGTTTAAAATTGCTTAAACATTTGATGCTGATTGCCAAAAGGTAATAGTTCAAGTTGAAACATCAGTTTAATCATTCCACTTTTGTTCCAGCAGTGGAATGCTAAAAATGCATATTATTTTTAAATACAGTCATGTGATTCATGGCAATTTCTCATATACCAACTACAAGAGAGCAGATGAACCTTGGCTTCAAGGAGAGAGAGGGGCTATTCTGGCAAGACAAGGTCAGCAGGCAGCATGTCTTCACAAGCTGAGTAGGTAGGAAGTCTTATCAGGTATTTTGTTGTAGGACAAAGCTACATTCAATTTGATATATTCCTTCTTTTCACAGGGATGACCACTTCAAAAAAGTTAAATTAGGTCAGCTCTCTGAAATCAGGAGATGAAAGCAGGAAGCACATACAGAACCTCACATTATCAAACATATAATCATCCAGCAGGCACAGACAGCAACTAGAAACAGTAGCAGCAAATAGCTTCAGGCCATCATCCCATGTGCTGGAGCTGAATGAAAACCCTAAATATTAGAAGTGAGACCTGGTGAGACCAGTTTTGTTAATTAAGAAACTAATGAGAAACAAAAGACTCAGGCTTGTATGTAGCCTAAGATGTATTTTGCTGATCATCTGAAGCATGATGATGTTTAATTATTCTTTCAACGAGCTAATATCGAGTCTTAATAATGGAAAATAAACAGGCATTTTAAAAAATGCTGCTTTCACAGTAGTAGAGTAAAATCACTGCCACCAATGGAAGAAAGGCAGAAGGTTTTTGACAATAGTTTGATCAATTAGCTTCAAGCAAATTTTCACTCAAGTCATTATAATCATAACACTTCTGATTCTGGCCAAAAGGGAAGCAAGCACTCTTATCTTTTCCATTACAGGTAACCCTCATGCAAAAAGCCTATGAGCACTTTCTCAGTGGTTATGGGGGGCATGCAGCTGATTCACAAAGTAGCAGTTCAATCGGTTTCAATTCCAGTATTTGTGTTAAGGATTATGGTTTGTTTTTTTTTTTAAGTTACGAAGGAGCAAGTAAGGAAGAATCCCACATTATTCCAAAAGAAGAGTTGTTTACATCATATGATCTATTCCTTCTGAACACCAGCAAAGAATCAAAAGATGTTTCTGCCCAAAGGCTTGGTATATTAACCCATCTTGTTCAGTGTCCACAAGTATTTTCTCTTTCTTTTTTTTTTTTATTAGCTTCCGCTGCAGTTTTTCTCATTGACCAAATGGAAAAAAAGTCAAGTAACTTCTAAAAATAGAAGAGTAGCTTAAATTGAGCTTAAAGGTGCAGGTAAAACTTTTGACATATTGCTGAAATGCAGCAGTTGCAACCAGCACTTTCCTCTCACCAGGGCATACTGCAAAGCTCTCTGCAGCAAAACTATCAATCTGAAGTGGTACAAAAAAGACATCACCACTTTCCTTTCATCTGGTCTCAAATTGGGTTGTTTCTTGTTGGTACCACAAAACCCCAAAAATACTTACTCATCTGAACAGTAACTTCATGTAAAGAGATATGCACTCCTAAAGCAAATTTCAAACATACTGCACTCTGGTCAACTCTGATTGATATGAGTACATCAATACATATGTTTCTATCCAAATTTAAATCAACAGAAATACTACTACTACTCCTAGAGCTTAGGAATACTTAGCTTCCATGCACTGATGTTGTTTTAGCAGAGTTGCAAAATCTCCTGACAGAAGGATCAAAGTATTTCTAACACAAATGATGAAAAATTTACAAACAACTAGCACTGTCACTTCACAGTTCCTTTTTGTAAGAAAAAGGAAACAAAAACCCCTGAAAATCATTCTGCCTCCAGACACCTCCCAAACCACACAACCCATATAGAAACTGCACATATAAATCCCAAGGAAACACTGGAAAGAACACTTCAGTTGTAAAATCAACTACTCAGTTTAAAAAGGCCAAGTTTTAAGGTGTGACTGTACTAGTGTTAAGATACAATTTCAACCACAGTTGTGTATTTTTCAATGCCCAGAAGAATCCAGAGAAAACACTCAAAAATGTACCCACATATCTTGCCTAGCATTTGACTTGAAGAACTTAGTGTAATCAATACCACCAATTTAACCCAAAACAGTGCCAACTAATGCTATTTAGAGCTGTTAGTGTCTAGCTCTATCTTCCTCTTCCATCTGCTGGCACAGTCATTACATGGGATTCCTAGAGAATTTCTCAAAGCTATCTGCTGAAGGACAAATCAATTCTGTTTATTAGAAAAGGGGTGACTACTGAAAATCCCCTCCATCTCCCCTCACCAATAATCATGTGCTAAAAATTGAATTATAGTTATTGCAGTCAGACTTGGGGGTAATTTTGTTGTAATCAGCAAAACCAGCATTACTGATTTGCTCTGATGAACTCCACTACAAATGAGGACAGGAAAGGATGCTGTGGCACAGGGAGTAGGCAACATGACAAAGTTGAATAGAAACTCCAAGAATAGGAAGCTGTTTGCCAGAATCAACTTGGTTCCCACTGGTATCCATTATTCCCTGCTGCAACCCATCCATTCCCAGGTGTCTCATCCCATCAATCCTATGGAGCCATCTGCAAAGCTACCCCAGAGAGCACTGGCTAAAATATGTATAAAGCAGAAGGGTCAAGTAAACAAACAGACTCAGCTAGCTGGAGGGGAGAGACAAGAGGCATCCACTGCACAGGGTTGAATAGAAACCCCAAGAATAGGAAGCTGTTTGCCAGAACCAACTCGGTTCCCACTGGTATCCATTACTGGACTGTAGCCATTACTAGACTGTAGCATGGATTCTTTTCAACATGTTGTAACAGCTCTGCATTATATCAGGCTTTAGTTCATTGATATTGCAACACAGTTACAGAACTCTATGCTTGCTATCTGAGCTAAGCAATTTCCATTAGCTTCAGCCTTCAATAAAGAAATACTTACAAAGTCAGCTGGGACGTTCAGTTTGTAAAGCTGTAAAATAGACTGCAACAGACTGGATACTTGACTTGAAACCAGAACATCCTTGCCTAACTTCACACTGTCCATCATCTTCCTCTGGCTTGTAGCTACTTGTACATTCCATTTATCTGTGTCCGCAATAATGCAGACGGCTTCTGCTATGGGCTCATCTAGGACTGGATGCTGCAACAGAAACAAAATACAATTATGTGATACTTTCATACACATTTCCACAGCTCAGTTTGAGGTTCTACTTTTACACACTGATGTAGCAAATAAGGAAGTGATTCAATGCATGTTTTTGTCCATTAGGGGACCAAAGGCATCTCAAAAAATGACAAGGAAGACAGCGACAAGATTTACATTCAGCAGCACTGCATCTGCCAATTTGATTGAGACATTAATTTTCATTAGTGCCTCAAAGTCACTACTCCATTTTATTTTTCTTCATGTATTCCCCCGACCCTGAAGAGATTAGTTTCTTTCAAAATGAAGAGTGTAATAATTACACTGATCCAGTATGGTGAAAGTACATTCAATGCTTCAGAGATATGGGAGGGAATTTACTATGCACAACCAAGAAGGGTATAACAGAAAAGCTAGGGTTGGACGGGACCTCTGGAGATCCTCTAATCCAAATCCTTGCCAAGGCAGTGTCCCCTAGAGCAGGTGACACAGGAACAAGTCCAGGTGGGTTTTGAATGTCTCTTGAGAGGGAGACTCCACAACCTCCCTGAGCAGCTGGTTCCAGTGCTCTGCCACCCTCAACATAAAGGAGTTCATCCTCAGAAGCTGAGGTGGAACTTCTTGTGTTTTAGTTTATGGCCATTGCTCCTTGTCCTGTTGCTGAGCACCACTCTGTTGACACCTGCCTTTAGGATATTAATATGCACCAATGAGATCCCCTCTCAGACTAGTCTCCTCTGAGAAGAGAGATGTTCCAGATCCCTATTGATCTTTGGGGCTCTCCACTGGACTCTCTCCTCATCCTTCTTGATCTGTGGAGCCCAGGAATGGACACAGCACTCCAGACGTGACCTCACTAGGGCTGAGTAGAGGGGCAGGTTCACCTCCCTTCACCTGCTAGAATGCTCTTGCTATGCACCCCAGGAGAGCACTGGCTCCCCAAGCAGCAAGAGCTGTGCAAGCTCGTGGCCCACTTGTCATCCACCAAAGAACAGCCACACTATCACAACAGACCAATCTGATGTTTCTTAGGAACAGACAGACACACATATCACTGCTCTGGATAGTACATGCAGTCATACCAGCAGAATCATTCTTAATTGCTACAGAGAGAAGCTGCTGACAATTACTAGATAAGCATTTTAAATTGCATACTGAGGTCACACAGTTATTCCAGTGAAAGCTTAGTTATAAATTTTATAATGTAGGAGTACTTACAGTGGAGAAAGAACACAGCAAATTTCTTATCTATATACAAATATCTTCTGTAGTCAGTCATTTCTGCTACAGACCAGCATCATACAGGCCTCAGCATGACTTTACCTCACATGCAACACATGCCACTAAGTGGCAAAATAAGATGTTTCAACTTGCATATATTTTTTCTGAAATGCAGGTAATTTTGTCTGCTATTACGATGGAAAAGAGAAGCAGCTCAAGGGTTCTTTTCCTTGTTTGTAACTTGAAATTGCAAACAATCTTCCTTGTGTTAATCTTGGAAGAGAAGCCTTAAAAGTAATAAAGGAAAGCACATGATTGTTGCATGAACAGGCATTGCATATAGTAAATTAAGGGCTTACATCTTTAAAAAAGGCAGACATGGCAGTTGTGGCTGTTCAGAACAGGTAAGTAAAAAAGTCACCTACTGAAATAACCTACTTCTGTAGATTTCAGTAATATCACAACTCTGATTCAGCACTTTAACTCACATGCATTGCATGAAGTAGATCGGCTAGTAGACACTGCTTGAGTTTTTCATCATTATTTATTCCATGCAGCACTAGATCGGGTATATATGTATGACAGTAACCACCCAGAAGTGATCTTCCAAAGTTTTTCACACATTGACTACTGATGGTATTTGACCTGAAATACAGAATTACAAAGCAGGTAAGACTCTTGCTTGACAGCCTGCATTCAGATTTTACATGAATGCAAAGTCATGGCTCCTTCTACTGCAAATAATAATCAACAGTTGTACTACAAGTACACATAAATGTTCACACCAGTAAACATCTACAGCTGCTCTTTGAAACAAGAATTTTAAAAGCTAAATTTTAACAGCATATTGATTTCTTCAAACTTGTACATAAGCAAATTTATGTGCAATGGAGTTTGTGGGATGTATGGGCTCCATGTTCTGCTGGTTACAGTTTTGCTAAATTTGAGTTTTCTTCAATTCTCATTCTTAAGGTCAGTCTAGAGACTGACCTTAAGCACCATCCAACTCCATATGTACCTGGAATGCTCAAAAATTTTCAAACAGCATGCCCATCTTTATTCCAAATCTGTATTTCACTTAAGAATTATGTCAAATCTAAACAGTCTTTTTAAGCAAAGTTTTGTTTGTCCTCAGATGTTCTATCTACGTGTCTACACTAAATGTTTCAGTCAGCTTATATAAAAAGTTTGATCACCTTTTTTAGGCATTTGAAATATACCTTTGTCATAAATCTTCATTAAATCTGCTCTGTCTGTTTCCTTTTTGCCAAATCTTGAATTCTAACTACATCACTGTCTGCTACTGATTTGCTTGCAAGGAACTTAGTCAGGTTCCCAGAAGACTTCAGACTTGAAATTTTAAACAACTCTGAAGTAGCTACAGCTTTTGATTCCATTTTGTTCTAAATTAATCAGACTTTTTTACCTTGGCAAAGGAAGTTCCACTTCTGCAAATTCTTCAAGCCGTTTGCTGATGTTATCATGATGCACTTCATCAGGGATACAACAATCACCTTCTTCATCACTGGCTCCAAGAGCACTGTCTGAACTCTCGTTCCTTGGAATGTCCCCTTCAACTCTGAAGGTGGTTTTCCTTCTAGAATCCCCATAGGGGACATCTTTAGCACCTACTTTAGAGGAATCCTGTTTGACAGCAGAATCTGCTTCTACGCAGTCAGAAGAATAGTTCTCCAGATTGCCAGAGCATAAAGTTCTAGTTTCTTTCATGTTTGGCAATTTTACAGTTTCTATGTTATCTGTGGGCAAAAGCAGTTCACTAGATATTGAATTAATTAAATTCATTTCAGTTCCCTTACTTTTCATATGTTGGTTAAGTATACTTTCCTTCTCCTCACATGGTGGGATTTGTGCATAACAAACATTATGTTTACTGATGGGTACAAAGGCAGCTTCACAACTGTCTTGACTCTGAGAAGCATCCACAGTCAGATTTGTGGAACTTGAGGCACAATGTATCACCTCTGGATTTTTAATTAATGCCTTCAGATTTTCTTCCATTTCTTTTCTATGAGTTTCTAAGTCTGACTCTGGTGATGCTGAACTTCCAATCTGAAACGTGACCTTTTCTAAGTGTGAACTCCTGTGGCCAGACCTTTCAGGACAAGGTACAGCAGACGACCTACTAGAAAACTGCTTCTCTACTTTTCTCTCATTCTGGTTCTTGTTCTTCTTTACATCCATTACATCCTCTAATTTAGATGATTCTTCAGAGTAGGATATGATTCCTGTATCAGTGACAGTTCTTTTCCTACCATCGGCTGCTCCTTTACAGAAACTGCCAGTTAGACAGTCAACAGATGTTTCAGCGGTCTGACTGGCCTTTTCTATTGCTTCCCTCTTTTCTTTCGAAGAGACTGGGACAGCCTGAGTGCTTTCTGGTTCATGCACCCACTCTGCAGTACTGTTGTTCTTACTTCCATCATTCTTTGGAGGTAGGATTGGAGGCACAAGAGCAGGGTCATTTTTAACAGTGACAACTACATAATCAGATTCCTCTACCTCTCCCTTTTCTAGTGCAGTTGTGATCTTGCTTCCATTTAGCACCTGCTCTCCTTCCCCAGCCTTCTCACTCCAGGTCAGCTGATTTTCCTGCAGCTCGGAGCACCGGATGAAGTAAGTTAGAACATAGAGCAAGCGCTGCACCAGCTCCTTGCGCTTCCCAACAATCACAGTCCGAGTCAATCTAACTGGAGAGCCTATGGCACCGTAGAGATCACCTACACAGGAAAGTAAAAATTTCACAGGTTTATGTCGCTTTGTAATATAACTTACACTGTTCAAGTTCAACACATTTTGAAACAGCATTTACCATGGACACAATTAGACAGTTAATTTCTTCCACAGTGAATTCATGAAAGTGTTAAACAAAGAGTAACAAAGGAGGTCACCCTAATGCTTCTTACACCTGGCTTTTGTCCAGAAGGGCTTCTGTGAGGAATCAGCTGCTATTACTCATTTTCTTTCTGTTAAGAGGCACTAAGATTTAATTTACACTCTGCTTACAAGACATTATCACCTGGAAACTGACACAAGATGGGGCAAAGAAGAATGTAGGTCCAGCAAAACTCTGAAGCCAGCTATACTATTTTCTATTTTTCTACTCATTTCCTTTCACATCAAAGTTTTTCTGTGTTAGTGCAGTGACCTTTCTGTTAAACACAGGCATTATTACACAAATAAAATCTTAATTATGTTTTTCAGGACTAAGATATCAAAAAAAGAAAAAAAGAAATAAATATTAGCTTAATAAATGAGGTTCAGAAAAAAGAGGCACATAACTACCTTATTGAGCAAGGCACGTGCTGTGTATGTGGGAGCTAACCTCACTCACATGAGTATTTAACTTTGGCAGGGGGAGTGAAGAAGCAGAAAATCAAAATACAACGGCAATATGAAAGGCAGGCACTACAACATCATCATCTGAGTCCCCCCAAGAATGACTTATTTGCTATTTATCCTGAATAACTGATTTTTAACAGAACTAAGATTGCACGTATCCTACTTTCAACATATTTCTTTGGGAGTGTAGCCATTATCTTCCAACTGCTTAAAATCATCTATCAGCTAAAGAGTCCTAATCCAGAGTTCTGGGAGAAGTAAACATAGATAGCCAGTAAGAGAATGTTCACATGCCTTACTGGTAAAAGATCAGCTAACTCAAACAAGTGTCTATTCCTAGGATGAGTTAACCCAGTTGTCTTCACATGACACCCATCAGAGCACACGCACTAAATTGTCTTTGGTTAACCAATCTATGTCTGGTCTCACCAGCACATGGGAGACAACCAGCCAACACTCAACTTTCTGCCACTACCTGAAGTGGGGAAAACAGGCTTCTCTACCTTGAGGCTTGATCAGCTACCTGCTTGTCTATCAGACTGCTTTCAGGTGCTAAATCCTTCCTCTGGGTTGCTCAAATTTTGTCCTGGACAGAGCTTGCCATCAGGATTTTGTACTAGGCCTCAAGAAGCAACACTATATTAAGAGTTACAAACAGAGCTTCAGAAAGGGTTCTTCCAAGGGCAAGGAGGCCTCTGGTTTCAACACTAACACAGCAAAAAAAAACCCCAAGAGCACATTTATGTCCAGCCTCCTCCTCATTATACAGAACATAAAAGGAATAAGGCTCCCTACTCCATTCCTACAAAACAAGGATCAATGAGACAATAAGTCCATGGTTCTCTTACTGTCTCCCCTGCTAAGATCTGCCATTTCCCACAATGCCAGTGATGTACTGGAGAGGATCCTGGGTGGCAGGTAACATCAGTGGTGCTATTCTCCTTCACCTAGGGATACCCTTGCAACCAAGCCCAGATCCTAACAAGCCAGCAAATTCATTTCTCAGGAACCAAAAGTGGGCTTCAGACTCCTCAATTAATCTAAAAGGCTGGTAGGTCACAAGGACAAGCAATACTGAAATGAAACTGGAATATATTGTTTTACTTTTGAGTTGAGCACAGTTACTATGGAAATCAGATTAAGACTTCATGTTCATTTGCATAATTGGCTTTTATATAAATACTAATAAGACAGTACAAGTCAAAATCATGATCTTCAAAAAGCACTAATACTTGTTAATATCATTAGATTGAAGCTGGTATTTAAGAGACAGTATGTCTTCATGACAGAAGGACTTACAATTGTATTAGTACATAATTGCAGCTGATATGTAATATGTAATGAAAATACAGGTCTGAAGGTGGAAAGACGGGTACATCAAAATCCTGTCATTTCCATTTTTAAGCACTAAGACTTGATTTTTTGTTTTTCTTCCCTCTTCCTAAAGAAGAGGACCAGCAGAGGGCAACATCTCCCTTTCACAATCAGCTTTTGCAACCACAAGAGTAACAGCTTTTTGGGCTTTATAAGAATGAAACAAAATCAGAGAGCATTTTGAGTTCAGGCACTGAGAACTTGGCAGGACAAAAAGAGAAACAGACTCTTGACTAGTCACCAGTGGTGACTCCTGGGAGTGACCACAAGAGCTACTACTGAGCTTACGCCTCCAGTCCAGCTGGTTTTTGTAATTCCAGGCCTGGCTCTGTCCTCAACACCATGAGCACACTTCTAATTTCCCCTTCAGTCTAACCTCTGCACAATGTTTAAATGACATCTTAAACCAGGAAACAATTCACTACAACTACATGGCCAGAGTAGCAAATCTTTCATAGAGATTACTGAGAAAAAGAAGCCTGAGACAATCAGGAAGAGACAGCACCAGCATCACAGAGTAAGCCACATCATTGCCTCAGGGTGCATGTGTGTTATTTTACATGGCAATATAGTACATCAGCTAAAGTGAAGGGCTATCTGATGTCAGATTTTCATCTGCTGCCAAGAAGGGGAGGAATTTTTAAATATTTACCACTGACAGAATTACTTTCTGAGCTTTCATTCACCTACTCATTTGACATCAGTTATCTAGTCCCTTGTATCAAGATAATTTACAAGCTATAAAATTTGTCAGAGACCAGCCTGAGGCACAGAGAATAGAAAAAAAATCTTGCCCCAAGCCCATTCATGTAACAGTAAGTGAATGGAGCTACTGCCAGTTGCCAGACTTCTAATCTATTGCTCTGCTCTCTATTCTAGCTGTGTGAGAAAGAGACAAAGGGAGGTAGCCAATTTCAACTACAAAGGGCCTCCAAGGCCCAGGCAACTCCTCTTTATCCAGTCTATTTCATCTTGTTTTTTTCCCAAACTGCTCAGACCATTCACAGCACTTGCATCATCTTAATATCTCTATAACAAGTAAACCAGACAGTGTAACAGAGGATGTCAACAAGGAACAAGAATAAAAAGCAGGATATGCAAAGAGGCCTCCAAATTCTGATTAATCAGGCAAAAGACATCTGTTGGTAGGAGGAAACATGACCTGGACTACAATCAGCCCTTATCTAAAAGGAGTGGATGCACAAAAGTGCTTGTTATAGAAAAATCTGAAGCTTTCCAAATCATACTGACCCAGCTGTGCCCAGAGAGGGTTATACGGGTGGGATTTTGCCAGCATGTTGACAGACTGGGATGTGCGCTTCTCAGAGAAAGCCTTGATGGGAGGATGGTCAACGGGCATCACTGTTGGGACCCACGCCAGGTGATATGTCAGCACTGCGGTCAGCAAAGCAGCAAAGAACCTAGGAGGGAAAAGAAGTTTAAAAAAGCATGTCCAAAGTAACACCAGCAAAAGCACACCCCATTAAGTGCTTTGAACTGGGAAGCACAAAAGCTTTTTCTTAAAAAAAAGGGAGTGGGGAAGCTTACTGATTTTTGTTGATCTGTTCTATCAGAAAGGTAAATTCTTTAAGAAAACGTTGGCATAGCTGATTCTTTTCCAGGGTGCTGGACATCATATTAAGCCACACAGGCTCTGCAATCCTTGGAACAGAATACAGGTTCCAGATGGTAACTCTGCCCAAAGAAAAGTCCCAAAAAGTCAGTGTTAACGCACACATCTCAATTCTGCAAATAAATATAAGTAGCCCCTTTCCTCTTCTGTTGTCCAGATTATAATTTGCTGCTTTTTTTTGTAAGATCTAGGAGACTAAACTGGAAGACTTTTTACTCTTCCAGTAATAACCAGTGTTCAGAACACTAGTCTGTTCAATTCATATTATCAGTAACACAGTGTCTTCGTATGAATTACATACTTGGCTTCCCTTTTTTGCATTCCCATGTGAATTTTATTCAGTGAAATCATTCAGAAATAAATTTGAGGGGAAGAAGAACCCATTCTATTCATTGCACAGATTTAATTTTACATTCCAGATATTACAGAACCTCCATTCCGTTAAAGCCTTCTCTCTCTCCTGGGCTGATTTTCTCTGCCTTTGACCATTCCTTCCTTTCTCAAGTACAGAAAAGAGAGCTTTTGACTGCAACTTTCTTGCCAGTTACATTGTTCAACATCCATGGCTAGGAGTAGACACATCTATCTGCCTGAGTACATCAATCCACCCAACTGCACAGTCATCAGCAGAAGCCAGCTCTTGATGAGATGTTTAGACTTTAACTGACAATCCCAGGAACATATGAGTGCAACAGAACTACTTCCATTCTCATTTGGAAAATGGCTGAGCTGGTTTGCTAAAGTTTTCTGAAAACATTTCCCCAACAACCAATGCAGAAAATTCATTCACACTAACTGCAACACTGTCTAAAATACAAGACCTTACATTCAGTTGCTTATAACTGAAAGTGACAAATATCTTTCATGGGGCATGACAAGTGCTCTCCTTGTAATTCAGAATTCCATCAACTCACCTGAATTCTCCCAGGGCATCCATGACACGGCTGATATAAACCTGCACTCTCTGGCTGGATTCTGCTATTTTTCTACATGAGATCATGGCCTTGATTAAAGTTAAAGACACAAAACAGCTGCTTAAAGGATTCACATTCTTCATCTTTTTAAACTTCATTAACATGTCAAAATAACTAAGATCTAGCCCCAGTCCTATACAGCCACTCAGGACAGCACAAATGCCAACCTCCCTCCACTTCATAGGAGACCAATCCCTAATACTGGACAAGGGGAGAGAAGAGAACATTTCTGAGAGGAAGAAGAGACAGCAAGACACAAATATTTTGTGTCTCTCTTTAAGACACTGCATGAAAGGACAGAGTACCATCATTTCCACAGTCTCTAGGGAGCCAAGAAAACCTCAGAGTGAAATATGGCAAGAACGAAGGAAAAACCACCCATACCATAAAACGCTCCATTCTAATTCTGTCTAGAAAAGAAACTGCACCTCTTTCAGCAAATGCTGAGTTCCTACACTGGGCTCAAGCTCAAGACTGCATGTGTAAGGAGGGAGGCAAGCTTGAAACCACGCACCTTCTCCCACTCTTCATGTATCAGATTCTAGAATACTTCATTCTGATTGACATTTTTCTACATTATGCCAAATTAGTATTCTGTACCTTTTCTATTGCATATTTCAGCTTGTTCATGTGAGACTCAAAAAGAGGAAAGTGAGAGAAAAAGAAATCCTGGAAGTTTCTCTGAGCTTCTTCTTTTTCAGGCAGAGAAAAGATGATGCTGATTGCAATTTTTTTCCTCCGAACCATAGCAGGATTGGAGCTGCAGCTTTCATCAGCCATACTAAACATTTCTTCAGTGGACCTGTAAGACAGATTTGTTAGGACAGTTACCTGTGTACTGAGAGAGAATTCAGCTTCTATCCATAGCTCTCTACATAGTGGAAGGTAACTCATTTGTAGGACTCCTCTGACTAACTACATAAGGCTTTGCTGTCACATGTTTCTGAACAGAGGATGCCTGACATTTTGATGGATAAGTCCTGTGTTTTTTCAAATAGGAAGAAGACAATCCCCAGAGAGGCCTGGTGTGAACACTTTCCTCTGAAACAGAACTAATAGATTCCCTCCTGGCTATAACATTGAGGGAGACGAAGAAAAGGGAACAGAGATACATCACACAAACTCATAACAAAAAAGCTTAAAGGTAACTTCGGAGCTGTGAACTGCATCCAGCACTCGAGCTCCTCTCTAGGTGCTCAGCTACATAATTATGATGCTCTTGAATCTGGACTGTTGCTCATGAGGGAAGTTGGGAAACATAACCCATACTATCTATATTGTTCTGGCATCTTAAGATGGATGTTTGCATACAAAATAAAACTTTATATTTTAACTGAAGACAAACCACCCAGTAATTACTGTAAAAACACAAACTTAATGCCTACAAATACATGTTTGCCCAGCTCAAAATTGTGTAGACTTTAGCTTAGAAAGATTTGTTTTCTGCTTAAAGCTATAAAAAAATACCAGAAAGAAAAAAAACCACCCATCCAGTGGCTATTTTACAACCATTATTATTTCCCCAAGTTCTGCTTATTTCCTCGAGAGTGCTGCCACATTTCTTTCAACAATTGTCTCTTCTCAATATTACACATGGGTTGCTACTAGGATCAATACTGCCCAATGTTTTGATTATGAGCCTGGCCTGTGGACCAAAACACACCTTCAGTGAATTTGCAGATAATGTCAAATGGGGGGGAAATGGTCAATCAAGGGGATGGCAGTGTCCAGAAAGGCTGTGGAATCTCTATCCTTGGAGTTTTTCAAGACTTACTCAAGAGTCAAGTTCCACAGACACCTGATGTAAATTCCAAGCTACTGCTTGGCACAGGCAACTGATTTGGATGATACCCACAAGTCTCAGCCCAGCATAATTTTCACTGTGATTATACAAAAGGGTGAAAAATCCCTCACCCTGTTCTTCTATAAATACTAGCCTTGCAGCACTAGATATTGATACTGCTGAATTAACAAAATTATTATTTTTTCTTGCTTAAAGAGTCTTGATAAATTTAACTGAAAAAAACACCATATATATATAAATATTATGTGTATACATAAATAAGTAAAATAGTATGGAAAAAATGTCTGTTGTAAGGAATTTCAACTGAATAATGGGTTTTAATCTACTGAGAAATCATAGGAGAAAAGGGTAAAAAGACATAAAAGCCATGGAGACATTCTGAGCAGCACTCATCTGGAAATAGCTGGGTTTTAGAGTTTCTTTTAAGTTAAGACTGCAATACCAGTGAGTGGTAATTAAAAGTTTGAAGTCTTTTCATATCAGAAGTATCTTGAAATGAAGTCTGTAATATTTATAGAACACTACAAAGCAATTAACAAAAGGAAAGACTCAGGGCTAAGCATTCATTCTTAGTCCATTCTAAAAATACTTAGTTTACAGTTTAATCGGTTTGACAAAGTTAAATATACAAAAAATTCTAATCACAGAGGTATGAGTCCATGAACACAGGATAAAACAGACAATTAAACCCCAGCAAAAAAAACAGCTTGTGGGAAAACAGAGCTCAAGACAAAAACATAACCTCATCTGAACTTCAGGAACTTGCATACAGAGACAAATTCCCAAGGAAGTCAGCAAAGGATGGTCAGTCAGCATCTAAGAAACATCACAAGCTTTTGTACTGCTTCCCAGGAACAGAAATTGAGGAATTTAGGTCTGAGAGAGAAGCCTTTTCAACAAAACTGCTAATCTAGCTTGCTTGCCAATCGACTATGTGGACTTCCAATGAGACATCTCAATTTCTTTGAGCTATTGGCCTAAAACATCAATCAGAGAGACTGTAGAATCTTGGCTGTAACAACCTGGCGTGCAAACTCTGTAGAAATGAAGTATTCAACCAGAAGCCTACTGTTTCTCTAGCAAGTAACCAGAAAACAAGTATCTGAAGAGGCCTTTTGGCTTAGAAAGAATCCCAGTTCCAGAATAATTCTAGACAGTAAAAATAATGATCTGCTGTTTCCAGTATCTTTCCCCAGCACAGGTTCTCCAGTGGGAAAAAAAACCAACAACCCTGCTCCAGCCAGTGAATAAGCAGCCCAAAGAGGCTTTCCTCTAGACAATTTGTAACTTTCAGAACACTTTGCAGAAATTTATATTTGTGAAAATTTGGCTGCTTCTTAAACTGGGCTGAAATGATCTTATTTATCCTAGATGTTTTAACCTTTTTTACATGGGTTGCTCTCAGCCTTTTTTATTTAGGAAAAAGTATTTCAGTTTACTTAAAGCAACCAGTTTACTCTCAACTGCAAGTATGATTTAGACAGCACAACTGCTACTTTAATACCGTGGCACAATCCTTCATATTAAAAATTATTCACTAAGAATATCTAGAAAAAATGCTGCAAATGTTGATTTACACTAGGAAAAGGTTTTCAAATGAGGTTTAATTTTTATTTTTTACTGACTACATATTTTAACTGGCATCTTCTATGCTTCTCTTAACTGAAAAGGGAGAGAGGTCAAATAGCATGAATTTCTTGTAGGTCTCCACTAATTCCATTCTGTCTCCGGGTACAGGTGGATGAGTACAGAGAGAGGATAATCAAGAACCATTTGCTATTTTGCAAATGACAAGGAAAGAATTTGCTTATTAGCTATGAAAAGTCTGCTGCATTCCATGCTTTGTTATGCCACTGAGCTACAAAAGCTAATAAAATTCCAAAACAGAAGCCAAGCATTTTGATCACAGTTTTTTTTTCCTTCCTGTTTTGGCAGAAGTCACATCAGGAACATCCTGTACCAGCCAAGAGAGTCGTCATGGGCTATTACTCCAAAATTTCACTAACTGCTCACTGGTCAGACTTCATCATAGCATAAGGTCATTATGGCAGCAGTGCTGTTACAGTCCCTTTCATCTCAACAGGATGCTCTGTTCCTTCAGAAACAATTTAATTTATTTTTCAGAATAAGGTTTCATACACAGCCTATACTTTCACACCATATTAACACACAGTCTATGTATTCAATAAAAATACTTATATTCCAAATTGGGCTTTGAAGTTCACGTTCAGCCAAAACTTCATCTTTTTTTATACTGGCAATCTTATGTAACATACACAGAAGATAGACTGAGTCGAGAGCATTTAATAACAGGGTTTGTGCTTTTAAAGAAAAGAGGCTTAAGCTCTCAAACACTTGTTGTAAGAAGAAAGGTGCTACACTCACCATCTGGGAATAATTCCATTCTCTAAACTGGTTGTCTGACTTCGGAGCCAGCGACGTTGATAGCTGCTAGAAGATGATGATGAAGAGCTTGGAGATGGAAAAGGAGTAACCAGAAGACTGCTCAGAGATGCTATGAAGAAAGCAAGAAACCCCACATACAATGAATCACAAAGAGTGCTGGTTAAATACTGTTCTTCATACTCTAACAATAATTTCTCACAAATATTGCTCTTGCTTTCTGGTATTTTTCACACAATTCACTTGCAATAGAAGAGACAATTATTTAAAATAAATCTTGCTGCTTGAGGACATTCATTTGTTATAAAGTAGGAGATCGTCCCTACTTAAACATACTAAAATGTATCTTATTCTCATTAAAAGTGTTCTGTCCCATGAGTTGTTGCACTCCCATTACAACAGACAGGATGACTTCTGGTCTTCATTTTCCTATTCAGTGTAAAAAGCCACCTCTCTTCATTTGCTCTAGTAAAGGCTCCAACCAGTTCTTCCTCCAAATTATAAACTGGTTGAGAGCCCAGAACATGGTGGCTGTAAACAAAGAATATAATTGCAAATATTTTTGTATAAAGGCTTGGGGCAAATGCAGAAGGCAAACCACCTAGCAGATAAAAACAATTATGGATTTACAGGTCATGAGGTGTCTATATTTCAGGTGAATCACTGCAGCCAAGAACTGTAACAATTACAAAAGCAGGCAAACAAGATAGACAGCAGATACCTGACCGAGCAATGCCGCTGTCTCTGTCCTCATTTTGTCCTCTGCTAGGCATATCAACAGGTGTGCTGTGTGCTAAAACAAACAGAGCAGATCAACAGAAAATATTACATAATTCATCATACTATTTGTCAGTATTTAAAAAAAATATTTAAGTTTAAAGGTCATACACCAAAAAAATTACATCCCGTACTGTTGCTCAAAATCAGTAGGGTGTGAAGAGAGGTGGCAGCAAACAGTAGCCTATGCTGAGTATCATGCTACCACAGGAAGGTTATTTGCCCAAATGTAAAAACATCTCTAAGGAGCTTAAGAATATGAATACAGTCTGCATTATCAGAAATCAGATATACTTTGAAAGTGAGGGCTGGTGGTATCCTCATCACTCTTGATAAACTCTGAGTATGCAAGACTGTCCTTTGACACAGGTTAGGATCAGAATTAAATAGTCTAGCACAAGGTCCATTAAAAGCTTCTGTTTCACTTGCTGAGCTGAGATTTACTGTCCACAAAGCCTCACAATAAGAAATACTCAGTGTGTCAGATTATATCGAAGTGTTAGTAGTGCAGAGTAACTCAAATTGTAGAGCATGCAAGATTTGCAAAGGCTGTGAAGAAACTGCATTGGTATTTCAGTTCACATTTTTGCAATTAACAGAAGTAATGGGGCCTGAGATCTACCCACCTGCATGGATCATCATTCTGCCTGTAAAAAGAAACTTTATGCAGCCTAAAGTTTTGACAATTAAAGAAATTAATATCGCTTAAGGAAAAAAACCCTTAAAGCCTCCCAGACTTAGCTCAAGAATTTTGAATGTCTCCCACCAAATTAAGAAGTAGCAAGAGATCAGAGAAGAAAAAGCTGTACACCAGCAAGACACCTGCATGTTAGCAAGAAACCAGCACCAAGCCAGGAAACAGAAGTTCTCTAAGAAACATAAGGGCTAATTCATCTTTAAAAGACTGCATAAAATATCCTTAAAAGAAAACACAATAATTTAGCTTAGCCATCTTTCCAGAACACATATTTTTAAGTATATACCAGATACACCTGTTGTCACTATTTCAGCCCTCTGTTTCTAGAGACTAATTATGCATGTCCTGCAAAGATTCAGAAGGAGCTGGATTTGTGTGTGCACATGGATGGGTCACACTGTGGCTGGCATTCCACACAAACCTGCAAAGAAAGAAGCACTGCGGATGAGCCGGAGGGGACCTCCTTCAGACACACCCTGCAGCAGTTTGCTGCTACACAGCTGTAACACACCTAGGAAACAAAAGCAACGTAGAGAAAATGGAAAAAAATGAAGAAAAAAACCAAAAAAAACCCACACAAACACAAAAACCAGGCCAAATAAAAGGTAAAAAACCCAAGGAGGTGATGTACTGAGGAAAAAAAAGCCAAAACTGAATGAACAGATGGCCTCGTGTTGTCAGAAAGACACAGAACCTGGAAATATTTACCTAAATTACTTCCACTGCGACAGGTTCCCAAACCATTCTGATTGGAGCTCAGCTTTCCCAGACTGGGATCCTGGTTGATGCATTCAAAGCTATCTTGCAAGCTAAAATAGGGGGAGAAGCCAGTATTCCTTCAGAATATGATCAATAGGCATTAATATTAGCTTAAGAATTAGGTTCATTTTATAAAAAAAGAAGGCTGAACATTAACTTTAAAACCAAACCGAAGGACAAGTAGGTTTCTGAAACTGGAAGGAAGCAGGCATTTATTTTTTATATTTAAATTATTGGAAGCTTCTTTCCAAGACAGTTGGGATTCAATTTATTCATATTTACCCATTTTGGGGAGGAGGTACAACAGAACAGAAGTGGGATACGGGGTCAAAGCATTCTCAGCCTATCCCTTCCTCACCCTTCTGACAGCAGTAAGAGATGGACATTTTGATTGCCCAAAGCACCTAACCTCTGAACTTTATTGCATCTCCTGGACAAATTAGGAAGCAGAAACTTGGAGATTTTTTTTTAAATTAAAAACTTGGCTGGCCTAACTAGGATCTATTAAGAGAATTCTTCTCCACAGCTGCCTTCTCGATTTTCTACCAGAACTACAGAAGGAGAAAGAAATAGAGACAACTGCACTGGCTGGGAAAGGAAAGAAATTATATATAAAAAAAGATGTTCTTACTTATTGTTGCTTCCACTGAAGCTTCCTACCCTGGCTGAGAAGACTTTACTTATCATCAGCTGTGGGGGAGAGCTGAAAGGATAAACAGCCATTTACTTCACTGAGTCATCAATTCCAAGTGCCTGACAAGACAGTGCATCACAGAAAAGGACACTCACCGTATGTAGTGAATTTTCAAGGTGGAGCCTTTGTAACTCATTGCCACTGAGCCAAACATCATTTCTCCCAGCATATTGACATCGGAGGCTGGTCTGGTGTACTACACAGACAAGAAGATGGGAACAGCAAAGTCAAAAATAACTTGGCATACTATTTCAACTTACCGTAGTGCCACAGCGATGCATTGGGAATGGAGAACAAAGAAGTTCATCTTTTTCATGAAGCAAGATCAGTGTGCACTCAGTGTGGGTTTAACACTGTGGATTTAGCAGGTTCAGCATGAAGAAATCCTGCATTTTGCTCACTAGATGAGCAGTGCTATCCTTGTTCTGGATGGATCCCCAAAGGCAAGAGAGAAAAAAAGATCATCCGCATTTCTAAAGAAATAGCTGTGTCCAGCAACATTCCCATATAACAGACTGTTTGATAAAAGCTGTAAATGTTCACAGGACTTGGATTCTGTGGTCTGGATCCCCAAAAATTAAACTGCCTTCCTTATCCAAATGAGTAAATTCACCTTCCCCATCCTTGTAGAAAACTTCTTGGAAATGTTTTTTATTGGAAAATTATTTGTGATTATACTTAGAAATGCAGTCTTCAGATCAGTTGTTATTTTGCTTCAAAGACTGATCATCAATAGCAAATACAAAGAGAAGTTTGTTAATGCTGAAGAAAATAACCTTTCAGTTAAATATCATCATTTTCTTTTCCCACCATAACCTATACATCCTTCAAACTTCATTTTTCTAGGTGAAATGCTAATGCTTTTACTAAGAAAGAGACAGGGTACTTAAAATTTAATGTTATAGTAAGACAGACTAAAGGGATTCTTAATAAACTATGTTCAACAGCCTCTTCAGAACTGACCTGAACCACAAGCACACATGAACAGAGAACAGAATAGTGCTTTTTACAACCTTCTTATGACAAAATGCTATTAGATATTTCACAACTCCTTGAAAGGTAAGACCAAGATAGACTAAAAGGTTAAGATGCACCCACATATATTTTTATTCTACAACACTTTGAGGATAGAGTAGATCTGAAGGTTCAGATTAAGCTGTAATGTAATGGAAGACAAAGTCATTCAATGCATCTAAGCACAGGCTTTAATAAACAAACTCCTTCAGTAAAATGGAAAAATAAAAGCAACAACATAACAAATATTACCTGATACTTCGGTATCTGTTCTTTGATATTTTGCATACAGCTTACAGAGGGACTATGGGAAGAAACATTGTTGTTCCCATTGCTTGCTTGGCAGTTCTTTGCAGAGGTCTTTACAGAAGCCTCATCGGCCATTTTCTATGTTAAAACAGAACAATGTGATAAAAAGTAAATCTGAGAACTCCCATTCTAAACATATCATCACAAGAATCTCCTTAAAACTACAGGAAAGCAACAGAAATAAAGAATACTCTTATTTGGTTCAAAAAATATGTATCAGTTTTAAAATATTTTTAAAATGCCAGCATCAGAGCAAGTGGAGAACTGCTCTCAACATTCACACTGTCAGACAGGTTTTCATAGTATCACATATAATCAGAGTAATCAGATTCACAGGAAGATCATTCCCAATTGTTATGAATTACTCTTTGTAATATTTGCCAAAATTTATGTAAACAAAATCTCAGTTCATGGGTTTCTTACAAACCAATTCCTGTGATCATTTGCACAATTAATCACTCAAATTGCATATAACTTTTGCTCCCCAAATGATTAACACACTTCTAAAACAGAAGAACAGACAGCAAAAATAAGGGATGGATAATCCATTACTTGGTAGAATTAGCAGGTTAAAGACAAACAATGTATGTGAATACTCAATGTGAATAAGCCCTAGTGTATTTCAGAAAAACACACAGTAAACACACATACACTCCCTTGACTTCAATTTAAACAGGACTGAGTTTGAAAGTAATTCTGTCTTAATTTTAAATGAATCAAGTTTTAGTTTTGGCGTTTGACAACAACCAAATACTCAAAATTATTTTTAATATCCATGTGTTTTTGCATGGCATTCAAAGTACTATGGCTGTTTTAAAAGGGTACTTAGATTAGTGAGTGTCTAGAAAACAGATTATAGCCTGTATCATGTGTTATGAGGGAGGTTATAATCTGTTTTATGTCAGTGTTGCACAGAGAGTTTCTGGTAGGACATTTTGTAGTTAACTTTTAGCTAAGGTATTCAAGCAAGTGGAATAATTTGAGTATTTAAATGAAGTCAGAAATGCATTTTTTGCTAAGATGCTATTGGTTTTAAAACAACTTTAAGATACTTAGTAATGACCTTGATTTTGGGCAGGGGGTGGGGGAAGAGGGGAAGCAAGATTAACAAGCAGTCTGACCCATTTACGCTCTTAAGTAGATGATCAGACATCAGCTGATGATGCTCATCAGTCTTACTGATTCAGCACAATGGCATATTTACAGTGTGACCAAAATACAGACTGCTGCTTTTAAAGCATCTTCATAACTAAATCCTACAAGTTGTGACTGTTCTTCTATGGCTTATACAGATGTATATATATAGCTCTGCAACAAACCATGTTAGTCTAACAAGCTAAAGCTGTTGGTTCTAAAAAAACTTTCAAAACAAACAAAAATTAGAAATAATTTAATGTAGAAGAGAAACAGAGGCAGTGGGGAAAAAAGCCAAGCAAAACCACCACAAAACAGAAAACACTGTTGGTTTCCTGATCTTAAAATGACCTAAGTTTGTTGAAAGCTTTACTCCACAATTAGTGTGCTTGGAGAAAAGAAAAAAAACTTGCATCTTGACGGCATCTGCTCTTGTTCTATGTGTCACCAAAACTTACATGACCATATATACCGCCATGTGTCATGCTTACGTGGTTAGCCAGTGAAGTTGTTTTAATTCACATAAAGACAACAGCTTTACTACTCCAAACACCAAAGGAAAAAAAGCACCTTTAGACACATGGTGGACATCACTGAAACAGATTGCACAGCCAGGGCTAACAACAAAAAGCAAACAGTCAACATTAGAAAGGCTGAAGAAATCTCAATTTAAAGGTAAATAGATTTATCTGCCTGAAAGCAAATCTGGATTGTTACATTTGAATACCATATTTATATTATAAATACCAGATATGTTCATAGGCTTGCTGTAACGATGCTTGTTGCAGCTATCACAATGAAAGATCACAAGATTAAGTTAACACTGTGCTATTAAAAGAACTACTTTTGGAAAAGTAAACAAAAGAGCAGTAGGACAACAGCAGAATGAAAATTTCATACCTGAACCACAGCTTCATCAATTTTGCGGACTGCTTTGGAATCAAACAAGACCTGTCTGCCTCTCCTCTCACAGTCTTGGTAAACTATCAGGCGGATTTCATTCAAGTCCAACTCCGAAGAGGACCAGCTACAGATTAGAAACAGAAGATATTAAAATAGTGTGCTTATTTTGCAGGTTCATTTAAGTGAAGAAATGGGTATTAGGCAAATATATGTTTTATTTAGCATTTACAGAATCCAGGCTGCAAATCACATAGCTCCAAGCAAAAAGGAACTCCAAAGAAGTGTCTAAGCTCAGTGTCACTGACAGAGGCAGGCAAAGCCAGACCAATTTTCATCCAATCTTCTTCCAAAATTTTCCAGAAAGAGAACACAAAACTTTGTCTCAGCAATCTGCTCCAGGCTTAACTACTATTATTCTCTTCTCTGTACACACCTGGATCATCCTTATTATAAGGCAAGCGTACTATTTTATGCAATACTCCCAGTGGCAATAAAACACAGTGGATTACCATCCTCTCTACTGCAGTCTTTCAAAAGCACAAGGCTTACATCCTCTCTCTTCCTTCTCTAAACAACACAAACTTAATTCCTATTGACCTATTCCTGACAATGTAAGTTAAGATTTTCCCAAAGTTTAAGCCTTGCAGCGGATAGACAAGGTTTTATGTTGTTCCATTCTTCTTCCCCCTTTTCTGAGACATTTTAGGGGTTACAGAGTAGCCATTGATTACTGAGACTTGATGTCCAGCAACAATAAAAATAATTTAGTACATGAAACCAAGATACTTGAACTTCAACCTGAAGCAAAACAATTCTCTCAAGCCAGAATCTGCCCATTCTTCAGAGATACAACATGACGAACACGACCTGCCTCATTGCACTACCACAGAGGCTGAGAAGCCAAAGAGATTATTGCGGCAATCACAAGAAACCTCATTTTCTAATTCCAAAAGTAGTCAGTCTACACATCAGAGCATGGAGATTTGCTTGGCCTCAGCTTTAGCTACAGAAAACACTTCCAGGTTATGTAGCTGGCAAGCTGAAATCAATGGAAAAAACCTACTACTGCATGAAGCAGTGCCACAGAGCACTGATGCTCAGCCTCACTGCCCCAGCCCTGACCTGGATGGACTGCACCTGGGGGGTGAGAGTACAACTGTTATTAATAGTTGTTGGTTTAACAAACTGCATAACAGACTTCAGTCAAGGCCACACTGATCTTCCACCCAAAAAGAAGGTTTCATTTAGGAATTTCCCCAAACTGTGCTTTACAGAAATGGAAGGCAGATAATTGAGAGAAGAGCATAAAACTCCTATACAGATGAAAGACTAGAATTTATGAAGCTATTTCTTTTATTCCATGCTCTGTCAACATCCACAAATCAGTGAGGTAAACACTATCAAAACCTGCTAGAGTCAGGATAACTGCTTTAGAAGTACACTTGCAGACTTGTGATTTTAAAATAATTTTAAGTAAAGCCAGCTTAATTTCTTCTTTGTGCTATTTCTACGTAGCTAAAAAAAAAGCCTAAATAGACATCTTTTTCAAACCTGAAAGAACTCAATCTGGAGGTCTGTTTTTAAACATCTTGGGGCAGAATAAGCCAGATACCTATCTCCACCGTAAGTTACTCTAATACAAGTATGCTGTATGCATGTAACATACAAGGTCTCCCATCATGGAATGATGCTAAAGGCTGTTTTGCCATCCACAGTGAGGAAACTTCTTGACCTGTATGTAACATGTTGCCTCCAGAACTGCTGAGAGCACCAGACAGATTTCTTTTCAAGCCTTCCCTTTCAAAGGCAGTCACAGCATCATGTTAACCTACATGAGACCAGACCTGATACCATTGTTGATAGTTGCCCAACAAATTTCTTACACACCTTGCTTACACAGAGAGCTGTAACTACACCATCTGTGTAAGAAGTCTGTTACTAGTTTCTCAGCCCACTGCCTATGCAATGGTATTTCAAAATCCAGTTATACTGAATGCAAGAGAAGTCAGAGCCATCCATACACTTCACCCTAGCCTGCCACATGAATCTGATACTCTTCAGAACCAGATACCCCAATATCTCTTCAGTTACACAGCTATCTATTTACTTACTTGCTGCAACAGACAACCTGAAGTAACTATGCTGTTTCCTTAAAAAGGCTGCAGGTCTTTCCTTCCTTTAACAACAAAGAAAAGTTACATCTCTATGGCTTTAGCTTAAATTCTATGCAAGAGTAAAGCCTTATTTATCTCCATGACTGGCACAGCAGCATCCATACTTCAGACCACAGACTTGCAAGTCTAAACTGAGAAAGATTCATTTCAGACACAGAGTGAGCCAATTTAGACCTGCGTCTGCCCACTGATGCAGGGTTGCATGCAGGCTGGGTTGCATGAATTCAGGTTTCCTTATGAACAAATAAACTCTCCCTTATTACGCACTATGGCAAATCTCATGTTGTTCATGCAGTGCTGACTTCTGTCTAAGACATGAACTGGATTTTATGTTAAAGAAGAAGCCAACTTAACAGCCTTTTCCACACAACATGCTAGAATTAAAGATTGCTGCAATCTGCCAAAACTACAAACAGATTCTTTAATACCAGCCAGCACCAAGCTAAGAAATTACACAAAATCTATCATACAGAGCTTTACGTTACTAGCAAACCAAATCTAGGGAAGTAACTTCAGATAGTGCTTCTTATAGTTCTAACGAAATATCAAACTTATGTTTTAATGATGCCATTGCTTACAGATGCATTTCCTGCAGCAGACCTACCGATTACAGAAGAGATCCTCATTTGATAACATCAAGCATATCTATAGGCAATTTATACAGGCATACAAGTCCATGTAGCCTCATTACTTCCACATGGAATCCAGCAGCAGGCCCAAGACTAGTCATATGACCAGGATGCCCATCACAAAAGCTGATGAGCACTGCTTACAGCACTTTCACCCTTTATTGTTTAAGCACGGTTATGTAACACAGCTCCCCCAAAACAGGGACAGCAGGAGTATTCAGTCATCTCCAAAAAGCAGAGTGTTGAAGAATACAGACAGTATGCAGACTCATTGGTCAGCTCTGTTTTCACATGCATAAAAACCAAAACCCCAAAATGTTACTTCCTTATCTCTAGATCAGATTATTGCTTATTTAGCAATGCCAGGTCCTGCACATTCTTAAAAATCAGCTGAATTAACTAAATGAATATGATCTTGTGTATATGTTCACTTTTCAGATTAAATGTGGCTGTTCTGACTAAACATGTTTTCTAATTTGACCACAGAAGTAAGAGCATCACGTCTTTTCACCCCTTTTTGTAACTATGTGACCCTTGCTGTTACTTGTGTCTGCGCTGGTAATTGTTGGACCCTCCCATAAACTGAATTCTCTGCAGCAACAGAAGTCTGTCCAAGCACGTGAAAGCGGATCAGAAACATGGTTGGAGAAAGGAAGAAGTAGAAGGCACCTGAAGGAAGGAAAGTAGAAAGGAAGAAGTAGAACCTGTACCTCTTGGTGGCAGCATGACTTACACTCACTCACTTCGTCCATGGAACTATATACCTTTAGGAAAGGGCACACAGAAAATGTTCCCAATCCATTCCAAGTAAGTATTGAGGCTAGTTGGGATGTTAATTGAGTTTTCTTGTTCCCAAGTCAGTTGTCTGTCTGCTTAGTGAGCTGACTCCCTAAGGGGAGCCAGTTCCAAAAGGACTTAAAAGGCCAAGGCCAGAAGAAGGGAAAAAAAGGACAAATGCATGATGCCAAAAATCAGAAAAAGAAGTGGCTCCTTCAACACTATCAGTCTGTTTGAGCAGCACAGATTACCTAGCCTCACCTTCAGATTGTACCTTTACCGTAGGTGGAAGATGCTAGAACTAACAAACACTATCTTCAAGTCAAAATAAATAAACCAAATCAAGCTGTGCTCATATGACAGTAGAACCAGGTCTACCACACATACTAAAATGCTATGGAATTTTTTTTATTTTTTGAAAGGAAACCACAAGTTTGAAACAGCTTATTGATATCCTGAAAAGCTCTGTCCCCAGAGAAGCTTAAGCTTGCTTTATTTTCTCCTACACATGCCACTTTCCTTTGGTTTTTTCAACATTTCTTCAATTACAGTTATGAGACATGGAGGCAAGATTGCTCGTACTTCGGGGAAAGCAAACGTGTTTGTTCCAGGAAAAAATTCACAAAAAATTTGTCTTATTCTGCCCTGAATAAATACTTTCAGTTAATATAGATCTCCAAACTCTAATGTTTACAAAGAAAGCTTTTGCTTCACCTTTATAATTATCAGCATGCATGCAATAACTGAAGAGTGACCTATTCATTTATATTCAAAAACTACTTCAGCTGACCTTAAACTGTTTTTGAAAGTGACTAACCCCTCACTCCTCCAGTGCAACATCCACAGGCTAGAGAACCAAACAGACTGAAACATCTGTGTATAGTTACCTATATTTTTCTGCTTCTTAGCCCAGCAATCCTGAATGTATAATACTAATTCTAAGACCCTTGGGTGCCAGAATTTGGAAAAAGCCACACTGAACCTTATTTTTAACACAGCTACATAGCTATAAAGAGTCAGACACTGGAGACGTGCTGGCACATGTCTGAAAAGGACAACACAAAAGCTAAATAAATACTATTCCCCCTTCAGATTACTCTGATGTAATGCTCGAATTAGAGGTAATTTACAAGCAGAGGGTTCCCCTCTCTGTTCTTTCCCCACTTCACAGCATTCTCTCCTGTCAGCGCCGCACACTGTTAGTACTTGACCCACTAACATAGGACGTGGCAAAAAAAAGTCAAAGAGGGGAAACTAGAAAGAGAAGGTAAGATTATTTAACCTTAATTGAAAAGAAAGGCAATTACCCTTTATGCCTCAGTTTGCATATACATAAATCTCACACATCAGAGTCAAGTATGTCGGTTCGGTTTCAAAAAGGAAGGACTTTGTGGAGTTTCAGTCATCATCATCATCAAGAATAAGTTTCTAACAGAACTTTTTCAATTATTTACAAAATAGCCTTTCAGCACATGATTATAAATATAGTGTTACATAAAAATGTCCTTTCTTTGTCAAAAATCATATACATCAAAAAAGTTACATGCATACCTGTTTTGCAGCAGTCTGGTCACTTTGTTGGCATAGCTGACACTTTCGTCTCTCAAAGACTTTCTAATTCTTTCATCCAATTTGGTACAAGAGAGATTATTTCCAAGTGGTACATCGTTGTTTCTTGTTCTTTCTATTCGTCCCCCAGTGCCATTTGCAGTTTTTGGTGTACCCCCACACATTTTCTTAGCTACAAATCCTCTTGTAAAGCTCCCTCAAAGAAACTAAATACCTGCTGAAGAGAAACAGCCTCAAGCAAGTTTCTTCACTATCGATCAACCATTAACAACGGTAATTTACCATCAGCTTTCTTCCCTATAAAGGAACACAGTCTGCCAAATTTCCAGCTGGGGAAAAAAAAGGCAAAACGATCTTCATATATTCTATAAGCCATTAATACAAAAGGACAGCTGTAGCTAATGTAGTTCTGCAATTATTCCAGACAGAACAGACATGACTTTCAGGTTTCAGAAGCCATCGCAGACTTGCTCTTGCTGCTGTCAGAGGTTTTCCTACTAAGCCTGGTGCAAAGCTGTAGCAGATACAACAGCTAATATTGACTTTAGCTATGTTTGTTTCCTGGTATGTGATTTAGGTAGCTGGCAATTATGTAGTCACAAGACTGAACCATATGGCCTCTTAAAAAAAAAAAAAAAAGCATAGTTGCTTCTGCAGTGACTCGCCCTTAGTTGCAAGGTTGTTCTAACACTGGCTACAACACCCTGTTAATGGCTCTCATGTGAGCGAGTGTCATCTGACAACCCCTAGCAACCTCGTATAGCTTAGGAGCAAGTAAGAATCTGTCATCATTGCCATATGGTTATCAGTTTAAAAAACCCCACTACCAGCACCAAGAAACATGCTAGACATTCTGCACTGTATTGCCTTTATTTCCAAGGGCAAATACTACTCACACTTGGACAAGAACTTGGCACTAGTACTTTGAAAAATTTCTTGAAAAAGTATGAAAGAAAACAATGAGAAAGGGTTGTAGACTACAAGTTGCTTGATGAGAATTTATAGTCACGTGCCTCTTAAAATAATTCAATAACAGTACTGATGACAAAAATATTTAATAAAATACTCCTGACCAAGTAAATTTAAATTTTTGAACAGAACAAAGGAATCAGACCACAGAAGACAGAATATCATTGAGTCCAACTCCTGGGCCCACACAGGAGCATCCCCAAGAGTCACACTTCTGCCCCAAAGTGTTGTCAAATGCTTCTTGAACTCTGTCAGGATTGGTGCTCTGACCGCTTCCCTGGAGAGCCTGTTTGAGCACCCAAACACCCTCTAGGTGAGTAGCTTTTTTCTAATATGCCACCTAAACCTCCCCAGCACAACCTCAGGCCATTCCCTTGGGTCCTGTCTCTGGTCACCACAGACAAGAGATCAGTGCCTGCCCCTCCTCTTCCCCTCATGAGGAAGCTGTAACTGCAATGAGGTCTCCTCTCAGCCTCCTCTTCTCCAGGCTCAACGAACCGAACAGCCTCAGCCATTCCTCATTTGGCTTCTCCCCAAGGCCTTCCATCATCTTGGTTGACCTCCTCTGGGCACTCTCTGATATCTTAAATCTCTTTCTTGTATTGCAGTGACCAAAGCTGCACACAGGATGTTCTGTTAGGCTCTGGTAATTCTACTGCAGAACAAAGTCCTCTTCTCCATCTTTGCACTAAAATGTTATCCAGACATATCTGCTTATAATTCACATCTCTCATGAATTATGATGGGCTTTCTCCCCATCAGTAAAATTTTAAACATTTTATAAGATAACAGCCATACTGCAATTTCCCTTCCAGGTTAAAAAGGGAAAATAACTTCATTAATGGTCAACCAGACCAGCAGTAGAGTTCGAAGCAAGATTTCAAAACCCAGCACTACGTGCTACCTGCTAAATAGCACAGCACCCTTAAAATGATTTTGTAATCACAGTTAACCCCAACCTCCAAAATCTGGACCAAGGCAAAGCAAAAAACTAGAGCAAGGTTAGGTTGAACAACTTGCTCTGTTGCTGAGGGAAACCTACAGCAATAAAAAAAAACTAACTCCACTTCAATCCCCAGAGAAGTGACAAGTACTGGATCACAATTACTCCTCCTCGCAAGTATGGCAAACAAGTGAAATCTTTGGCCTGTTCTCAAGTGACTTAAATGATCTAGGAGAAGACAACTCTAGACCTCACCTCATTGAGGAAGACTACTTTAAACACCAGTGCTAGCAGTCATCTTTGAAGTGTGAATGAAATAAGTGAAATAATACACTTTGACTAAGATCAGGAAATCATAGCTTTCACTTCTGTACTACCCTTTCCCCAAACAAACCAAATTCTGGAATATTCATCAAACTACAAAATTCCCATCAGGCATTAGAACAAGGAACTCCTGTAAGCTCACTAAATAGATGTGCTTCACAACACTACTTCATCTGTAAATGCAATCATCTGTAGAATAATACAAATCCTAAAGTACCTGGAGAATTAACATGGAAAATCCACAGAACAGTTTCTAAACAACAAGAAAATACTACATAAATCCACACATGGAAAACACACACAGTCCATAAAGTAGGTAACACAGAAAATGGAAGAAAGAGTTCTGCTCTGCAGATATAATCCTCTGTGAGGCAGAATTTAATCACTCTTTTTCTAGGCTATGTGACAGCATGTCACCTGCTCTGTTTGCAGGTCATTTCCTGTCCATCTTCACTGCAAGACAATTGCCTAAACGATTTTGACTCAAGGTAACACTTTAGCAAGAAAATTTGTGGTGGGGGAAGAGAAATAAATGTACGTGATGTAGTTCAGAATAATTTTCTGTATAAGTTACAGCTGTCCACTAAAACTTAAGCACTGTTTTCAATATAAGAGAATATTTTCTGAGACCCATGCAAGGCTTTATTTTCCAAACAGCTTTTAGAAGCAGCTAGAGAAGCTTAAGGAAACAAAGTTTGAATCATACCTGCTGTTTCAGTGAGCATTTCTTTTTGCAAAACATACACTTAGCAAGATTGATACACAAAAAATGCCTAGACCCAGACACTCAGGATTAGTGCCAAAACACATATTTAAAGAAGAAGTGTAATATCTTTTGGATCGCTTAATAAAGACTTTCCCTCTTTTAGTCCATTGAACAGCTTATGGGGAACACAGGTTTCTATCCTCCCTCCTAATTTGCCTCATTTACCCAGCATTGTTTCTTCTCTTTCTGAAACCTCAGATATGGAAGAGTTGTGCTGATGCCACACCACATTCCTTTTCCACAATGACTTAAAGTAGTCCTAATATGGCAAAGCTCTATTAACCTCAGATGAACTACCTTGTTCAAGCATGATACATAGTTACTAGTTTCACACAAGTTAGGCAGGATACATTGCAGATTAGTCACGCAACAAGCGAAGGAAGGTATTATTTGGAGCACTGCTCTCTCTTCTCAAGACAAATTTTCCTGAAGAAAAAGTTCAGGTAAAGAAAAATAAAGTTCTAGGTATCAAATCACTGTACAGAAGGGTCATGTTTTTTAGGATAATTCTGTATGTTCCTCTATGAAATCCAAAACAATATTGTATATATTTGTTCATTGAAAAGCTAGAATTCCACAGATTCCTGGCTTAGGAAAGGACAATATGCTGGATTTTTGTAAGGCTGGAAGCATTTTTTCATCATCTTTGGTGCTACAAAGCAGTATCATCACAGACATGCACAAAAAATTACAAGACACACACTGCTGATAGAGGTTAACAAACAGATCTACGCAAGTTGGAGTCACCATAAAGCGCAGACATCAGCTTTCAACAAACATAAAGAGCAGCCCATTAAACCAGTGCGTCAGAACTCAACTTAGAGCTAAATTATCAGGAATCACTGCTCACAGGCTTATCTACAAGTCTGAAGTTTGGGAGTTAGCTTTCATTGAGTATCTCAGTAATAATGTAGAAATAAATAAAACCCACAATAAAATAAAACCCTAATCAAAGAAAACATCCAGCAAGTGCATTGTTTGAAGAAGGACCACAAATAGTACAGAGACAATGCTCTCAGTTGCTAGCTCTAGAAGTGGAATTCTTCATTAGCAAAGAGAAGAGCTAAAGGCTTGTAATTGCATGAAAAAAGGCATGCATTTAATTGTGTTTTACAATGGTTTTCTTCTTTCTGAATGAGGAAATGTGTCGTTTTTGTTAAACTAGTCTTTAAACAAAGAAAGGTAAAGTCTGCAGTAAGGTTAGCCTCCTAGGTCCACCACCTAGTTCTTTCCTCCACACAGAAAGCTGTGCTTAGTTTTATAAACTTTCCCATTTGCATCCCACCTTCTGCCGTCATCTCCATAGCTTCCAACAGTCAGGAGAGCTCAGCAGACCCAAAGTAAGTCAAGCATTTCGCAGAAGCTGTTTCAGAGTGATGATCTTTATCATTTCAAAGAACTGAAAATTTGCTTGTAACTTAACACTCTCTAGGATTTGACTGTGCTCCTTTCCCTGTTTATTTTTTCAAGGCACCTGCAATAACCAGCTTCCAGCTTTGACTGGAGCCAAACAGCAGCGGCCATCCGGGAGCAGGCAGTGCTGGGTCCGGCTGTGCTGCACGGCCAGGCCAGCCAGGCCACCCCAGCTCCTGCAGCACGCAGCGCTGGGTCCCAGCTAATGCATCATTCCCGTGGCACTTGTTCCAGAGGCGCCATGTGACTGGGCCAGCAGCCAGGAACACAGCTACTAAATACAGACACTGCCAAGGCACGTCTGGGAACTGCCTCTGCCAGAAAATGAGATTAAGAGAAATCCTTTATCCTGCCTCTGCCTTTCCCCACCTTCTCTTGAATGCAAGGAAGAACTATACATTGTACATCTGTCTGAAGGAGAATTCTGAGCAACAATGCAAGGCAGAATCTGGTATTTGTAGCACTGTACTAGCTCTTACTTCATTGCAATGCTGTATAAAAGTACTGACAGATCTCAGACCTTAGTATCTCCTACATAACTGAGCAGGCCAAGACAGATATCACCACACCTTAGGGTTGGTATCCTGAGGCATGGGTTTGGTTGCCTGTTCTTTCCTGTTCCTTCTCCCTCCTCTATAAAGCCCTATATTCTGTATTTTATTCTTTTCATTTAAGGAAGATTCTGTATACAGCTTTCAAACCTCTGTTCAAAGGATTATTTTCAGAATATGAAAAGAAATTATTAAGACAAAATGTTATTTATTGGACATATGTAAATACATAGATACAGAGAGACAAACAATGTCTGCTGCTTAACATTCCCTCCCCAGTTTTTTCTAGCTAAATGGATTTTTTCTGCTGTAACACACACTAACATCTTCACTCTAAGTAGCTACAAACACCCGCATGTTAACAGCAACCATTTCTTTAGAAATTTCCTCCACTTCTACTATGAAAAGGCTACATTCACAAGAGGGCTTTGTGAACTACAGAGGATGTGGCACTTTCCCAAGCTTTGCAGACAGAAGTTTAGGGTACTCTCTCCAGGGGCACAGAAAGATTGCAAATCCCCATTTCTCATCATTGTTCTGAACACGCACTCCCACTGTACAAAAGAACATGCTCAAGGAGGGCTAGAGGCAAGTGCTATCCAAGGACCCCATGGCCCTCTTCCAAGGGAAATTGCTTCAGAAGGGGTCACTTTCATCTAACCCAAAAGCACAAACTCAGCAGTATCACTTCACTTAAAAAGAAATAAATATTTACCTCCTAAATTCCTATTCTATGAAAAGATATCACATGCGCCTCTCTAACAGTGCTGTGAGTTGAAGCAGCCCAGTTTTTTTGACCAGCTAACACAATATTGGTAAGACCTCTGTAAATGGTTATGTTAAACTGTTGTAAGAAAAAGATGTGTTTTGATCCTTCTAAGACAGAGATTGCAGCTGGAAAGTTAGTCTGCAATAACCAGGAAGGGAAGGGAGAAAAACGAAGTTCAATTTTTATGAGAAAGTACTGATTTACCCAACTGGCAAGAATATGGGAAAGAACACATACACAAGTAGCCATGCTTGATCACCCAAAAGTTGATGCAGCATGAACAGCAAAGTCCATTGCTTCGGTCTAGATGAATGCCAGGAAATCCTGACTTAGATTGAATGAAGTGATAACATGGACGGATATAACGTCAGCTCCGGCATTTTTCACTAGTTATAGCCAAAAATACATTTTGCTCCTCTTGTTTTTGTTATGATAATTTGTCTATTCCATCCAAAACACTTTCCTTAACTCTCTCTTGTAGCCAACACACAGAGCAGCTTTCTAGTAACTAGAACTGAATCTTGAAGGCTTACATAGATTTATTTTCAAGTTTCACTGGAAAAGGAAGGAGGAACGCCTTGGGACCATGTGCAGAAGATCATGGCAATTAAAACACTCATACCATATACCCTCTCAATGAAAAAAATACACACAAAACCAACCAAACAAACCACAGTCTTGCACCTGACTGGCATGGGCAAACCTACCCTTGCTGCAAGCCACTATGCTAAAGACTTACGTTCTGTTTACCACAAATTGCGTAGGACTTTGAATGTATAAATAGTCATTAAGTTATGAAACAGTCTCCCCTCCTTAAAGCAGGCCAACCACTCTAAACTACTCACATAGGATCCCAAACATTTTCTCAAAAACACTGGTATTATAGTAGACTTAGAAGTTTATCCAGTCAGGTTTGTACGTAATTACAGCTGACCGCACCCAGTAGCATGCTTGCATTTGGCTGCCAAGTATCAGTCCATCAATCCTGAAACATTTGAGGAAAAAAATAAAAATCACACCAAAAATTCAGTTGCATCCTTGTCCTGCAACAAGAATGATTTGCACATTGATAGATGCAAACAAATTTCAGTCAGCAAGATAATGTAGCAATTATTTAGACAAATTAGACACCTTCCTCCTCACAAGAAGGTAAAAATTGGTCAAGCTCCTTTAGTGTTCCGCAAAAAAACAGTGTACAAGAAAATCCTTTATAACAGACCTGATTTACTCCTGAGATGAAGTCTACCAGAGCAGACTCACTAGAAGCCATCCTAACAACTACAGGCTCAGGATAACTTCACTTAAATACAAACAAAACTCACTTGCTTTTCACTTTCTGTCAAAACAGGGACCAAGGACACAACTCTGATGAAGACTACAGTCAACTTTTAGTGCTTCAGTAATGTGAACAAAAAGCCAAAACCAAATCAAATGTCAATCAAATTTCTAGTTCACATGCTAACACATTTCAATACAAATACAGAATTATTTCTTTAATCAGAGATTCAAGTCATCTTTGGCACTCCACACAGATGTGTTTTGCTTAAAAATAAAGAAATTAGACAGATGCATTATCAATGGGTTCATTGAGTTGACTGATTGTTTCCAAAAATCCACATTCACTGCAAAATACATTGCTCTGTTTGCATTTTCATCTTCTTTGCATACCTATCCCTGCACCTATTATCCAGTCTAGCTCTACATAAGCACCAAGTGCTACAACAAAGTGACAAACAGAAATAGTTATTTTCAAATACATGTTACTTCCCGAGTTCCATTTAAAAGCATTCCCAAATACATCTCTGTCTGTGAGACTGCTTCCAGGAACTTCTGAACACAAGAAATTTAGTACTTGAACTTTTTTGAACTCAACTGTACTGTGATCTAGTCCAGAGGAGGTGACTGACATATGTCCCCAAGTCTCCCAAGTACCAAAGTCATTAGGTATTACTCACCCACTCCCTAAGTTAGAATTGTGTCTGAAATCATTGTAGTGCTTTGTAAGCATGATTTATATGCACAGGCAAATCTCATAAATACCTTTATAAGGAGAGAGGGCTAATTTTTCCAACTCTTTGACTTGATGTGATCTAGAAATTCTTTTAACAGTTGGGAGGGCAGAGGTTGCACACTCCTGAAGCTGTTTCAAGTAGCTAACACAGGAGAGCAACCTTCCTCCAGGCTAAAAGCCAAGACCAAGTAGGAGCTAAGATGCATGTCACTACGGTTGTCTGCTAAGTGAACTGAAGTGGCCACTAAATCCCTGTTCTTTATTCCAGACCTCTCAACACAGCCGAAGATTAGCCCTCCATAGCCATTCCTACATGGTGTGACAGCTTAACACAGACTACAGTAAGAAGAGCTGGTTCTATCCCTGACCTTTACACAGACACCACTGAGAGCATCTCAACACTGTTCTATCAGTGCTACTGTGGAAATGACAAATGTCCGCGCAATGCCCAATTCTAGCACAGAATAGGGGAATGCAGTAGCATCTTGTAACATTGGAGCCATTTACCAAGACCAAGCCTTCATATGCATGGACTAACCCTGCTGCTCCACAGCTGAGCAAAGTGGTTTCTGCACCAAATTTCCTCTTCCTTGCTCCTGTACCTTCCTTCCCAGCACCCCACAGGCCTCCACCCACCTTGTTCAACCCAAGCTGTTAAACAAGACAGGACACTTCAGACACAAAAGGCTCATGACATTTCCTATAGAACAATTTGTCCTAAAAAGTACAATGCATTTTAGACTGCAAGTTAGATAGCAGGGTGTTATATGTGAAAATTTTAAAAGGTCATTTTGGGGGAACATGAAAGGAAAGGCAAGCAAACATGACAGACAAAAGCACTCAACTGTTCAGCAATAGCTGGACAAGCTCATGTGCCCACATAGAAAAACAGAAGATACAACAGAAATTTGTCTGAACATAAAGCAATTTCTGTGAATTGCAGATTTCAAAACATTCCAATAACTATCTTTTCCAAACCACAGAGGGTTTTAACATTATAACATTACAGTCTGTAAAATTATCCACATTCAGTGAAATAATAATAGCTAAATAATAACTTGCTCAGAACTATGTATTCAACAGTTTGTAGAGCCTTCTCTCTGGGGTTTCCTTCAAAAACTTGATCTAATGTACTCTACTCAGATTTTCTGTACTCCTGGAGCTGTGCATTAACAAACCCAACCCCAAGAGTTGAGCAATTTCAGGTGTTGGATAACATTCAGAATTCAGTACAAATACTCTGCACAGAAATTCAGAGCACTGAGTTCATTCAAGTCTCTGTTTTCTTTCATAAAAGTCAGTAAACTCAGTGAAAACAAAAGCTGAGTTGTTATTGCAAGAAACTTCCCAATTCCATTATAAAAAAATTAAGTACTACTGTGTTCAGATTTCTAATTTGAAAGTGCTAATTCCAAATTCAGACTACTAGCAGCCCTATTAGAAAAAGAAATAAATATTGTCAATTATTTACTTAATACAGCTGATTTCATTAGCACATCTAAAATTTCACTGAGCACCTTGGAGGAGAAAAGTTGAGCTGTATTGCACTGAAGTGAGAGCATCCTGCAGAGAAAGCTCCACACTGATTCAGTAATTACATCACACACAGCTCAAGTTTCACTTCAGCAAAGTCCATGGAAGCAGAATCGTGACTCAGTTCTAACAGTAGCAAGTGTGATGTAAAGCCCTCATGCCCGTTTATCAGTACAATTCTAAGAATCTCACCCCTATGAGAAGTGCGCTGAATGATCACAGACCTTTCAGCTGCTGGTCAGGTAAATGCACCTGCACTTGCCCTAGTCAATTTGGGGAAGACACAAGCACTGTTGCCAGAACTTCTAAGCTCGTTTGCTCAGTACCTCAGAACACTTTGTCTTGTAGCCTGCACAGGAGCTTGTCTTGGGACTCAGCCTTGCGCATTAAAACATGACATTACTGAGGTATTCAAGTGACAAACCCAGACAAATAGGGCAAACAGGATGACTTGGGAAAAGGCACTTAAAGTGGGGAGAGAGCAGAACAGAGAAGAACTTGAGCATGAAGACTAAGAAGCAGCATAGGTAGAGCACACACAGAGAAGCTGATTCATGACAGGCAAAGGTGAACTGCCCTGTCCATGCCTGTTAGTCAGATCAGCAGTAATCTGACACTATCACAGGAAGCACACTGAAAAAGTGCAGACATATTTGCTGTCTTCACATGAGTACCCCATTCAAAGTCCTCCTTTTCCTGCTTATTCTCTCTAGCAAGCCTGTTAACCACCACCCTACAGAACTGCATTCCTCATCTTTTGCCTAAGAAGTGTACCCATGGAAACCTTCACACAGAAAATACTGGTAATTAGGACAGCCTAAGAACACTCCTCTTACAATGCTTCATCTAAGCTGCACACAAGACAACAGTGCGCTCTTAATCAAGGGTGCACTTAGAAGTAACTCTTGACAAATATAAAACACAACACATGACTCCAAATCTGAATTTACTCTTCAGAAGCTATCCAATCACTAAGGTGCAAAGTACATGATGAAAGTGCATGACTGTTAGTGTCAGAAGGAATTCTTAAAGGAACACCTACATCACCACAGTTTGTAGCACATACAAACCTTGGTGATGTACCTGTTTAATTAATCCAAAGAATATTACTCCAAAGAATTTGGATTAATCCAAAGAATTTTCTTTGCAAAGGAAGTCCTCAACAGCTTCAATAATACTGAAATGTCAGAAAAAGGGATTATCTATATGAGAAAAATTACTCCATTTTCTGTCTCCCCTGACCCCAGCTCCTTTGTCACATCTACTGTCTCAGGGCATTTGGTCTGCTGTTACTCATTGTTCAGACCAAAGCAACAGCTGAAGGCCCCTACCATGCACTGGAAACACCTACATCCACATCGTCAGAGTGGGATGATATGATGACTAATGACTAAAACATTTTTGTGAAAACTCTTCCATCTTCCTTCCCCCGAAATTTAATAAAGCTATTTTGGAACTTTAACTTAGTTTACATAACAAAAGTTACAAAGTTTATGTAAGTTTACACGAAGCCACCCGCTACTGGCAACAAAGACCTCCATCAGTTTTTAAAACGTTTCTCCACAAATTCAGCTTTTATGAATGCTTGTCCACATTTTTCAGCCCCAGGTAGCTTTATTTTCTCATTAACATCAAGCCATTTACAGCTATTCCCCTGCAGCATTAGGATCACCGTGTTAAATTGCAGTGTTTCCTGTTTTAAGTTGTGCCACCAAGGAAAGACACCTCCAAGGCTTTCTGCTGCTACTATTTCCCAAATCACTTTCCACTGAGCATAGTATGTGGCACAGTACTCACCCAGTCTTGGACATGTCAACAGCAGAAGTGCCCTAAGAATAAGGAATCAAGCATCTACCATCTAGCTGCACACCAATTTAAGAATCAACACATGGAACTCCACGGATAAGTTACTTGTAAATCAGAAACAAGATAACCCACAGGCAAAACTCATTTGACTGCCAGGCAATAATGCATCTTTTAATGGAATTAAATAACCAAGGTACATCCATCCCTCTCAATGTCAGTAGCTTGTGCATTTCCACACATTTTTTGTCATTTGTGACAAAGACAAAAACCAAAACAAAAAAACAGGGTGTCTTCTTGCAACTTTAAGAGAGATGGAGCTAGACTCAGAGCAAAGCTAGAGCAAACCAAGGGTTTGTTCAGTGAGAGCAGTGTTTAGGGGAGGGGAAAATCAAACAAGTAATGCAGAAGAATGGCCTTAGCTCCTGCAGAGCTCAAAACCAGAGGACTTGGGGCTTGTTTTCCTTCAAAAAAGCCCTAGGCTGGAAGTGTGGTTTCCATGTCAAAAGACCACAGTTTCAATTACTTCCTGTCTAAGCTGTTTTTTTGAGTGAGACTCTAATAAATCTCCTTCTGCAGAACTTATTCTTTAGCTCACTTTATGGATGAAAAACTAAAACCAGTGCCAAGGTGTAATACTGCAGCCTGAGGCTCATCTTCAGCTGTCTGTGAAATGGTGTATGGTTTAGATCTGCTCTTTGACCTGTCCTGCCCCCATGCTCAGGTCTGGCCCTGGGCTGGACTGACCTTTTACAGTATGCAAAACAGTGAATTTTTTTCAAATACTTCTCAAAGGGTTTACAGCCAGATGTTTATGGATATTTCCATGTATGAAGATGTACATGTGTGCTCAAGTAGGGTTACTGCTGTGTGGATCTCTACAAAACTACAAGAAGCTCAAGAAAAAACCCATATTAGGTCACAAGAAGGTTCTGAGGAGCGCTCCATTTGAACAAACTGACATACAAGCAGACTCCAAGCCCACTACTGCTTTCTTTCCTTTTTCAGAAGGTGGAACATTGCCAGGCTGGTAATAAATGCTGTGAAATAATGCTTAGCAAGTAGGAGCTCACCAAGCATTTCAGTACTATGACCAAAGGAATCACTAGTACCAGCTGCCAAACAAATGATCTCATATACCAAAGCTAACAAACTGTTACCAGATAGATATCCTGGAGCTACAACATGACATCCGTTCCATTATAGACACCAGAAGGAGCAGCTGATACTTAAAGCTGAAGAAATAGACCTCATGCAAGTTTCAGTCACAGCTGAAATAACTGTGACTGAAAAAAAACACTTGAAATGAAGTTTAAAAAAAAAAAACACTTGAAATGAAGTTATTCCCTACTTTACAACAGTCCTTCACTACACATACCAATATCAAAGAAATTTAATCACAGGTTGCAATGCATAAATTATATATTCAGCAGGGAAAGCAGTCTTCCAAAAACTCCAAGACATTTATTTTCATTTAAAAAACTCAAAACCAAATTTATTTTCATTTAAAAAACTCAAAACCAAATCAAACTATCAAAGACTGAAATTAAGGTGAAGTCTGTATCCACAGCTTAAGGACAATCTCAGACTTTATGTTGAAAAGTACAGAAAAGCAGAGATGTGAAATTTCTTCTAGAATCGGGTGAACACAATGACAGAAAAACTGCTATCAATTTAAGTAAAATCAAACTATCTGCAACCCATATAAATTTTCTTAAGGCCATCCCTCAATACCTTACTCAAATATATGCTTAGCACTTGAGACATTCTAGTCTTGAGATACTATGTGCTTATACTCTATGCAATTCCTAAAACTTAATGGGCTGTTCAGTGGGCAAGGAATTGGTTGGATGGCCACATCCAGAGGGCACTGGTCAATGGCTCAGAGTCCTGATGGACATCAGTGGCAAATGGTGGCCCTTGGGGAATATCAGTGATGGAATTGTGTGCACCCTCAGCAAATCTGCAGACGATACCAAGCTGTGCTTGTCTGCACACCTGAAGGATGGGATGCTAGTCCAAGGGACCTAGACAAGCTCAAGAAGTGGGCCCATGGTAATCTCATGAGGTTTAACAAGACCAAATGCAAGGTGCTGCAGCAGGGTCAGCGCAAATCCTGGTATCAACCCATGCTGGCGATGGACAGATTCAGAGCAGCCCTGCCCAGAAGGACTTGGGGGTGCTGGTGGGCGAGAGGCTGGACATGACCCAGCCATGCGCACTTGCAACCCAGGAAGCCAAACATGGCCTGGGCCACATTAAAAGCAGCGTGGCCAGCAGGGCCAGGGAGACTGTTCTGCCATTCTGCTCTGCCCTTGTGAGACCCCACCTGCAGTGCTGCATCCAGCTCTGGGGGTCCTCAGCACAGGAAGGACATCAAACTGTTGGAGCAAGTCCAGAGGAGAGACACATGATTAGAGGGATGGAGCATCTCTCCTGTGAGGAAGGACTGAGAGAATTGAGGCTGTTCAAACTGGAAAAAAGAAGGCTTCAGGACAACCTAATTGCTGCTTTCCAGTACCTGAAGGGAGCCTACAAAAAATATGGAGAGAGAGTATTTTAAAACACATGTAGGCTTCAAACATGGAGAATAGGTTTAGATTAGATATTAGGAAAAATTCTTTACTGTGAGGGTGGTGAAACACTGGAAGTGTCTGCCCACCCAGAAAAGTAGCGGATGCCCCATCCCTGTAAATGTTGAAGGCCAGGTTGGATGGGGCTCTGATCAGTGCGGTCTAGTGGAAGGTGTCCCTGTCTAAGGCAGCAGTGGCTGGAACTAGAGGATTTCTAAGGTCTCTTCCAACAGAAGCTGATCTGTGATTCTGTGGAATACATGACCATGGTAGCCCTCTAAAAAATTGTACAAACTACACTAAACCAATCTTGTAAGGAAAGCAACATTTGATAAGGAAATAAGAAGTTTTAGGGGAATTTAGCCACATAAATACACATTGCTTGCACACAAAGTAATTAGGGTTTTCCCAGAGCCTCAGAGGCTAAGAAGAAATATATTCAAATACAGCCACTCAAATGCCTCTGCTGAAAGGGATGTGTGTATACACACACATCCACCTTTACATATGTATTACACACATAGATATATATATTTTTAGTTAAGGAAAGCAAGAAGCAGCAGTAAAAAAAGAGAAGCTCAAGTCTGTATACAAAACTGCTTAGAACAATTGTAATATCTCACATCTGTTCTCCAGCTGGTTTATGATTTTTGCAAAAAAGGAATTAAGGTATTCTATAATTCTAACTACTACCCTTCTACCACTTCATACTTCCATTATCTTGAAGGGAGACCTGGGCCAGTATAAAGTCCTACTATCCCAATAGCTCTATATTAGCATCTATACCTCATGTTTACATTCTCCTCACCCTGCAGGTAAAGGCTGTGCTCATGTGAACATGCCATGCAGCCCAGACTAGCTCCACAGAGCGCATTAATTGCTGGTAAGGACCTGACACCCACACTACATGTGTTCTGGAGTTTTACTTTTGACCAGCTGTAGTATGGTCCCAGGGATTGAATATATTAGTGGTTGGAACACACTTTCTAATTTCATTCATTCCAACAGGAATCCAGTTTATGCACCAAAGCCACTTGGCTTTGTGAGCCAAAGTGCAGTTAGTGGGACAATTTAGAGGTTTTCTTTAAAAGAGCACTCCTGAGCCAAATTAATATGTTCATATTCATGCACCCAAGAAATAATTTCCTGTGGCTCCACATTCATCCATAGGCACCATGTCTCTTGCTCTTTGAGGCAGTGCCAGCTCACCCTGGTAAGCAGCACAGACCTTGAAGCTTGATGCTTCCTTCAGAGCAGAAGGAGCGTGGACCTCTGGCCAAGATTTAGCTCCCATTAAAGGAGAGAGTGCAACAGAATGAGCACATGCAGCGCTTGTTACAGGCAAAATGCAAGCCTGGTTGATAGCCCTCTGCAACAGAACTTTTCCTGGTGTTCCTGGGAAGACTAGAAAACACCAAGCTTCCCAAAAACACAGCTGAAAAAAGTTGTCAAATCACATTAATTTGAGGAGGCATTATCTACTAAAGAGACTTTTGGTGATTGCTCTCTTTTTCAGGGTAAGGAGGGTGTGTGAATACACTTCAGCTTTCAAGGTATTCATAACAATTGAAAGTCCAAGGATACAGATTGTTATTGGTCTCACAGGACCCCTTAACTGAGCTAAACACTGCCAGACATTTTGAGCATGGAGGGACCTCATTAACCAAAACCTGGAAGGAATAAAACTAACTAAAGGTCCTTAAAAAGACAGCCTTGTCATTAGAAAATGATTCTGCTACTTTGCATCCAACATTGACCAGCAGTATGTGCTTAATACAGAAGCTACCAAAGGATTATGTTTCCTACTTTACTTAGATCAAATCATATCTCTCCACTCAAACAGAGATTACTGTTGAACAGCAAGTCTATTAAAAGCATTGCAGCAAAGCTTCTCAGACCCTGTAAGCATGCTCTTGCAGATCATGAACAGATCACTGGAAAGAAAGAAAAAGCATTACAGCATACTTAAAAGTTGTAAGGAAGAAGCCTAATACTAACAAGTAAAAAACACCTTCGTTCACATGTAAAATACTTCAAAAATTTTATTAACCTTAGGTGCGTCAAAAAAAAAGTCAGATAGAGAGGGAATGAGGAAAAATAGAGGACAAAAAGAGTGAAGGGTACCTACAGAAGTATTTTCATTATAATAGCTTTTATGCAAAGCATCACATAACTTAAATGTTACTTAAACTGAAAGGCAAGTGTGGAATATCTTCTCCAAAAAACAGAAAGAAGGAGAAAGTACAATCCCTAACTTCACTAAATACTCCAGACAGAATAATCTTACTAATTTTAGGGGGAAACACACTGTGCAAGGAATCTGCCTTCATGGAGACACTTGATAATCTAATAACAATCCAATAATCCAGGACTCACAACACTGGTCTCTGACACAGAATATTTATAAGTACAATGCAAAATAATAGAGTCAGTCTGGAACTGTCAGTTTCAATGTGGAAAACTGTTTTCTTCCAGATTAAAGGAGATATTTAACGCATAAGGTGAATAAGTGCTAAAAGAAGTAAGTAGCAGTTACAGAAAAATAATCTGCAGTTACAAGTGCAACATATCGACTCTGCAGCTTCACAAAATTCACCAGATTTGTTCTCTAATATGAATGCAGCTCCAAGACTGTGTCCAATCACTTTCAAAGGAATCACCTTGTAACCCAAATATATTGTCATTTTCATCTTACACTATTGTTCTCCACGATCTTGTAACTTTAGCCACACAAAAGGCAATATCCCGCACAGACCATCTTTGGAATTATAATGGTTCCATAACTGTGATCTTTCATAGTTGGCACGATGGCATTTTGTGGATCAAAATATTGCCCACTGCTCTCCCAGACCATCCTTAGAAGTTTCAGCGTTTAAAGCCCAGATTTCAATTCAGCCCCGTGTACCATCTGATCACAAGACCAGCCAACCCATGCCGCACAGAAAAACAGGCACAGAGGTTACGGGGCACGCATGTGATTGTCACTGCGCTCACCGGGCCGCTCGGTCTTGTGAGCAGCACAGATGTCACACGAACAAAGCTCCAAAGCACCAGCCTGAGCAAAATGCTGCCCCCGAAGGTTCAGAAAACATCAGAAGTTCAATATTACCCAGAGAATCGATATTATATAGAGGTTATACACATAAACCCCGAAGCATCGATAGCTACCCAGCCTCACCTTTCAGCACGCACGGTATCAAAAGCAGAGGGCAGTGAAAGGTGCCTAATGCTTAGCGGGTCACCAGACTGCGCACGTGTATTTAGGTCACAACAATTAAGTCGTTCCTTAATTTCCCTGTGCTGATGAGACCCGGGCACGAGTTATCCCATGAACCGCACACAAACGCCAGACAGGGGGCCCGGCGCCTCTCCCCCACCCCTACCGGGGGGCGACCGCCCCAGGCTCCCGGGCGTGCCACAGCCAACTCGAGCAGAAAATGGCTGAGAGATCCAACGGGAGGGAAAGGCGGGAGAAGAGCCACCCCGGCGCGGCCGTGCCTCCC
>NW_005054297.1:27327874-27336556 GCF_000277835.1 Geospiza fortis
GGCTGCGCGGCGCCCCCGCCCAGCCCCAGCACGTGGTAGGGCGCGGAGGCGGCCTTAAAGGGACAGGGCCCGGCCGGGCCGCGCCGTGCGCCGATACATCCAACCGGGGAATCTGTGTGAAGGGGCTGGAAGGGGCCTTCAAGGTCATCTAGTCAAAGACTGCACTCCCATGGGCAGGGACACCTCCCACTAGGCCAAATTTCTCAAGGGCTTATGCAGTCTGGCTTTTAATACCTCCAGGGTTGGGGCATCCACAACCTCCATGAACCTCTGTGAACCTGTTCCAGCTCCTCACCACCCTCACAATAAAAGATTTCTTTGTAATATCTAACCTAAACTCCCCCTGTTTCAGTTTGAACCCATAATTTCTTGTCCCATCACTACAATTCCTGACAGTCCCTCTCTGGCTTCCATGTAGGCCCCTTCAGACACTGGAAGGCTGCAAAGAGCTCTCCACACAACCTTCTCTTCTTCAGGCTGAACAGCCCCAACTCTCTCATCCTGTCTCCCTGTGGGAGGTGCTCCAGTCCTCTTAAACTTGTGGTTCTCCTCTGGGCTTGCTCCAATTACACAAGGAGTTAAAACTCCTTATGTTGAGGACACCAGAACTGCATGCATTTCTCCAGATATGGTCTGACAAGAGCAGAGTGTGAAAATCACCTCCCTCGACCTGCAGGCCACTCTGCTTTTGATGCAGCCCAGGATTTGATTGGGTTTCTAGCCTGCAAGCACACATTGCCAGTGTATGTTGAGTTTTTCACCCACATCCACACATGGATAATGTGTCTTTTACAATACATTTCTCTACAGCTGTTTGCATATGTGTGCACACATGTAAATGATGTGTTTGTGATTTACAACACTGTATTTCTGCACTGAAGCAAGTACAAAGCACTGCCTGCATCAGAAAGGGCTCCCTGCTTGGGCTGACAGCAGAATGTGGTGTCCAAGTATCCTCGCATTCTTCTCACACCAGACTGACACAAATCCATTTGGTTTCAGGAAGCTCACATCCCTTGTTTTGCTCCATACTGGAGCAAATCTGTCACTGGTCCAGGAAGATTTTCATAGGATTTTCTCCCTAGTCAGGGCTAGAATATCTGTAATAGAGAAATCCCTAGCATACAGTTGTAGAAGCACTGTGATTCCCTTGGAGAGTCTGAACCTTTACTTTAGTCTTTGACCAGGCAAGCAGCAATATTTTTGCAGGAAGGTAGGTCTGCTGGAATGGTGCCTATTTTCACACAGATCTATTCTATTCATAAATAATTAGATGAGGCTACAGTATTTAGGTATTTTTTGGAGCTTTACGTTTGTTTAATTTGAGGGAAAGGACTGTTTGTGTGGCTTTGCCCAGCAGCAGGATGGCACCTTGATGCACCTAGGAAGAGAACATGACTTCAAATGCTCTTTTTCAACCAGCTAAGTCACTGCATACTGTGGTGGAACAAAAACCAACCAAACAAATCCCCCCAAAACCCCAAGAAAAGCAGAATCACAATTACTTCCTGCTCTTTTTAGGAAACTGGAAGATGAGACATGGGGAATAGTGGTTATTATAATGGTTGTAAAGAATCATTACAATAGTTGTCTGCAAACTCAGCATCCAGTAGTTGTAGAAGAGGTGGTGAATGTATTTCAGAGTCAGCGTTTCACTGTCTGGAGAAGCTGATTTCTCTTTAAAATAAGAGGTGACTGTCTACTGGCCTGATAATCTAGTCAGCTGCACCCTTGATAACACCCGACTGAATCTTGTAAGGCTCAACTGATCCTGTATGAAGGTCCATTCTCAGGAGGGCTGTCACCACTTCCTCTGTGAGACTGAATACCCAATGTAAATCTTTCAGCCTGGATGTTGTTACTGCCCCCAGTTATTAGAGTCAATCTACTCAAACAAAGCTGAAGGACAGAAGAGAGAGGGTGTGATGATGACAGCACACAGAAAGGTGAATAGCAGGGCGGGGCTGGACAAGATGAAAGACATCATAGTTGACACGGTAATCAACACAAATGAGAATCTAGGCATCCAGCTCCAGAAACCACTGGACTGCATTTCTCAAGGAACAGTCCTGAGAAACTTTAAAGTTGCAAATACTGTGGCTGCCCCTCTAAGGTGCATCAGTGTTAGCAAGGAATGCTGACCAGTGGAGGAGGAATCAGAGGCTAACAACCAGTCGTCTCCCAATGTCTACACCACAAACATTTTACATTTTACACAAACATTTTACCAGTCCATTTATTTTGGACTGATTGCAGCCTGGTCCTGTCAGCAGAATGCATGTCAGTGGTTGAAGAACACTGAATGCATTTCTGAAAAATATGTGTTTTAGTTTCATCTGAAAATGATCCACTTTATATGCCTGGATGCCACTCCAAAATGTGAAGCAAAACAAAGTCAGTGAAGACAATTGGGATACTCTCTTCACAAATAGCAGTGTAAATGCACCCTACATGTTGGCTGATGCTCAGCGCAAAATTAGTTCTCAGTGTGTTCTGTTAATGTGTGTGACCATTACTACTGAAATTGATAACAGCACATTAAGACACTAGTGCTCTGAAGGCTATTTCTGAAAAAATAAAACAAAAAGAGAAAACAGCACAATCAGCAAAGGACTGCAAAACAATTTTCACAATCAGAATGCACTGTCACACCCCAAAGAGAGCTGGACTATAAAGAACCCCTGGCAAAGCCAATGCCAGTGATTGATTTTGCACTCTGATTTTTCACTAACCTCAGAGTGCAAAACAGGAGCAGATGTAAAGAAAATAGCCATATCACTGTCAAGCAAAGATCATTTACAGCAAGATAGTGTGTCTACAGCCCTCACTCTTCTAGGAAATACAGGAAATAAAAATGGCATTTAAAAATCAAAAACTGATATTCTGCCTGAGGGTCAGACTCTTTATGTGCAGAGAAAGACAATTTAGTTGTTTAAATTTCAGTCAGAAAAGGAGCCAGATTCTCAATGCAGAAATAGATGAGACCTTGTTAGGAAACTGACAATACATAAAAAGGATCATTCAAATCCAGCATCGCTGAATACTTGGAAAAGCATATCAATGTTTCATACTGCATAAATCTCTTTTAAGATTCTTTCCTGAAAATGTAGCCAGGTTTAATAGCCAGGACAGGCAGGATTAAAAGCCAAGTCTCCTGAGTCACACTTTGCTTCCCCATCACTTACGTCTGGATGAAATGTTGAGTTCCTTTATGGATGCTTTCATTCCACTCTGCTCAGTCCTGAATGCACAATTCCAAAATGCTCCTAAACCTCTGTTGTCAGAACTAGCCTTTGGAGTTACTGCAAAGAGAAGTGAGAGGCCAGAACAGGAAAACTTTGAAGATTTAACAAAAAGTTTGGTAATCCAAGATGTTTGTTTATGATTTACTGCTTAGTGCAGTAATTCATGCTATTTAGGTTACATGAACACAGGTAAGTCTTGCTACAGTTTGCAATGCATCAGTAACATTTTTGATTCTGTAAAATAAATAAAATCCAGTTTTTAATGCCTATTCAAACATGCCAAGTAAAATGTGATATTAAGAAATACCCAGAATTATTCTCTCTCCATATTGTTATTATTACTATTTAGCACATTAAATCGAAATTACTCTCCATAGGGGATTTAAAAACCTGTTGTAAAATGTATTTCACTTCACATGCACAGACAGAAACTGACAGAAAAGGAAAGCTTGGGCTTGCAGCCCCCTGCAAACCAGCTTACTCATCCTTCATTGAAGCATTACATAACTTGAGCTGTTGCTGCAGCAACTTTCCCCAGCCCCTGAACAGAGCCACAAAGGTGCTGCCATAATACAGATAAGCAGTTTCACTGCCTTTTTACATGGAACACATATTCAGTTAGAAAACAAAGAGAGTTTGAAGGGAAATACTGATGTATGTTATGAAACATTTAATTTTCAATAGTCTTTGGTGTTAAAAGCAAAGAGAATGGCCAGACAATGAATGTCTTCTTTTAATCACCAAAATATAAATATCAAGTAATATGGAGAGACTTGGATTGTGTGAAGGTGATAAGTACAGTCCTCTGGAATCACTACTGTACATAAGTATCTTGTCAAATTTCCTAAAGCAAGGGTATACTACTTTTTCCCCCAGAAAATCCTAAAAATGTACATACCTGTGAATGTTCAAACACTTGTTTAGAACCTGGTTTGGTTCCTCTTTTCAATAAAGCTCTTAGCATTGGTAAATTGTATTTATAAGTCTTCTGCCCAGGACTCCATCCAGAGTCTAGCTGGAAATCCTCGTGTCCTTGATTTTCAATGGTGAAATCTGCCATGGGCCTTCCTATTTGTTGGCTGCACTCTTGCCTTTAACTCCATGCAGATGTAGTTCACCTGGAACTCCATCCTACCCACATTAGGTGCAGACCAAAACCATTTTCTACATAAGAAAGACTGCAGTCATTATAATTGATAATTCAGAACCTTTTGGTGGTAACTGTGATAAACAGGCATTTACATGAAATTGCAATAATATCAGGACATACATTTGTATCAAAACTGAGGACAGAAACTTTGCAACAAAACTGATGGCCTGCAATGCTGCAGCAGTGACCAGGGGCTAGCTGACACCTTGGGCCTTTCCTTGAAAGCCACGGCTTCCACTGTTATCAAGAAGTCACAGCCACCCTCTTCCATACCTCCTCACATCCTAAGTTCCTAAGCAGTAATCTGAATATTTGCGTCTAAAACATATTTTAAGCAGACCTAAAATATATGGCAAAAAAAGTCTGCTTATTCTTGCCTGGATCTTAACCATTTCTTCAGGGATCAGCATCTCTGAAAGTTAGTGACAAGTGAATGCATGACTTTATTTTCAGTTTCTGTCATGTCATCTCTGTGTGGAAAATTTTCTTTTTAAAACATCCTCAGACAAGAACATGTAGTTCTTTCATTGTTTAACATTGCATTTTAACTCAGCTTGGAGGAATCTGCACTAGTTAGTAACTGCTCAGTATCAATTTAATCTGGGCCCTCTTTATTCAATTTTATGCAGAAAAAGACTTGGTGCAGGTGGGTAACAATAAACCTGATGGTGAAAAAACAGATTTATTTTTCCTGTCTCATGTGTCTCTCATGAAGGTGACATGCTTGATGTGCCAGGTCACATGGGAATAGCACATGATGCACCTTGTGTGTCACAGGGCACAGGGAAGGCTGAGTGGCTGCTCTCTTTCACAGCCAGCAGTGAAAGCATCCTTTTCAAGAATGTTTGCATGTTGGGAGCTTCTTGATAGCTGCTCTGAAAAGCTGATGAGGTATGTGTTTGAATTGCTTGTCAGATGGATCCCATCAGTACTGCACCATATTCTGAAGCTGCAGTTCAGTCCAATGAGAACCTCACATATAATTACTTCTGTACAAAGCAAAATGGCTTTTAATATCCTTAGATAAGGCAGTCCTGCACTGAGCCAAAGCACTCACTTTCCAGTGGAATTAGCATATTTAAGCCTCTATTTTCTTTACAGTGTCAAATACAGATTTAAAGGTGAAAAAAAGAAAAAAAAAACAAAAAGAAAAAAGATCCTAGTCTGTATGTGTGCACATTTGCCCATCTTAACACAATCTGCAGCAACTATAAATATTCTTTATTTTGCAGTTTATTCTTTCATGAATGCAAATTGACAGGCTAGAATAACTATAAAATAAATCCACTTATTGTGTATTCCATCAGAGTCCCAGTTTTAGAATTACATATGTATTTCTCTGCATTTATCAATGATTGCTTGCTTATTCAGTCAGCAAAGGATGAAGAGGTAAAACCAAAGATTTTATAACAGGCTGACTTTGAGTTTAATTAGGCTGGAGGGTCATATTCCAGCAAGTATGATGTACTTGGTAGAAGCGAGACCTTTACTTGAAGCCATTTGCTTCAGGATTTTAGGGCTCACAGCACATTTATCTATTGATAATACTCAAACTACTTTACTGGGTAGCCAAACCTGTATGTGTGGAAAAATAAATAGGTGAATTAAAAAACTAACAGACAGTTCAGTTATAGTGAGTATTTTCAATGTACTGTTTTACAGGCATTTACTACATAAACTATTGGAAGTGTCAAAAGAAAAGAGGTATTTTGGTGATAGGAAATATTTTTAAATTACAAGATCACAAAGGATTAGAGGATCATGGGAGATTTTACTGCTTGAAAACAGATTCTAGAGGACTTCATAATGGAAGTCTGACTTTGTAAGAGGTTTTTTTATATAAATTCAGTTTATAATTTAATATACGAATTTGAACATGAAATCACTCAGTAAATTCTTGACAGAAGTCACATTATGCTTGTTTTTTACAATCTGTCAATGACTATAAATTAATGTGAAACTAATTGTGCTACTGCAGTGCTTGGGAGATATTAATTCAGCTCACATATTTTCCAGAATCTCCTACTGACACTAAGAAAATCACTTGATTTCTCTCTTGTTCAGCTCACATCTCCAAATTATCACGAGATGCATCTTTCTTTGTACCGCTAAAGGATGTTTCATAGGGACTTCCAAGCAACTAGTGTAAAAAGAATTACTCATCTAGAATCTAGACTATTCCAACTTCACCAGCAAAAAAGCCTGTAGGGACTGAATAAGTCTACTCCTGGAAGAATGAATCATTGCTTCTTCCTGAGAGGAAGCTGCCAACAGCTCTTGCGGGGGACACATACCAACAACACACACTTTACTCTGCTGTCTGCTACAGAAATCTCTTATAGACTCTACTCACTTGGCTAGCAACTGACTCACTGAGATCATAGAATATTTTATGTTGGGAGGGACTTTTAAAGGTCTTCTAGTCCAACCACCCTGCAATGAGCAAGGATGTCTTCAATTAGACTAGGTAGTGCAGACCTATTCAAGGCCCATCCTAGCCTTGACTGTTTCCAGGGATGATGTATCTGCCACTTCTTGGGGCAACCTGTTCCAGTCTTTTGCCACCCTCATTGTAACACCTTTCTTTTATCTAAACTAAATTGACCTTCCTCTGTTTAAAACCATTAGCCCCTGCCATATCACAACAGGCCCTACTAAAAAGTTTGTCCTTGTCTTTCTTACAGGCATTGTCTTTCTTACAGCATTTCTCGCTGAAATGCTTCATTAAGTTCTCCCCCAGAGCCTTCTCTTCTCCAGGCTGAACAATCCCAGCTCCCTCACCCCTTCCTCCTAGAAGAGGTCCTGTAATCATCCCTTCATCCTTTACATGATCTTGGTGTCCTTCCTCTGGACTCTCTCTAACAGGCTGTCATCCTTCCTGTGCTGGGGACCCCAGAGCTGGATGCAGCACTGCAGGTGGGGTCTCACAAGGGCAGAGCAGAAGGGCAGAAGAGTCTCCCTGGTCCTGCTGGCCACACTGCTTTTAATGTAGTCCAGGATATGATTGGCTTACAGGGTGGCAAGTGCACATTGCTGGTGTGAGACCACTTCTCCCACACCAGTGCACCTCATCTAGGCTAAGCATAATGATAAAAATATCTCAGCCAGTGACCGTGGCCAAATGCCTTGTGAATTACAGATGACTCAAAGCTTTGATGGCCTCTGACATCGTGGAGCATGTGAAATCCCTGACACAGCTGCATGACCTGGCTCAGAGAGAGAAATGCCTCAGTGTGGTTCCACTGATTTCTCACTAAATGTTCCCAGATGGTAGCAGATGGCTTTTCCTTCTGTTAAGGGCTCCCAGATGCAATGTGTAACAGCACTCCGTGCCCATTACCTCTCCTACCCAACATCTGTACAGATGTGTGGGAATGATTACAATGCAGTATATGGACTGCAATGATTTATATAAACGCCACTTTATATTTTCTTTCAATCTGGGAATTACAACTGCCCTCTGACACATCCAATATTGAGAACATGCTGAGAGAGAGATGAAAACCAGCTTGATGAAGCTCAAGTCCAGATATATATTACAGGAGAAAGCCTTCAGAGAACACAATGAATCAAAGGATGAGAGATTTCTGGGATGGATTAGAGGAGTCCAAGAAATAAAGAGGCTCATTTTGATCAGCAGCATTCCCAGAAGGACTATAACTTTGCAGAAGTCAGACCCCACAACTCTTCTGCCCCTTCTGTTTTTGCTGCAGGTATACCTTGCCTCCATGATGCCATTGAGTACAGGACATGGCTATTTTGAACCATTCACCTGCTTGGGAATCAAGGAACACCTTGAGGAGCCCCAACCAAGTGTATTGATAGTATGTCCATTAGTCAACACAAATGTCCGAAAGAGATTGATGGCCTTGGAGCAATTATTGTGACACTTATCCTTTGGGATGAAACATATTTTGCTTTCAGACCTTAGAAAGGCTGGAGTTATTCTGCATTTCTAAATCTTTATGGGATAATAAAGTTTACAAGCCAGCTGTCAAATCCCCCCCCCAAATAATCAGTTCGGACAATTTGCCCATTTTACCACGGATCACCATTTTCCACACAGCTTGCCATTTCTCTCACAAAATATAAACCCAGGCAAACCCTAAAATCTCTCTCCTTCTCCCTATTTCCAGGCCTTGTGTGTGTGTGCGTATAACCTCGAGAAAGCAATGCTCCTTGTCTGCGGATGATCTCCGAGTCACTTAAGGCCGCTCAGAGGCAGGACCAGGGGCGGGCCAGAGCTGCAGCCACCCGCGGGCTCCCCGCTGCAGAGGACCGGCCGCC
>NW_005054297.1:27337171-27370433 GCF_000277835.1 Geospiza fortis
GGCTGCGCGGGGAAAGCTCGGGGAAACCGCAGCCCTGGTTCTCTTGGCAGCGCCAGTGCTGCCAGAGGTCACTCAAAAATCTGGGCAAACGGTCAAAATCGAAATAAGGAAACAACAGCAAGTTAGCTGGGGTACTACTTGAAAGGTATAAAAAATTAATATGGAAAAAGATAGGGACTGCCTAAATCATGTCAGGATACTGCTTTTCACTTATTCATTCTGTTACTCAGAAGAATAAAAGAAGAAAGTCTATGAGATGATTTGCCTTTTATTGACTTTCAGTTGCCTAATTTGTTTTCATTCCTGTATTAATTAGAATCAATATATTTACATTTAGCTACCGGTAGAGTGAAGTTATGTTAATTAATTGACTGTGAGGCTGATGAGAAAACAGGAGCGTCAACTGATGGAGGCTGCTAGGAGTGAGAAATAGCTCTGTGAGAAGCCAGTTAGTGAAGGAATGACAATTCAGCACAGAATGCATTTATCAGCTGTTACAGGATCTGGTTGCTACTCAAGTTTAATTCCCTTCAGTTAAAACATGTACAGCAATTGTTAAACAATTGCTTGTGGTGTCTCCAATTGTAAATAGCCTTTATTCATCTGCATATCTCTTAGTATCTCTTAGTAAAATTCAGGTTTAAGAGAGTGAGGGGTAAGGGATGTGTTTAGCAGGAGCTTTTTTATGGATTAAAGGTCTCCACAAAACAGTCTTTCTGTATTGTATCTACTTTTGATTGAACAAACTACATATATACTAAAATTGACATTAAAAAAGTGCGTATTAAAATTCATAATTTGGCTTTAATATTTGTGTGTATGATTTCCCACACACCTTTTTTTTGGCAGAAAATGCATTTGGCATTTTCATTAGTTTTTGGCAGAATCTGCCTTTATTCCTGCTACATTATTCTTGACAGGGGAATTCACTGTTGGTAGTAACATTGCTAAAAACCCAGTGTAACTCTGCGAGCAATTGCCATGGAGCAACCCCAAGATGGAAATTGTATAGTAATCTAAATAAAAATAATAATAATAATAAAGCTTGAAACATTTCCTTTGACATGTAATGCTCAACGCATCACCATGCCAAGGACAAGACTTAAAAATGTCTTATTCTCTCTTTGTCATTTCAGTTGGACGCATTGTCTTTGAATTATTTGCTGATGTTGTACCTAAAACTGCTGAGAATTTCCGTGCGTTATGTACAGGAGAAAAAGGAACAGGGCCTACCACTGGAAAACCTCTCCATTATAAAGGATGTCCTTTCCACAGGAGTAAGTTCTGTGAAATCCTCAGCTTTCCTATTAGTAACAAAAGTTGTCTACCATGAATATTTGAAATAATATTAAAAAATATCTCAAATACTTGTTAAAGAAACAACTTTACTGAAGGAAAGTTTTTCACTTTTTGATCCTCCTAATGATTATGTATTCTTACTATGCACTGACAATAGTAAATTACAAATTTTGCAAAACTAGTTTACTCTGAATTGTAAACAGCTTGAAATGAATTCCAGGTAAAGGTTTAAATATCAACTGAAAAGAACTACTTAGGTGACGCTTGGTAAATAAAAGATGGATTTTGGTTCCATTTAGGTGCTGGTGACAAGGATTGCTTTTCATCTTAGTTTTTTTTTTCCTTGTGCTTTTGTGCCTTGCTGATACATTTTATAACTATTTTCTTTTACAGTTATTAAGGAATTTATGGTTCAAGGTGGAGATTTCTCAAACCAAAATGGCACAGGTGGAGAAAGTATATATGGTGAAAAATTTGAAGATGAAAACTTTCATTATCAGGTATTCTGTTGAAAACACTGATTGTATTCAGTTGTGACATTTCAGTGATGTTACTCCTGCTGCAGTAATAACAGTTGTCAGCATGGGCACTAACCATTTTCATGTCATGTGATATGTGGTAGCATATGAGCAACACTGACTGAAAAACTTACAGATATCACTGTCCCATGGTTAAAGCAAAGCCCTGACTGCAGTCGTACTTGCCCCCAAACAGTATTTTAGGAGAAGAAAATACAGCAATCCTCCACTAATCAGATAACAAAATCCTGTATCAGACTTACAAAATCACAGAGTCTGTTAGGTTGGAAAACACTTGTAGCATCAACAAGTCCAAGCCTTGACCAAACACCACCTTGTCAGCTAGAGTATAGCTCTATACAGTCAGGTCTTGAACACCTCCAGGGATGATGAGTCCACCACTTCCCTGGGCAGCCCATCCCCTTCTGTCAAGAAATTCCTCACAATGTCCAACCTTAACCTCCCCTTGTGCTACTTGAGGCCATTTCCTCTTATCCTGTTGCTGATTGCCTGCGAGAACAGACTGACCCCCCCACCTCACTTTCAGGTAGTTGTAGGGAGTGATAAGGTCACCCTTGAACATTTTTTTCTCAAAAATCCTCAGCTCCCTCAGCCACTCCTCACAGGACTGAAAGGACTTAAGTTTGGAGCACAAACTGGAAATGTGACTCCAGTTTTCATCCTAAAGATAATTCCGGTTGTGTTCTCTGAAGTCTGACACTCTGGTGGTGCCCACAGCGCTGCTGCTAACAGTGTCTCTTCATTGGTACTGTCACAGGATCACATCCCTGAAGATGACTTTGTGTCATTACATTTTTGGTTGTTCTTTGAGATCTGGAGGTAATTATGAACATGATACAAATGATTCCCATTTCTGTACTTCTCAGCTCTAACAAATGTTGTCAAAGTACCAGAGATATGTTGAAGAACCCATTTGGATCCTGTACAGAGTCTAAGAGCTTGATTCCTGTTATCTATTTGCCAAGTATGTTAGGATTTCACTGGGAGTTTAAATGTCTCTGTTACGTAGAAATTCACTGGGTCTTGCACTTGCAGCCCTGCAGTGTTCTCACCCACTATCTCAGAAAACAAAGAGTTGTTTTTGTTGATGTTTGAGGACACTGGAACTGTTTGTTCTTGTGCTGGTTGCATGGACTGTTGCAAATTGCAGTAAACTGCAAAACTTTTGTCAGTAGTCAGCTTACCATCTCAGATCAATCCCACTAGGCTTTTCTTGATGCCACTTCTCCAGCTAATGGCTCTGCTGTTGGGGAGCACCCAGCTTACACAACCCCAAGCACTGTTACTATGGCATAGTTTTGCAAGCCTTGGATCTGTCAGAGAATCTGATTTTGTCCAGATTTTTTGCTTGCTTTATAAGCTTACAAAATGACTACAGAAACCATAATGAAAAAGACACTCCGTCTGTCTGCAGTATTTTTCAAGACACAGCAAGAAAATTCATGAGTGACAACAGTTTTCTTTATAGAGACTCTCATAATTTGGGACTAAAATTGATAGTTGCTCCCAGACAAAATGGGGTTGGGTATAAGTGGGGAGACTGAAGGCACCAGACTGCTCTCTATAATTTCCAACTTGTCCCCCCACATGTTTACAGACCAAAGGTAAACCTGCAGGTTTAAGGCAACACCAGAACTTACTGTTACTTGTTTTTTTTGTTTACAAATTATTACTGTCTAGCACTAGCTGTAACTGTGGAGAGAGGGGGGGAAAAGCTAAGGTTTACAGGTCTTAGGCAGTGAAGCAGTGACCAGCCTCAAATGGTATTTGCAAAAATCTGCTGTGGGGCAACCCTTCTGTTTATCTTGTTTGCCAGCAACTATAATGCCAAGTGTCAGATATTTGTTTTGGAGGCTGCAATCCTACCAGCTGCCTTCTCTTGCTCTTGCAGAGGACACAGGTTCCTCTGTCATTTGCCATCTCTGACTCCCAGGGCAAGTTTCAAGGTTAGAACAGATAAAACCAAGATCCCAGTAGTTTTCTGTTGGCTGGGTGTGATTCTGGCTCTCAGCTGTAGACCCTTTTCCCAGAGTTCCTAAGCCAAATCCTGACTGAAAAGATTCAGACTTACTGTGCCTTAGGACCAGATGAACAGTTCAGGCAAGGAGGTGTCCCTGCCACTATGGAAATCCAAACACTGTGTGGGAAGACAATTTTCAATACAACAGGTTTTTGAAACTGGTAGAGAATGTAGGGATAAAGCAGATGCTTAAATACACCAGGCTCAGACTGTTATTTCAAACTAATCAACCTCTCATTGAGCTCTGAAATCTGTTTCTATGTCTTCTGTGCTATCATCATTTTTTGCCCCTCCTCTCCTTCCCACAGTCAAGTTTCTTAACTGTACCATAGCATGAGTGCTTTAGATGTGTACCAGTGTCTAGGTATAACATCCTCACTTACATTAAATGGAGTTCCTTGCACTTAATAACCAGACCAACTTGGAGAAAATAACATCTTTATGGTTGGGTTGTGCCACTTAAACAAGACATTCACAACACATAAGAAAAAATACATTTTTGCAGTCCAGAATAATCTATGTGATGGGACAAGAAAAGTCTTAGTTCAAAAAAGGAAAGAGTTCTTGCAAGAAACAGGATAAACAGTATCTTCTTACATTAGGCTGTTTAACAGTTTTCTTTTAGTTTGAGGCCTAGTGGCTTAAGTGGCAAAATAATTATAGTTTAAAATCCCAACAGACTAAAAACTGTGTCTCTAGGAAAGTGAAGGAGATAAAAAATCCCCAAACAAAATCACCAAATTATGAATTTCAAAGACCACAGTCCTCTAAACTCCACAGTTCTACACCATACCTTATGTGAGTAATCCTTATAGAATTGACATTACATACCCATCTTAGCAGCTCAACATTAAAGTCGGTTTCAGTGGTGTGTAGCCTCATTTCTTAAGGCCAGTGGTCTTAAATAATTCAGTGAGGAACTTCACTCCTTCTCAGGTGATCTGCCTAAACTCATCAGCTGTGTAGGGGGTGGAGTGTAGAAGCAGCAGACAGGTGTTACAGCATTAAGTCACATGTGGCTGTGCTTGCTGGATTGGTAAAGACCCTGAGCTGAGCATTTGCCCTCTTCAGTCATGGTGGGTAAAATTAGTTGTCACCTGTATGTAATTGGTTTACCAAGTTGCTGTGGCTGTCCTGGCTGTCTTTATGATCAGCCTTACAGAATCTTGCGTATGATTTTATAACATATTTTAAATGTTGATGGTGATTTTTTCCCCCCAATGCAGCATGATAAACCAGGTCTGCTGAGCATGGCAAATGCAGGACCTGGTACTAATGGCTCTCAGTTCTTTATTACAACGGTGCCTACTCCTCACCTGGATGGGAAACATGTGGTGTTTGGCCAAGTGATCAAAGGAATGGGTGTAGTTAAAATACTAGAAAACGTTGAAGTAAAAGGAGAAAATCCTGCTAAGGTAAGCAAAATGCAAAGCACTGAGGGATGATGTTTATTATTTCATTATATGATGTATAATCATTTATTCTAAATTCCTGGTGTAATATTTAGAACTATTAAATGTTAGTTATTTTTACTAACTGGTAATTTCCATTTGACTGTCCTTGTTAAGAGGCTTTTGTTCTTGCATTATACATTTTCCTTGCACAAACCATTTATTGTTCAACACAGCTGTGAGGGTGGAAGCCTTTGCCAGAAGTGTAGGATGGGCGATGAAATGAAAAGGTGGAATTCACAATCCCGCCTAAATGATACGTAATTCTTATAATTTTTATGTCAGAAGTCATGTTTCTGAAAAAGCAATTGGTGTGTAGGTCATAGCAGCTTGTGGGTGTTGGATGAATTAATACCTCTAACTTTAAAAGTCTTGGCACTTGAAGAAAGAACCATCTTCTCTAATGTAGTAGAATTTCCATGTCTTGTTTTTTGCTGCACTTCAGCTTGCTGCCAGTTCCTCTTCCAGCCTCCCTGTGAAGCGTGGGTATGGTGTTTTAGGAATGCTGATCCTCTGAACACAACACTTGGTGTGATAAAAGCCTTTTGATGAGGATAGGCTAATGATGTGATGGGTTTCTGAAATAAACGCACCCAAACAACAGATGAAAAAGCCTTTTTATGGACTTCCAGAAATTTCAAAGAGCACTTGGAAGTTCCTGCTTTTTTAAAAATTGTCTTAATAAGCAATACTACTATTTACACTTCATTTTTCAGTTGTGTGTCATTGCCGAATGTGGAGAGCTAAAGGAAGGAGATGACTGGGGAATTACTCCCCAGGATGGATCTGGAGATGCTCATCCAGATTTTCCTGAAGATTCAGATATAGATTTGAAAGATGTAAGTATTTTTCTTCTTGGGTATTTTACAGATTGCAAGACTTATAGGTGATCTGAGTTACATGGTGTCTGTGATGATGTTCATTAAGCTTTGTTTCTTAAGAATGGATTGAGGTCCTGATTAAATGGTAACATTCCATTTTAAGAAAGAGAAGGCTGTGTGGGAACAGATTGTGGTCTCTTTTTTTCAGTGCTAATTTCAGCCCATTTTTCCCCCCAAGAACTAAAACCTCACTTAAAATTGTCACACTTATTTTCTATTCTTGATTTCTTTTTATTTCTGTTTGTGCTGTAATGTCAGGTTGCAATTACTAGGACTCCATCCTGCAGACGACTAACTTAATGTTGTTATCTACACACTTTTTAAAATACTCACCCTTTAACAGACTCTGCCCCACTTATTAGAAATAAAGGATTGGCCTTTTTAAAAGGTTTTTACTACATCAGAGGTAGTTGTTCATTGTTCCCAGTAGCTGTTTACTTTTTAGATTGTTCAAACCTGCAGAAGATCTGTTGTTGGGAGTTAGGGAGCAGACTGGTGAAAGCAGCTCTTCTGCAGGGTTTTAATTTCTCGTGTAGGTGAACTAGACAAACTGTGTAAGTCAAACAGTGATTTGTGAGAGAGGGAAGAAAAGGGGGCTGCATGAGTAGATTCCAAATAGAGAATTAGAACAGTAAAAATCCATTTGAGCTAGAAAACAAACTCCTTGGCTGTTGAGAAGCACTTCAACTTAGGAAAATGTTTTTGGATAGCCCTTGATGTGGTGCAGAATTGAAGTTGGCAGGTGTCTGTGCCCTTTAACTTAAAATTTGTTCATATAAACCAACTACAGAAACCATGGTGACATTGGTCTCACACTGATCAGTTTTTGCCAAGGTTACTGATTCTAGTAGGGTAGAATAGACAGCTGTAATGATAAACTATTTATAATTACCACTAGAGAAGTAGCTTGAAGTGTATACAGTTGTGGAAGTAGAAATTATGGACTTGATAAAGACAGGCAGTTCTTTTCTCCTTCCATTGATACGTTAAGTGTTCAGAGAGAAGGAGAACTGTGTTGACATGACTTCCACTTTGAGCATGTGCAGAGTTCATGTGAGTGATACTGTTTTGAGAACAGAAGACAACATTTCATCAGGAATAAGGCAGTCTTGGTTGAATACTTTGCTTGTTAAATTGATCTTCTTTTCTTTGAATAATGGTCAACACCTTTATATATAACTCTATGTGGGTAGCAGCATTTAGGGAAAAGAATTGGACTACTCTGTCTTCTCTAGTATTTTCTCACCATTTATACTGTAGAAAAGCCACTAGGAATTTCATCTTTCAGATCTTTGTGTTACATAAAGAATATTACAGAAGTAGTTTGAAAGGTAGTATTTGGTTTAAAATTGGAGTATTTCTATTCTGAGATCTTATAAACCTTGAAAGAGGATGGGCCTGGGATCATACTGTTAAACATCAGTTAATTCATGACTTCTTTCATAAATACATTCATTCTTTATATTTCCCATCTATTTTATTAGGTTGACAAGATTGTGGCCATAGCAGAAGACACAAAGAATATAGGAAATACTTTCTTCAAATCGCAGAATTGGGCAATGGCAGCTAAAAAGTATAGTAAAAGTTTACGGTAAGGCTCTCATCCCTCAATCAGGTAGTTCCTGTAACCCAAATGAATACCACTATTAAGCAATGATTAAAAGCAGTGCCTTTAAAAGGTGCCTGGTGCAGTGCTCTTTTCTTTTTTAAACAAAGATCCTTCTGAATCTTGAAAACATCTGGTTGATTTTTAGCTACATAATCAAGTAGATCTTTGACTCTTTGCTAGGTAAGAAGTATTGCTGAGAACTGCCTAAATACTCTTTATAATACTGCCACTGTGCTGGTACATACCTGGGAAGAAAAGCATAGTACTATCCAGGGTAGTTAATGGACAGCAAGGAAGGGAAATTATTTTCTGTGATTTATAAAAAGCTTTAGGAAATTGATAAGTTCAAAAGACAAATGTGGCCCTTACTCATTCATTATTGTTTTTTTTTTTCTGTGGGTCCATACCATCATCCTGACTTCATGAATAATTCAGACTTGCCTTCAAAATCATAGTCTTTCTGCTTTTGCTTCCATACTGTTTCTTTCATATTTTCATGCTTTTTGCTTTAAGTATATGAACATCTCTTAAAAATAAAGTTATACTTACTGACCTTTATCCCGACCTTCTTAATGATCACTGGTTAAGCAACAGTGACAAAAATGTAACAAAAAAAATCAGGCATATTTAATGTTTCAGCTGAGATTTTAGCAGACTGGGTTTCAAGTAAATGTCACCTTTCTGAACCATAAAATGAATCCTTCAATTGCAGATATTAACCCAAGATGCAGTGTCTCAACCTGCCCTCAAAAAGCCCATCATAGAAACAGAAACCCCAAAGTAAAAAGGATTTCTATGCAAACCTTTTGGAAACTGTACATAAAAAAGGCTGGAATGGATCTTGAAGGATCTTTGTTGTATCTGTCCATTTTCTCTCCCCATTCTTAAGTAAATGCCAGGTATAATTACACCATCCCTTCCAGTTAGGTGTCTCGCTCACTTTTAAGCACACCCAGTGAATGCTCTTCCTGTCTGAGCTGCTTATTTGTCCTTGTAGGTGGAAATCATAGTAATTTTTCTAGATTAAATGAATCTGATCTTTCCAGCTTTTCCTTATAGGCCATGCTTTTATGGACATGCCCTGTAACTGTAGCTTAGAATCTAATACTTTATGTAGGATGGTGACCTTTAGCTGGCACTTCACTAGAACTGATAGGAAAAGAATAGCTCTTGCCAGGGTATCCCATGGCTTAGGTACAATCCACCTGGCACAGCATCTGAAAATGCTTTTTTCTTTTCACCTACAGTAACCATTATAATCTTCTGTTCTTTTTCTTGTTTTATTGCTTCTTAGCATTTTTTAAAAAATACATTTTTCATGTTAGAATTGACACTTTTTTTTTAAAAACAAAAAGAAAGTATTACTTCCTATTATCTCCCTTGATACTTACTTCACTGATTTCTTTAACTTGGAAGCTCTAACTTTATGTCCAGAGTGGTTGCAGTCTTTAATGTTTTGGTGTGATTTATAAATATTATACATGTGTTCCATTTGTTTTGAACATAATACAGATTTGTGTTATAACTCTCCTTTTTACATGTTTGCTCTTTCTTGTTGTTCTCATTTTCAGCAAGTGGAACAAGCACTGGGACTGCATCTAATTTAGAAGCACAAAGCTTCTAATTTACTTTTTAAGTATTGCTAATTTTTGTGATCCAAAGGTTGTATATGAACAACAAAAAAGACAGGGCATGCAAAAAGTGAACTTCCATAGGCCCTGATCTGCAAAGACTACATTAATTCATAGCATGCTTAAAATGTGAATGTATGCAAGCACAATTTTTGTTTTTTAAATAAAACTCAGAGAAGTTCTATCAAATAGACCATTAAGGAGTTAAAACTTTTGTATCCACAGCAGACCTTTACCACTGGAAATAAAAACTGGACAGCATTAGCACATTGTAAATTAAGAAATGTGCTTTCAAAACAGAGATGTAGTAACTGCTGTGGCTCTGTCCTGAACCAGTGTCAGTTTTGAAGTTCAGGAAAAGTCATGAAGGAGGACAGTGGGAAGAAGGTGGTGTTACTAATGCTCATAAACCACACTCCTTTACGAAGTAAAGTTAGCTTCAGATTTTAGCCACAAATGCCTAAGCTAATTAAAAGATTATTGAGGGAACTCAAGAAGAGATGAAGCTTCTCGTGAACGTGGAAGGTGCAATGGGGGTGTTGATTTTCTAGCACTGATGAGCAGCTTGTTTTTTAAGAATAAACTTGAGATAAATTCTGATGTTTTCCTGCAGTAGAATAGTGCATTTGTCTAAGAAAAAGAATGTGCTAATACAGTGGAGGACTAAGAGTTACAGGAAAACATTCCTTAGTGAGAGTTGATTGGTGTTTTAGGATGGAGTTTATGTATTTAGTTTAATAAGGATTTGTAACAGTTGAATTGAAGCAGCTTTAGAAGCAGTGTGGCTAGGTTGGTTCACATGTATCTGTAGAGAGATAGCTAAGGGCAGGACAAAATGGAAGTTGCAACACTAATCCATGTTGTGTATGAATCTGTTTTTCTGCAGGTATGTAGAAGCTTCTGAAAAAGTGGCAGAGGAGGCAGACAAACCCAAGTTAAAGACTGTTGCTTTGACCTGTATTCTAAACATTGGTGCTTGCAAACTAAAACTGTCAGATTGGCAGGGAGCCATTGACAGCTGTTCAGAGGTAAATGTAATGTTCAGTATCTTGGTCAAGAATTGGCCTGTATAGACACAAGACTACAAAGTTTTTTTAAAGTCTTCTGAAAAGCTTATGATTTGAAAGTAAACAAGTAGAAGCTCATGGTGAAGTTAGTACTAACTTTCCAATATGTGGCTTTTTAAAAAGATTCTGAAATTGAAATGAATCATTAGAAACAAACAAAAGAGGGCTGTTGCTTACGTCCAGGAAAAATGCACATCATTGTCAGTTTGGATTGTAGAGCTGCTTCTTACATTACAAAGAGTTAAACTGTTTTCAGTGAAAGAGGAATACTTTTCTCTGGAAGACAAGTATGAGAAAAATGTTTTACTTGCCTCTAGATTTGATGGCCTTGTATTTTATTCATGGCAGAGACTTTAACTAAATAACTAACCTTCCAGGTAGGCTTAATAGTGAAATAAAATGACTGAATAGCAGGAAAGAAGCAAGGTAGTGATAAATCTGGAAAAAAAGAAAACCAGTAGAATTAAAGTAAATAAAAAAGGAACCATGACATGGGCATAGTGAAAATTTAGTAAATTTGAGGAAACGAAATAATTCAGTAAGACTCCAATAATATGAAGGAAACAGAGGAAATAATGCTCTTATCTGTTAGCAAAGGATCCTGAGCAGCATCTCCTAGGGCCTTGTGCTGAAAGCGGGAGTCACCTTATCTGTGTGTGAGGTCATTAGAATGCTGGCTTGCTTTCTAGCTTGCTGATGGTGGAAAACCTTCATAAACCTATATTTAGAACGGACAAATGGGGAATGAGAAAAGAAGAAAATAGGAAAAATATTGTGTAATGTGATATCTGTCACCTAGAAAATGGTAAAAACTGAAAGAAGTGTTACAGGTAGAAATTACTATAACTAATAATACTTGCCATTGTGGGAAGAAAATCACACTTCCTTTTTTTAAGAGTAAACAATTGTTAGATGAAGGCAACTTCATAGCTATAATAGACTTCTGTAAGTTATTTAGCTTATGTCTCATAACTGTGTCAGTGCTTTAATCAGAACACCAGTTTCCTAAAATTAGCTAATAAAGTTCTAGGTAATTGTTAATGAGAAACTGTACACTTTCACTTTTATGATTTCACAAGGCCAAAAGCAATTTAAATTAGCAGCCTGGAATACATGCATTGTTTGGTGTAAATAATGAATTATGGACAGCTGAACCTGTTCAAACAAAACTTGCATTGAAATAGCTGTATGCACAATGGTCAAGGTAAAACCAAAGAATGCTACTTCTGTGTATACAATCCAGACTAATTCTTAGCACAGAAGAGGCTGAAGGCTTTATAGTAGGTAGATCAATAGGAGCACCCACAGTAACACTTTGTTTGTATTAACAGCCAATACCCAAGTGATTTAAAAATACGGATGTGTTGTCTATTAATGACTTAAAGTTAGTAAATTAAATTAACAAAGCAACACATTGCTGTGAAGACATTTCCTCTGAACACTGAGAAGCTATATTCTTTAAATTAAAGACACATTATAGAACTAACTGCAGTAAAAATGTGATCTTCACAGGCAAGATAAGGTAACAGCTAGCTGACCAAATTATCCGAGGTATTCTGAAAAAATGATCAAAGTAATCAAATAGTGGAACAATCTTTTTGCCCAGCCACTGTATTTCCTATTTTGATACTGTCATATTAGAGCTGGCATATACACATTATTGAAAACATTCAGCTCAAAAAAGGCGTAATGACTGGAACTTGGCAAAGTTCCTGAAGCATGATGAGATGGATTGCTTGCATGTATTTTTCTAGCCCACAGTGAAAAAAATCTTTACAGGAAATCTCTTTATTTATGATGCCATTTGAGGAGGTTTTGGTGCGAAGGAAGGAGCTGCAATAGAGAGATGCCCTGTGAGACTTGAGGTTAGGATAATTTGAACTGCAGCAACTCCTCAGCCCTGACAGCTATCTATATATACACACACACAGCAGCTGTTCCATTTGGGCCTCGTGTGTGCTCATCCTTCACAAAAGACCACTTTGCCGCAGCGATACTGAAGCTGATTACTTGCTATTGAGTGTGCTGCATTATAGCATTCCTTTTTACACAGTTAATGTTTTGACAGCTTACCCTCAAACCAACTGTGAAGATTGTCTGCTGGTGTGAATTGTGCCATTTGTGGAGATGGGAGGCTGTGAAGTATAAGAAATGTTAATGTGACAATTTTATTAAATTTACAGGCTCTTAAAATAGATCCAGCAAATACTAAAGCTCTCTACAGACGGGCTCAAGGATGGCAGGGAATAAAAGATCTTGATCAAGCACTGGTAATGATCACTTCTTTTTGTCTTTTTAAATTTAAAGTTCTGTCAGATCATTAATTTATATTTTTCTTTTATTTAAGGCTGATCTTAAAAAGGCTCATGAAATAGCCCCTGAAGACAAAGGTAAAATAAGCTGTTTCTTTAAAAATTCCCTTAAGAATTTAGCAAAGTATCCAGGGTAGTATTCAGTTGGAATTAATACCAGTGTGATGCCTAAAATGCTAGCTTCTTAAACACTGATGTTCTCTAAGCACAGAACCCACTGAGGTGGAAAACCTGATTTTATACAGCAGTGATGCTTCTGTTGCACTGGAAAACCTGCTTATGTAGGTCAGCAGCATTCCTCTTGAACTATGTCTGTATCTCACAGGGCTATTACTAGCTTAATTTCTTCCTCCAATTGGGTGAGATTTTTATCTCCTAAGTTATGTATTGGTACCCACAACATGCTTGCTGCATGCTCCTCTATGTGGTTGCCTTACTAGTTGACACAAAGCAAGGGACAAGGCTTTTGCTGCTAGTATCTGACCTAATCAAAGATTAAATGCAGTTTTATGAACTATAACATAGGCAAGTTCCAGCAGTGACCTGGTGTTAACCTGTGAGGAGACCTAATGTAAAGAGATTACTGTAACTGTCATTTTCTTTTTGAGCAGCTATCCAGACGGAAACACTCAAAATCAAGCAGAAGATAAAAGCCCAAAAGGAGAAAGAGAAAGCAGCTTATGCTAAAATGTTTGCTTGATTTCTTTTTTCCCTAAACATTTCAATCTATGCACTAATTCATGCAAAAGGATAAATGGAGTTGCTTCTTTCATTTGCCCTCTGCTGCAGTTTTCAGTGTTTACAACACAAAAGTCTAATAATAAAGACAAACTGTTCAAAGTTGATGTGGTTTTCTCTTTTTTAAGCTGTAGTAACTTGTGTTTTGCAACTCAGGTATTTTTCTAATGTATAAAGCAATGGTGGTTTTCACAGCTTAATAGTGCTTCCTGAGCAGCTTGGTTTCAGATGAAGAGAATGTAGGCATTTTCATAGTTCCTATTAGAGCATGCCTGATTTCTTGTCTACCAGCATTTTTATTCCTTATATAGAATGAAGAGGCAGATTTTTTCTTTTTAGAACCATTTTACAAGAGGTATTCCCTATTATCATCATCAGAAAAAAAAAACCAAAACCCCGCCCCAAACTGAAAATTTGATGTAAAATGTAACACTTTAAAGCAGAGACAATTTTCTAGACTGATTTATTTCCCTGACTGCCAGGTATGATTACATGTAAATCACTCCATCTAGAGAGAAAATAATTTTTTAAAGGTGGGTACTAAATTATTCCACCATAATACGCACAGTTCTGGATATGGCTCCTGCTATCACTGAATTTCAGCAGTAAATCCAAGATCCAAAGCTCCTTTGTCAGTCTTGATAAGAACTTTCGCCTGCCATACAGCTCCTGTAAACAAGTGCTATTAAATAAGGCTAGGGTTTAACCAGAAGGCACCAACTTTCTATTTAATGCAACAGTCAAATGTAAAATTCAGAATGGCACATTAGTCTCAATCTCTTAACATTCAAGTCAGTGCTGTACATTAATTACGCTGCAGCATAAAATACTCCAACATATTTGTTGGTGATCAGAAGTCACTGAGTAGATCTCCTGTTAGTTTACATGCCATTATAAGCTGGTCCTCCTCCACCTTCAGGTACTACCCAGTTAATGTTCTGACTTGGGTCTTTAATATCACATGTTTTGCAGTGGACACAGTTCTGAGCATTTATTTGCAGCCTTGATCCTTCTCCCGTTTCCAGAGGAACATACTCATAGACTCCTGCGAAGACAAAGACAAGAAGGGAGCTATCACTTTGCTGAAAAGCTTCCCCCTCCATGTATGCTCTACCAGCCAGTGTAACAAGAGAATGTATCACTAATGTGACTTACTTCCCTTCTAACATGTTTAACAGTTATTTAATCACAAAAGTACTGCTAAGATGTTTTAAGACCTTAAACTGAACCCCCTTCTGGGAGGAAAATTGGGATGGAATGTTTGAAGTAAGTAGGCGGTCAGGTGGACCCTTCCTGAAGTACTTAGTCTTTCCTCTTGCAGACACAGCTGACACACAGATTTTTGTTACCCACCTGCTGGACAAAACCTTTGCTCCGGTCCATCGAATACAGCCAGGTTCCTGCTCACAGGGACGCTGTCATCTTTGAGAGTTAAATGAGGGGGCTGGTCATCTTCATGGTTTGTACCACTTAAAGCCACAGATGACAGGAGATCAAAACTGATTTTTCCATCAGGCTTTGGGTATTCAATAGGGGTGCAGTCTTTGGCTGGCTTGAGCTGAGCATAATCTGGTCCTAAATACATTTTTAATAAATTTCAGTATAGAATTATTGTAATTTGCAGTTACTCAAGAACAATTTAACTAAGCTGTTTTAACTTGCCTTGTCATCAGAATGAAGTACTTCATAAAAGATAGCCTTTTTTACGAGACAAATATCTATACCAAGTTATACTAAGCAAAGTTTTAATGTCTTAGTGTGATAGCTGATACAAGGGTCTGCTTCAATGCTTTATCATCCTTTTCTTTTGTATACTTCAAGGCCTCATGACTGGACTAGATGTACACTAGCCGAAACGAAGACCAGAAAAGATTGACATATAAATTTAGAATCTTCTTCAGGAGATAATGAAATTACCTGGATGTTTTAATGTCCACGGTTCCATTCCTCTCAGTATCCAATAAAATATGCCTGTATATATCATTCCTCCATACACACCAAGGACAGTATGGCAGGATGGTCGGATGTTTCTCACTGCATACAGCTCTTTCCACACCCAGGACTTCTTCAGGTTCTCTTCATATTCTTGCACATCAAGTCCTAAGGCAGTACATTACTTGTTAGGTACCTACAGTACATCAAGACTATCCTTGAAATAAAAGAATAAATGCTGAATAAAAGCAACTGCTAGCAATGAAATCAGCAAAATGAGAATTTCGGAACTGTAAGCTAGGAATATACTAGACAACATGTTTCAGCCTCTGGAATCAAGAGATATGTTTTGTTGGCAGATATGAACTGCTCCTTTGTAGCCTCTATTAAACGAGCCACAAGCAGCATTAAATTGTCTCAAAACTCAGCAAAATATAATCAGGCAGGTAGCTCCATTGGCACCTCTGTGGGAAAGCAGCTACTCACTCACAGAATCTGACTGCTGACTAGGACAGTCCACCTGTGATCCAAAGCCAGGTTTGCAATTCTAAAGCTTTTTCCAAAGAAGTTTTGCAACCAAAGTCCCATTTCAGTAACTATAGCTACGGCCCAACAGATAATGCCAATGCTAGATAATTTCTCCCTTTGTAATCAGCACATTCATGAGATGTATGTGACTGCAGACTTTTGATTTAAACTCTTTGTAGTCTTTACAAATACTAGACCTTTCACACTTGATACATCTACCTCAGTGTAGTTAAAGCCAAGTAATTATATTTAAAAATAATCTTTCTTCAAATGAAGATTATTTGAGAGCTTTCTCTTCACCACTCTCCATTACTACTGTATAGGAATAAATGTTCTAAATAATGAGTTTTAAGCCCTGTCTACATATGAAAAGCATGCTTCAGTCCATATTTCCCATGAAGTCCATTATCTCTGCAAAGAGAAGGAAGGGGGCTGTAGCAGTCCAGTCTTGACAAGACTGGAAAACAGCATATAAAACCTGTCCATAATCAAGCAGGAGTGGCACACTACCCACCAACAGTGTTTATGGCTTCAGATGGATTCTAAGCATTTTAGCATGTCTAGCTGAAGTTTTAATTGTTCAGCACACCTTCTGTGTATGGTGCGTTTCAGCTGAATGAGAGCTCATTAGGCCTCAATCCACCAGTACAGAGAGAAGATTTCTAAAATAATCATCATGCGGCACCTAGGTATAGTCTTAGCTCCAGAGTGACCAAAATTCTAGTTCTCCCTCTACCCCTACAGACTTTATTAACAGATTTAAGGGGACAACTAAGCCATAAACAAATCACTACAAGGTGGTCAGGACCAGGTGATTACTACAATATGCTTGTATTATGTGTAAAATAAAATACACATAGTCTCAAACTGAGACAACTAAAAGATTAAAAGACAGAAAAAAGGACTGGATGAAAACAGGATCCTAACAACAGTAAGAGCAAATTTGAAAAATCTCGTGCTGTTTTGCTTCATCTAATCGATTCCCTTTTTTTTTTCTTGTTTCAGCAGGCTTTCAGTAACACTTTCTGAATCATAAAGCACTACTTTATTGTGTTTGTAGGAACAAAACTATTCTTGTTTACTTACACAGGAAGCATAAGCTTACTTTTCAGATGGTCATTAGAGCTTCTAGCAGTAGGATCAATACTTATGAATAACAGCAAATATTAATTTCTTTAATAAATAATTTGACATTTTCAATAGTAAATAAACAAAATATAACTTAAACACACCCATTTGATGATTTATTCACATTTCCAACTAATTCATTCAGCCTGATTAATTACTGCTGTTAGTTGGTGCTGGTTCTAATTGAACACAAGGTAATTACAAATCAAAGTAAAATGATCTTACCTATTGTCTTTGATTGGAGATTGTCATTGGTTAATCGACTAAAAATGGCTTCTGAAGCCAACATGCCACTTTTCATTGCAGTATGTGTTCCTTTGATCTTGGGAACATTCAAGAGTCCAGGACTGCAACCAATTAATAATCCACCTGGGAAGGTGAGTTTGGGTATTGACTGAAGGGAAAACAGAAAGAAGGTTTTGTTCTTGTTTGGTTTTGTTTATTGAAGTGAAAATAACATTCTGAAATTAAACTGGCATAAGGCTTGAGTGTCCTTTCAATTTTCAGATTTGGCACGTGTACTCTCTAAACATACACCAGTTACTCCACTTACTCATGGAATTTGAGCATAGTATGCACATAGGAATACAGACCCTTTACTTGTGCTGAGTATGAAAGTGATATTTTCCTTATATCCTCTCCACAGCTGCCTTATCTGCAGCAAAACTCCAGTAGTGTCACTCACCAATAGGCTGCTCCTCTTTCAAGCTCAAGTAAATTTTTTAAAATAAAAAACCCAAACTCCCATTTGTTTCCCTGATTTCCACACAGTAAGTTGTACTCATCTCACCTCACAGGAAACTGCACAATGCTATCATACCTGCCCCCTCCTCCTTTTTTTAGAAGTTGCTCACAGCCAGCAAATATACTTTGGTGCAAAATCACCATCTTACTCCCATTCTGTAAGCATAATGTCATAGAGCAAGCATGGTCAACTCACAAACCTAACACAGCCAAGATGATTTGGTCAGGTCAATAGTATTAATATACTACGTTATACACCTGTATTGACTAAGAAATACCTCAGCCACCAAGGTGATTAAGATTTTACACTGGAAACAGCTCTGAAGTGCAGACTGACTGCAGAACTTTGAGCAGAAAGCTCTGATCAAAGCCTAAGTCACAAACTGCTGAAGTTTTGAACATACCCTTCCTCCTAAAGTCTTTAGTGCTGAGCAGCACATCTTAACCTAGCATCCTGCTTTTATTGAAACTGTCTGAAAGAATTAATTTTGCAGTAACCTAAATACTAAACAAGTAGTTGAATTTCATGAAAAATGTCATAAAAATGTATCCCTTGGAATTTAGGGTAACCCAAATCAAAAGTTTTGTTTCTTCTGCTTGTTCAATTGTTACCTCTTTACTAGTCACCCAGGACTGCTTACTTTTGTATAGTCATATAGCAATCACTAAAAGAAGTTATATTACACAGCATTTCCTTTGTGGTTTGTGCAATTTGTTTAATCAGAGACCTAGTGATTTGGTTCACAGAAAAGGTAATTCAAGTTGAAAACACAACTACAACTTACTTTTCTGGGAAAAGAAGTTTCAAGTTCAGCTACATAACACTGTTTCAAAGAGATTAAGTATGTGGGATGCTCTCTCTTTTCTCAGACAACAGCCATCCTATGTTATCTATTAGGATTCAATGGTGCAGCACTGACATAAGCATAGAAAGACTTCTTGACTGACTCTGAATTGCATAGGAAGATGGTGATCAAGTACTTTTCTTCTGCAAACACTGTTTCATGTAATATGCACAGTGACCCACCATACTGTTAAAGAATAAATGAGATTAAAGATGAGTCATGTAACACAAAAGATAGCACATACTGCAGCTTTGGTAGTAATTCTCATTCTTAGTACTATGGCACTTGGTGCCTGCTTTCATAGCCAGTGGAAGAAACACATCATGCCTCTGAGATACCGAAACAAAACAAGACTGCTTTAGAGAAGAGGAGACACCTGCTCCCTGCTGAGTCTTTCCTTCTGGCAGACAGGAAACCTCATGTTCTTCCTCCCCTTAGCTCCAGACCAGGGCTTAAAATCTGTTAAGTGAGTCTAATGTTTGACACTTAAATGGGTTGTCGGGTTTCCCCCCCGATATTCATAGCATACACTGCCCAATAACTGCAACACCTTTTTCTCCACAAAACTCTTAAACCTTTCAAAAGCTTTTGATAAAATAGAGACAAAATAGAGGGTGCATGGGAATTTAGGTGCTTTGTTTTGCAGTTTTAATAAATATTTTAAATAGTAGCTACAGAGATTAAGTTACTAAACTCTCATCCTTCCTTCCACAGACATTAAAAAACACATGCACTCTCTCTTCCCCTTCACTCTGTGCTAAAGATTGAAGATCATGGTCATTAGATTATCTATAACAAAAAAGCTGAAGTTGGTGGTAACTCTATACACCTATTTGATGCACTTCTGTTACCAAAATCAAAAACTGGAGCTATGGAATGACTTACATAAGAAAATATTCCTGGACTACAGTGATACAAATGAGTCAGACTGCTACAGTTATTAATCAAAGCAACACATGCAAAAGAAGAGCTAATCTTAAAACTCTTCCTAAGTGAATCATCAATAAAGCTTTTTTTTACTGAAGCCATGTATTAAAAAAAGTCTTTTAGAAGAGTGACTTCATGATCATCTAATCAAATCCATCTACAGGAAATTAAAAAAAAAAACCACCAAAAAACCAATGAAGCAAAACATGCTTTTATATTAGGAACAATGGAAAGTAAGGGACATATTGGTTTAAATCCAGCAAAGATGTTCAAAGATGAGGCAGAGATGTGCAAGATCTGTAGTTCTACTATGTAACTTAGCAATTAAGTCTGTAAGTGACTTAAAAATACTGTATTCTTTCAGCTACAGGTTTTGAGTATAAGGAGGGTGCAACTAAAGTCACACTCTGGCTACTTCACCAAAGCCAGAAATTCAATGACTATGTGTGATAGAGAAACCAGGGCACAGGGTGGAAAGAGAAGCCCCACTTGCATAAAAGTCTAGATTAGAACATCTTGGTATTTTTCATGGTGTCTGTGCTAATAGTGGAGTGGCAATGGTTTTTGAAATAAGCCAGTAACACAGCTGTGCTACAATGTGATATGGCATATTTCCACTGCAGAGTGGACAAAATCAACAATCAGATTGATTAAATGTGCAGCATGGGTGTAATCAAGAAGCTGCTTCCTGAACTCACATGACTCACTGCCAGGAATGCACACTGGGGCAAAGCCTAACTCCACATGACTGTGACAAGAGTGAAGTTGTGATGAAATTCTGCTTGTATTGCAAGAACCTCGTGAAGCCACGTTTATACTAAGAAGAGGTTCAAAAAGGAAAGGCAAAGTAGTCCGAGGGCAGTGGCACGGCCCCACATACAGGCTGCAGATCATGGACACTCAGGCTAGTTTTAAGGTCCAAACTGAAAGGAGAATCTGGAAGATGGATCTGCGAGTACAGAACATACTGCCACACCCTGTGTTTCAAGATGAGAAGCTAACAGGTTGCATGTACTTTAAAACTGTTAAATATAAACTCCAGACCATTTTTTTGGAAGCTTTTCCAGCCCTTTCAACTGACCTTAGTCAGAAAGGTCAGTATTTAAAGCGAAATGTATCAATCAGAAAGTCTTGAATAATACATATTCAAAATTTTACCTTTTGCACTACTTAAGTTAACAAAATGAACAAAGTATTCCACCTCTGAAGAAAGCAGAAATTCAAAGTTGAGCATGAAAGAAACTCAAGGTATTCATACTTGAAGAGGTAAAGATTTACCTGCCAAACTACATTATAGTTTCAGCACTATCAGTGACTTAAGGCTCAAGCACTGAAAAGGAGTTCTTTTTGCTGGGATAAATAAGTAATTTGGAAGACCTCAAAAGAACAGATCAGTGGTACTACCCTGTCTTCCCCAAGATTCCAGGCAAAACAAAAGACTGTCTGTGGCATCTTTGCTGTTGAACATTCTTGACTGCAATATAAATTTCACTTCACTGGGTGCTCATAGCTTGGACAAACACTCTGCTGGGTAAAAACTCTGGATGTCTGGGGTCAGAGAATGTTGGTGAGTGGAGTTCCATTGAGCTGGCAGCCAGTCACTAGTAGGATTCTGCAGGGCTCAGTACTGGGGACAGACCTGGTTAATATCTTTATCAATGACCTGGACAAGGGGATTGAGTGAACTCTTAGTCAGTCTGCAGGCTGATGGGTGCAGCACAAAGATGGGTGGGAGTGCTGATTTGCTGCAGAGGGATCTGGACAGGATGGATCTATGGACCAAGGCTGATTATACTGACATCCAGTAAGGCAAAGTGCTGTGTGCTGTCCTTGGGTTACAACAGCTCCATGCAGTGCCTTAGGCTGAGGGCAGAGTGACTGGAAAACTGCCCAGCAAAAAGGACACGGGGAGTCCTGCCAGCTGAACATAAGACAGCATGTGCCCAGGTGGCCAAGAAGGCCAATGGCATCCTAGCTTGGATCACAAATACTGTGGCCAGCAGGACCAGGGCAGTGATTATTTCCCTGTAGTCAGCACTGGTGATGCTGTATCTTGAATCCTTTGCCCAGTTCTGGGCCCCTCACAAGACATTGAAATGCTGGAGTGTGTCTAGGGAAGGGCAATGGAATTTACGAAGGGCCTGGAGCTCAGGTCTTATGAGGAGCAGCTGAGGGAGCTGGGGGTGTTTAACCTGGAGAAAAGGAGGCTCAGGGAGGACCTTACTGCTCTCTACAACCACCTGAAAGGAGGGTGCACTGAGGTGAGGGTCAGTCTCTTCTCACAAGTGGCAGGAAGAGAGGAAAGGGGTTCAAGTTGTGCCAGAGGAGGTTTAGATTGGATATTAGGAAAAATATCTCCACAGGAAGGGTTGTCAAGCACTTGCACAAGCTGCCCAGTGAAGTGGTTGAGTTGCTATGCCTGGATAAGACATATAGATGTGGCACTTGGGGACATGGTTTAGTGGTGGACTTGGCAGTGGTGGACTAGTTATTGGACTAAATGATGTAAATGGTCTTTTCCAATCAAAATGTTTCTATGATTCTGTATTTCATTCAGAAAGTAAAGTGAGCATGTCAGAAGATTTTCAGTAAGACAGAGCCCAAGACTAGCTGATCTCAGCAGCCAGTACCCAGCAAGACAAGAAGCTTTTTCTGTCCAGCAAAACATTTGGTATAGCACACAAACCAAATCTACAGCACTAAATATATGGCTATAGAAAACTCAAAGATTAAAGCTTTGTGAAAAAAAATTACCTGGATACCACCTTCATTTAACGCTCTGGCACCATAGGCAATCCTTGTTCCACCTTCCAAAGTAGGCTGTACACTAGGATGATGCTTCCACCTCTGAAATTCTCTAAATGGATTCAAATAGGGATTTTGATAATCTAAACCAACCTTAAAAAAAGAAAAAAGTGCACATCAATAAAAACAAGGTATGAAATTTCAACAAAAATTTGAAATCAAAGCAATTGCATATTACCACATCAAGTCTTTAAATCTATTTTATTCTAAAGCAACCTCAGGATCATTCTACTTAATCTACTGCCAAAAATATATTTTATTAATGGTACAGCAGGAGCAAATCCAAAAATTTGCTGCTACAAGTCTGCTCTTGTCCCCACCTGAAACATGGAAAATATTTAATTGCATTGTAATCTCCTTTCAGCTGTCTTTGGTATAAAAAGGATTAAATTAAGCATGATTTAATGGGTGGGATAAGCAGCAAAACTTGTTTTAAATTTGCATTTCACACCTCTGCCCAAAGAAAGCTGAAAAAAGAGGTAAACAATTATTTTTTGATTGTTATGTCCTTGAGCTCTCATACTTTAAACAGTACTTCAAATTGTTTAGTAGTCAATTATAATTTCCAATTAGGTGAACCATTGTAATAAAGCACAGGGGAGCAATGATGAAAGCCGAAAATGGGGTAAAATTGATTGCCAGTGGGCTGGATGCTCAGGATTTTTATACATTTGAGAATTTGACCAAATATAGACTCTGCATTTCCCATCTTTAAGATATTCTTAAAAAGAGTTCTCTTGCTGAATTTTTCTCTTTTGAGAAAGGGATTATTTCTGGTTCCTGTGAGCTTTATTGGAGATAAGTAACAAAATACATCACGAGTCAGCAGCAATCAAGACTTTGGTATCTGTGGCAGCTCACTGCTTTTAGAGCAGTGCTTGCATCTGCATTGCTGACAAGACAAAATTAACGAACAAGTTCCAAAATAAGGGTAAAATAACCCTACTACAAGAATCATCTCAGACTGAAATAGGTATAAAGTTCAAAGACAAAAAAGTGATTGTGTGTTCACACAGAAGTTGATTTTTTCCTCTCTGGAGAGAATATGGATGTTACTGATTACCTACCATTCTCTGCAAGAATCAGAGCTCTCAGCCCTTCTAAAATCAAACAGAAATTGAGTATCTACTGTATGTACTTATGAATTCCAATATTGGAAATCTGTACAGGACAAGTATGTGTGTCTGAGAAAGCTAATGAATTTTTTTCAATGCTTCTTACAAAACAGTTAAACAAAAATTGAATTTTTCCACACACTCTGTAATCCTTCTGAAATCTAGGAGACACAAGTGTCAGCTCAGTCTCATGCTGCTGAAAGTCCAATTTGTATGCTTGGGTCTTACAACATCTGTGTTGAAGCACGTGCATAGGGTAAATAGTTAATTTTTCATTTTGAACTGTAGGTGATAGAGAATATTTCCAATCCGTGCTCCTTGCATTACCTGGTTGCCAGAATGACACCAGACTATCTCTAGAGATCTCACACTTCTGATAAGTGGCAATAAACAGGAAGAAGCTGCCTGCCCAATTCAGAAAGGCAGTTGCTAAAGAGGGCAATGCCAGCAGCGGTGGAGAATACCAAAACCAAAGTGAAGAGCTCAGAAATGAAAGGGACATTGCTAGTAGCATTGCAGTGCTTCCATTTTAGACACTTCTCTCAAAAAGCGGAGTTACACACAGGTTTGACACATGGATTAGGAAATGGAACTGTAAAAAGTGCATGTGATTCAGATTTCCTAACTTACAAGAATTTTTTGAGCACAGTTTTGATTAGTCATTTGGTTTTGCCATTACCAAAATTTGCTTTGTTTGCAAAGAAATTATGAATAAGTTTTCTAGTTGGTCTTAATAAAAGACACTGGATTAAAGACAGATTAATATGACAAATTAGCCTTCCCTAGTATGGGCATAACCACACTTAAGATTGAGAAAGGACTAAATTTGGTCTGTTCCTATTCTTGTATTTACATTTTCTCATTAAAACAGAGAAAAGAAACTGCATAAAATGAAGATCAAACAGCACGTAAGAATGAAAAAAACTAACTTCACTTACCACAAATCCAAGAGCAACTAAAGGCTCAGGCTCATTTAAGTGATAAAGAAAGGATCCTCCATATGTATGTCTGTCTAATGGCCAGCCTACAGTATGTTCCACTCTTCCTGGTTTCCATTTTGTTTTATCAATAGTCCATAACTGAAATGAGGATGACCAAAAAATTACTTCAGATTCCAAAGTAACGGCCTTTCAATAATATATTAAGAGACAAACACACAATTGCATATAGGAAAAACTTAATTTACTCCTATGAGCAATGCAAAAATTAATACAGCAAAATACCAACTGTTCAGTATAGTTTTTTGGATTACTATTTAATCTTTTCCCAATACCTCTCTTAAAATGCTCTGTATCAGAAAATGTGACTGAGACTCTAATACTCCACCCAAAATTTTCATTCCAAGATTCCTAATATTAGTGACTTTGGCAGATACTTCTGCCACAGAATGCAATGCTTATGTTGACTTTTTTCTTTGGAAGTATTATTTTTTCATACGATTCTATGAATTATCTTGTGAGTTTTTCAAGGTCAGGACAAAGCAATATGCCTGAGTTGATCTAAATATTTTCTGTCAAACAAATTGTCCCATCTCTGCTGTCTTCTACATGTTTTCAGTGCTCCACTGACCCATGGTGAACTCAGAGAAGCATTTTCATGTTTTCAAGATCGAGTCAATTTTCTGCTCATTTCACAAAACATCTTTGCACCATGGAGGTACATGTCAGGCACAGTCTAATGACAGGAGGGCAGTTGAGCACCATAGATCAGCTCAAGCATTGAGGGCACACCTACAATAATGTTCCAGTTTAGATTAAAGAGCACATTTTTGAGTGGGACTTCTGATTCCTCCCACCTACTGTGTTTTGACTCACGTCATACAGTAGCCAAGGCATGAACTGGATTCCTTCAATGTGAAACTCAAAGACAGGGTCCTAAAAGTCCATCTAAAACATTCCAGTAATGCAAGGGCACTCAGTCCATGGGACCAGATGACAGCTAGTCCAAAGTAAAAATAAACCTGAGGCGTGCATAGTATGGACAGCAGCTCCTCAGCACCAACTACTTCAGATCCACTCCTACTGGACTGCACTACTTGCTAAAGCAGACAGTCTCATCTGGAAGTAAGGGAACTCTACAGGAAAACCCTTTTTTAATGACAATTTCAGTATTACAGACTGTAACTATGTCATATTTACCGAATGGTTATTCTCTACAGAGTGTAAACTAATAATTTAACTAGTATGTGCTTACAGCTACAAAATAGTTAAGTAATTCTGTTATAGTCAAAACTCTGAACATATTCTAAAATAATACAGCTCTTTTTCATGATATTTCCATTGTATAGAATATTTTAAAAAGGAAACCTCATTCCTATCCCAATTTTATATGACCAATAAAGGCAGTTTTTTTTTAAAGAAAGGCTCATCCAGAAGGTGCTTCAGAGATCACGACTCATCATCTGAAACAGCTCTCCTCTCTCCCTTTTACTAACATACAGAAAGCCCACAGCAAGTATTTTCTTCCTTCCTCATGTACTAAAGCCCCCCCAGAATTAGGCAGCACAAATTCCTTCCTTGTTTAGCAGATATACGGAAAACAGATATCACAAATGACTGTAATTTGAAAATGTTAACAGAGCAGATTCACAGGTACCTCTAGTTATAATAGATACAAGAGAAGCAGCAGCTGAAGTGGAACAGTCACAACATTCAGAGAGCATCTGCTCTGATCAGCCTCAGAACAGCAAAGATTCTAAATTTTCAAAGTGTAACTCAAATTCTTTAATTCTTATGTCTTACAAAAATTAGCTAGAAAGCAAACAGAATCTACCTTTAAGTCTTATGCTATTTTCTTTAATTGTTAAAATTATGCAAGTGGTACCTCTTTCAATCCAATGCCATAGCTCTGGGGTTGACAATTCTCCCTTAGATTGTATCTTTTGTACAGCTGTTTGGCTAGATGTCCATGACAACCTTCAGCAAAGACTGTGACTTTAGCATGGAGCTCCAAGCCTCTTTCAAAGGTAGCCTGCAAAAGTACAGCATTTCATCATCAGTTAGGTCTGTGCCACACCAAACTCACAGCAAGAAAATGGAGAGTAATAAAGTGATTTTACACTACTTGGTGACACAGCTCAGACACTACAGACCATTGCAAATTATGGCTCTAGTTCAGCTGTCTTTTCCACCCAACCATGACGCACCCCTGGCAAGTCTTGGAAGGGGATTCCAGTAGAGCAGCCCCACAGTGAACCGCTATTCATCACTGAAAAAAAGAATCTTTCCAGGTCAGAGAATACTTATATCAAATCTGCTCCTTCACAAGGTGCAAAGGAACTCTGACAAAGAATCTTTATGTGTAACATCACACTTTAATTTTTGCTCATGAAGTCACATTACATTGTAATGTTTTGTGCCCTAACACAAATGTCATAGAGTAGACAGAACTACCATATCTGAAAAACCTGAATCACCCCTGCTCCCAAAAAGACCCACCACATGACATTACCCCAATCTGGCACGTTAAAACATACAATAAAATTAAACTATAATAAAATACAACTATAAAAAATTGTCATTAAAAATTGCAACAAGGATTGAGAACCAGGTAAGGGGAATTGGCATACTGCTGTATGAGTACATCACCTGCATCTGTGAGTGCACTGGACAAGAATACAGATTATGTTTACAAATTTTTCATAATGAAAAAACCTTGATTTCAGTCAGAAAGTTTGATGTTGAAAAAGACTAGGAAAACAGTTTTGGATTAACCTCGTCAACAGTACTCAATTAAACCATCTCAAGGTAAGCCAGCATGGGTTTAAAAGAAGCTTACTGCTTTGGTTTTTAATTGTCTCTTAGGTGCAATCTGCTTGTAACTTACAAATGAAAATGTTCCCTCTAGTTGAGAATTACATTTAAAGAGGAGTCACAGAATTTTGTGAAATTCTTGTACTCTTTGAATTTCTGATTGTCAATGTGAACTTGAATTAATTTTACAAAATTCTAAACAAGAGTTACCTCTTGAATATATAGTGTCCACTTTGAAGTAGCTTTATATAAAACAAAAAAACTACAACTCCACACTGTAAATATTAGAAATTCAGTAATTTGAAACATTTCAGTAATGTGACACAGATGTATTTCACATTTAACAATCTTCTTCAGTATCTACACAAGAATTAATATGCAACTTGCTACAATGTTTTTTTACCACTGTCATTTTTATTTGGTTGGTGCTGACTGCAAGGCGAATATCTATTCATTAACCACAGTCTATTTGATTAGGCTCTGTATAAACATGTTGAAGATACTCTTGTCTTGGAGGTTATACAAACTACACCATTTACCTGAGCCTTTATGCACTGGAGGTAGTACCAACTGACAAAACTGGCAGCTAAAAAACTTGAACTGAGTGACAGTGCAGTAAAAAAAGCTGCAGTACAGGCACACTCATTATGCACATGAAAGAACTTAAGAAACGCATTCTCCCAGAACAAATGGGGAAAAGAAATGAATCTATGTTTTGAGGATGTTAAGAAATACATCTAAAATGTTCCTTCCCATCTTAAAACAAACCCAAAGTCCCAATGAAGCTGCACACGTTACTTGTGCCACCTTCTGGACAAAGTATGCACTGGAAAATGAGAGCGTGTCTGTCCCCTAGAGCAGATAAAAAAATTACACTGGAAAAATACATTACTCCTCCACTGGCTTTATTCCCTCAAAACAAGAAAGAGTCTTTTCTTCTCACTTAAATGGGGAAAAATAGCCCACACTTTATGTGCAAGTGAATACCTCTTTGAAACTCTAGGAAACTAGAATAAAACTTTATAAAAAAGGAAAGTAAATGTTAAGGAAAAACTTGTACTCCTAATTTATGTAGTCAAATAATTCTGTGTGAAAGTTGCTCCAAGTAATTCTGAGGTGCCACATTTTCCCAACATATTTTACAGGGAAACAGCACACTTAGGGCAGGTTCTGGATTCCATTGAACAAAACAAAAATCCTAGTCTGACACCTAGGGCAGATTACTGCATCCTTCTGGATGCAGAAACATGACCAACCAGCATAAAGGTATAAAGACTCAGTGTGTACCTTGCCCCAACAAGGTAAACAGACTGTCAGCAAGTGCAACTGTGGCTGTAAATATCAAGGAAACCAAACCAGCCAGAAGCACACCCTCTTACATGTTGCTAGCTACCAGATGGACTAAAACTTTCTATTTCACCTTTGGAACTTTTTTCCAGGAGATCCTGGAGTTCTTTTTGTTGTTTCCAGATTTCACATATGCCAAAACACCCTTACATAATCTTCTTCAAGACAACTTTTATGAAAAGGCTTTTTCTACTAATCTCAGAAGAATTTTACAATGTTCTGAGAGGAGAACTTTCACAGGCAATCAATCAAATTAAATAGAGAGGGAAGAGAGGTACTGAATTTTACAATTTTTCTTATGCTGCAGCAAGACTACTAATGGCAGTAGAAGCAGATGTACCAGAATTTTCATAATTAGACCCCTGGTTATGGCGAAGATAGATACTCACTTTAGGTGCTCCATCCTTCTGAATGCCTACATCATTAGTTGCTATCCCTTTCACGCTACCATCTTCATGAAAAAGTACCTTTGGAAATATTTAAACAAACAAACAAAAAACATTGTAATGAAACTGTACTTTGAATCCATTAATTAATAGTTCTAAAGCAGAACTTCTAAGCACTATGACTTTCATGGTCAAACATGAAGATTATGAATTTATTCATGTATTGTGTACACTTTGCTGGATCTGAGCTAGGGAATTGAGACAGAGAAACACAGTTTCCACGATACATATCAGTTAAAAGGAATGTTGCACATGTATAGATGATCATGACCGCACTGAGGGGGGTTCCAAAACCACTTTTGATAAACACACACTGATGTCATTAGTACCTCAGCTGCTGCATAGCCTGGATATATCTCAACACCCAAAGCTTCTGCTTGTTCACCTAGCCAACTCACAAGGTGGCCCAGACGCACTATGTAATTTCCATGATTAACCATCGGGAGCCCTAGGCAAAAAAAGACACACACACATATAACACATGGGACACTAAGCAAAATAACCAAAGCTGCAAACAGCAGATGTCACATCTACAGCTACTATCTTCAAGGTAATCTCATGTGTTATCAGAGCCATCACCTACACAGAGTGTATCACTGTAACCTATTATAGTCTACATACACTTGCTGCACTACACCAAATCAAACTTCTTTTGATTCATGCAGAAGTTCAAAAAGACACAGAGGAAGCTCACTCTCTTCTCCCTCACTAAACTTTACCTGGAAGGATTGGCACTGGAATTCTAGATGTCTCTGTTAAAATTCCAAACTTGTCTTCAGTTACAGGAGTTTTAAGTGGAGCCTACAAAAAATTAAATAGAAGAAGTAGAGGGTTATGTTTTCTCAGCCAGTCCAACAGAAAAAACAGAAACAACGAAATCAAACAATCAAACTGGCAGTCAAGTACAGGTTTAGTATAGCACTTCTTTAGGAAGGCACCACAAGAGAGAAGATAAAGTACTTTATGAGGCAGTCATCAGGCAAGAATCAACACAACTACTGAGGTTAAAAAAGAATGAATTTGCAAATAACATCTATTGTACACAGGCCTGTACTACATCAATATTCTAGACCTTTCTAAAGAAGGCAGCTCAACTTGCAGATTTATCACCATAAGGCAAACTAAAGAGCTGACAGCTGACTTCTTGCAGCTCTCAGGTGATAGCAGGCAGCTGGCTGCAAGCCAGACAGCTGTTCTGGGACCTCTCTCCTAAAATCATCTTAGGCCTTTGCTACACCAGAGTGTCTGCACAGAAGTCAGTATCAGTCATCTCCAGGAAGAGCTATTGTACAGATCCACCACATCTGTCATTGGTAAGGACCAAACATCTTCCTGTTTGTACACAGGAGCTGGACTTTGCACACAGGCAGCAAGTGCAGGGCACCCCAGGCTGCACCACACATATTGTGAATGTGCACTAGGACTACTGCAGAAAAGAGCAAGGGCCACAGCCTATCTGTGACAGAAAACATTCAGCATTGTTGAACTACAGGAAACAGACTAAAAAGAAGGTGCCCATTTTTGTTTTGTTCCATCAATGTATTTTAAAATGGTACTTATTACCAATGGTACCAGGTACTAACTCATACTGGAATGAGTCAGATATGAAGTTCATTACAAACTAGTAATGAACTTTGGTGTTCACACGCCCATACATACCCCTCGCTCTTTCCAGTCTGGAAAGAGTTCTTCTAAGGCCCTTGGCTCGACACAAGCACCAGACAATGTGTGTGCACCAATCTGAGAAGCCTTTTCCACCAGACACACACGCACTTCTTTGCTGTGCTCAGCAGCCAACTGCTTGAGTCGAATGGCTGCAGAAAGGCCTGCAGGGCCTGCTCCAACAACGACAACATCAGCTTCCTCTGCAAATCTTTCCATGTTTACCCCTTCAACAGAAAAAAATGATAATAAGATAAGCCAATCTCCAATTTCTTCCAACCTCTCTCTCACTAAAACCAAACCCTCATGGTAAGAACAATTGAAAAAACCAAGCAGATGCATACTGAACAGAACTAAATCTTGTTGTGATAATCCCTAAACTAAAAACTGCTTTTATATTTTCTTTATTAAAACAAGCATAAAGTTTCTTCTGCTCTTATAATATAGCACTAAAGACACTCATTGTGAGATAGCAAGCAAAAATTTCATTTGAAATATTAGAACTGTATTTAAGCACAGAAAATTTCCATAATGAGAAAAAACCAGCAAGACATTTTAGTGTCTTTAAGACTCAGCAATGACAATCATAATGATAATAATAATAATAATAAAGCAGCGCAGCAAGAAGGCAGTGTTTGTACCTTCCCATCGTTTGTCTTTGTCCCGAGGATGAATTGTGTAGTGTGTGGTTATGCGAGGCACAGCGGCAGTGGAGGCACATCGTGAGACACGCAGCGATTGAAGGCAATCCTTCTTTATCAACTTCAGAGCATGAAAGCACTGACGTGCTGCAAAAGCCAGAAACAACTTTGTCAAACCAGTAGTTTTCCAAATTTTTCAAAGTTTCAGAGATGCGAGTAGTACAACAAATATGACAGCTTCCCCCTCCCAAAGGCTACCAGGTGATGTGAAGATGAGGAACCATAAACACAGATTTTAAAATTTTCAAGTAAGGATGATGCTGTGTAATTTTTTATCAGGGGAAAAAAAAAAGCAGCCTCTCCTTTAAGCATTCTTTACTCAGTACACAGGCCAGCCATGCACAGCTGACATAGGATAATATACACAGGTGCCAAACACACTTTAAGTTCTGATTTAATTCTGAACTTCAAAAGGTTCATTTCAAACTGCATTAAAAGTGACCAAACAATGGTAGAAACAGGACATGCAAGTTTAGCTCTGACATCTCAACACATGTTGAGACACACAGCTTGGGGCTACTAACACAAGGCAGTTCACCTAAAGTACATGCCATAGTCTGCAGCAAAAGCACAGACCTGAACCCAAGTGTGCTTGGCCAGAGCTAGGAACAGTAGATACAGGTAACCACTACCTTTGCTGCAGATACAGTAATTGTTGTGAAAACAAAATTAGAATTTCTGCATAAGCGAATGGATGGAAAATAAAGTTTCAAGTTATCAAACCTATCAGGACTCTTTTCAGAGGGCTATTACATGTCATATTTTCCCTCTTTTAGAAACATGTAATAAATGTGTGTGATTTGTAATAAAAAACTCTAGAACAGTTAGTATGAAAACTAGTTATAGTTCAAAGATCCATAAACTAAAGCACCTTGAGTAATAATTTTCTTTCCTTAAAAAACCTCTCTATTTTCAGGGATAAAAAAGAATAATACCATATTTAAAGTGGAGTATTTCTGCAAAATTACATAAGTAAAATCACCAGTGTGCTTTGACTGAAATGTTTAGCTGAGAATGGCAATCGGCAAGGCCAGCACAAGCATCCTGTGTCATAACCCTGCCCGGTGACAATTAGGACAGAGGTCTCTACATGCAAGGTAGCAAGTATTATCCATGTTGGCTCCTTAACAGGAATTCTGTACCTAACCAACATAACATGAAAGGTGGTATTATCATATCACCTCATGATTCTTAGTTATCCTTCACCTGCAACCAGGCAGGATCTGAGAACAAGTACTCTATAAGGTTGATAATAACTACACTTATATATATATATATAATGAAACTTTAACTTAACTTTCAGGATTTTTTTTAATTTAACCATAAGTGATGGTACTACGAATCACACAGCATATAAAAAAAACAAAACAAAACCAAACCAATTCATTTGCACATATGCAAAAGAAGTGAAACTCTGCTCCGAACACCTTTAATGATAACAGAGGGCAGATTCTTGCCCAGCCAGCGCACAGTGCCTGCGCCACGACGCTATGGAGAGCTCAGGGACTCGGAAAGCGATGGGAAACGCCTGCACGAGCCAGGCAATCCCCAAGGAGAAACTTTGCGGCAGCTCTTCAGTAACAGCTGTCGGGATGCTGTCTCCACAACTACTTCCCAAGTAAGGACACTCGTTCCGCTGCTTTATTTCACTCTTTAAAGCAGGTGACACCTAGCGTGCCGCCCATGTTTTTAGGCACCCCGCTGCAGGTGAACAACCCACGTCAATATCACGGAGCCGGGCCGCGGGCAGCGCTCACGCACATCGCTGTCCTCTAGCCCTCGA
>NW_005054297.1:27371295-27373256 GCF_000277835.1 Geospiza fortis
GGACTCTTCTCGACCGCCGCCTTCAGGGACCTCAGTGGAGCTTTGTTTGCCCCCAGAGATCTCGCACAAATACCTGAGGGCTCTCGTATGGATGTTTTATGTTAGTCTACCGAATAAAAAAAATTGTTTAGGGAATCAGTTTTGACTTTTAGATTCTTCGTTGAAGCTCAAGCGATCTCATACTCTCCTTTTTTTTTCCTCTCTTTCGTGCTAATGTGGTAGATACAAAGTTAGTATGAGTGCTACGTTCAGAACTCCTTACTGGTAGGGAAGTGGTGTCCTATGATAAAAAATTGTCAGCCCTCCTTTTCAAGAGCTGTCACCAGCAGAAACCCTGCCAGCTCCAGAGAAACTTCAACTAACTTCAGTTTTTTGTTACACACTTTTTTTTTTTTTAATGTTAAGTATGGGATAATGAGACAAGTTGTGGCTTATTTATGAGCTGTAGAAAAACCCTATACCCCAAACCTTACTATTTTTAGCAGTATTGCAATGTATGTCTATAAAGCTGTAGATTATTTTTTGCAAGATGTTTTATTACTGCAAACAATTTTACCCAACCTTTTGTTGTAATAAAGTGCCTTATGGTGGACCATATATCTCTGCAGGGTAGAAGTTTAGCAGCATTGTTTACTGATAGGATGGATTATTTTGAACTGTAAGTAAAAGCTTCTGTTAGTTAGAATAGAATCTGACATTTATTCTCTCGTCCCTGGGGAAGCACCTCAGAGCTTTTTCAGTATTTGGTGTTTTATCTTTGCCTTAAGCAGTGACTAGTTTGATAGTCTAGAGCTTACTGTTAATAGAACCTTTTGGTCTGAAGGATGGCTGATCTATAATAAATAGTTGTCCTGACACTCCTGTACCTTAACCAGGCACTGTGGAAAAAAGTAATGCTGAGATGCAGTGGCAGGCTGCAGGAGAATGAGACTCTGCCATGACCTCTTAGCAGGCCTTATTTTTACTTATAAGACTTTGAGAAAGACCCACTGTAGCTTGCTTATGAAAACAATAAACAAGTTGCAAAAATTACGAAGTATTGACTGTTATTGTGTTACTGATAGAAACAAAGGTGACAGTGAATATAACCATAATCATGTGTAGTGAAAACCAGGTAATGGCAGGATCCTTGCACATCTCACCAAAGTCAGTTGCAACCCTTGAGAGGGTTTGGCCCCTGAGTAAGGAACTTTTATTGAATTGAGTTCTAATTGTCCTAGTTAAAGACAATCCATGTGGCAAGATTTTGCTCAGGTGTTTTTAACCCCAACAACCCAAAATGTTGCTGAACAGCTTGGAAAAGAAGTAGTTTTATTTAGCAGATAATATTTTATTTCAGTAGAACATACAGTAGTGGAAACAAGATGCTTAACAATCTTCAGTTTCAAATCCAAAGATAATCCAAAGTTCTGTAAACAGTTGAAGTGTGAGCCACACTTTTTCAAAATTTTACTTCTTATACTGCTAAGAAGTTAAGTGCAAACATTGGAAGTATCTTTTAACTTAATTTTAAATAGTTTCAAAACAATGCAGAAAAGAAGCTGTTTTTACCTTTTTGGGCTTCTAGGCCATCAGACTGAATACGGTACTGAAAGAAGAAGGGAAGTTGTAATAATTCATAATAGAAATCATTCTCTTCATTAAGAATGTATGAAAGAACTGCCTCTAGGGTATTGTTTCAGATGGGATATTTTTCATTTTACCCTTGTAATTCTGGGAAGTAAAATAATGCTTCAAAAAGTGCTGAATGGCTGTGGTCTTTAAATTACTTTAACTATAATGCATCCAGTCATGTACAAAGTGATTAAAATGTAGATGTCATGACACCTATTAAGACTGATAATTTTCTATTTGACCATCTCCCTTGTGCATACAGAGACATCTAAAGACTTGTATTTGTTGAAGTCTGCAAGCTGTGGTGAGCTACTTTTGGTAGCCTGTTAAGAAAAGTGAGGGAAAGA
>NW_005054297.1:27373266-27387714 GCF_000277835.1 Geospiza fortis
GGGATACTCAGTCCAGTCTTTCCAGAGTAAGAAGGGAGAAGCTGCCACCTGTTAAAGCTGGGGAACACTCACTTGGGAAAAAAAAAACCCCAACCAAACAAACCAAACCCCTTATTTTTATTTTTTTTCTTCACCACAGTTCTGGTTCTACCTGAATTAGAATCTTAAATACCATCTAGTCCCAGCCTCTCCCTGCCATGGGCAGGGACACCTCCCAGCAGACCAGGCTGATCAAGGCCTTGTCCAACCTGGCAACTGCATTAGAACTGTCATTACCACTTCACTATTGCCTTTACATGAGTGAAATAATCTGTAAATTTATAAAAGGAATATAATTTTCACTTGTTTGGCTTTGACAAATATAGTTAACTGACCTAATTATGAAATTTGAATGTTTTTCTTACACCTATTGCTCCTTAAAGCTTTTTAGAGACGATGCAGCCTAAATAGAGCCAGTTAGAAACTTTGAGAAGAAAATACATTTCTTAATGAGGAAACCTTTAACTCTTAAAAAAATCACCTGTTGAAATGGGAACTTACAAGAAGAAAAAAAGAAAAAAGAAAATACAGACACACACACACACACACTTCCCCATAAATAGATGATTTTCAAACAATCTGCTTTCAGGGTGAGATGTTTCAAATGACAATTCATGTTTTTTCCACACTCTTGACTTCTGGAAGAAAAAATCCCCAAACATCTGATTTCCCATTCTGATCTAGGATGAATTGTCAAAACGTCAGGTGCTGCTGTGAGATGGTAAAATGCCAGTTCTACCTGCAAACAGACACACGGCTCCCTCTTCTTCCTGCAGTGGTTCAGGTGAGCCCTGATGTCACACCTCCCTCATTTTCCTGTGGCTGTAAAGCAGCAAGCCCACGGATGTGACACTAACAGTGCCGATGTCATCGTGAGGACTCAAACCGTCATTACGTGTAGGAATTTAGTCTTGTTGACTGTGTAGTCACTGAAGCATCAGAAGAGTCAGTACAAAGCACAGGCTTTGTAACCTTTGGTGTGATTTCATGCATTGGCCACATCTCTACCCAAATGAATGATGGACCGTACGGTTTCTGGCTGCCTTTACCTCTTTTGGATCTTCTCTGTCTGTAGTTGTACCAAACCTGGTGAATCATTTCTTTGAAAGGTCGTGTAGTCAAAGTGTAGAGAAGAGGATTCAGAGCACTATTTATTGGCAGTATAAAAATCACCACCCAAGAAGTTATGGTACCTTAGGGAGGGAAAAAGAGAGGCAGCTGTAATATGCATCCCAGTGTTTGCGTTGTTCTTAGTTAGCATAAGCACTTGACGCCAATGCAGCACAGCTTGCTGGTGAGAGGGGGAGATCATGTGCTCTTAGGCTCAGCTCCTGGCACAACAGGTGCTTTTCTTTTTCTTCTTTCTGTTACACTTTCACTGCTTCTTATCTCCCTCTGTTTTCAGTACTCCCTGCAAAAGCTGACATTTATTATTCTCCCAGTAGTTCCATTTATCCCTCTTTTCTATGCCACACCTCTCTATTTGCCCTGACAGACCTCTTGTGCTGGCTGACCCCTTTTTCTTGCCCCAAAACCTTTTGTCTCTGCTTGCTCCTTATCTCTTCCTGTGATCTCTGTTCCCCATCCTCTTCCCAGGACTGATGACATGCAGCGCTAATCATGCCCCTGATGGTCTGTCCTGCAAAACTATCCTCCATTCCCTGTATCCCCTTTGAGCCTGGTTTTCTCTTCTGCACCAGGACTTCTCCATTCCTCTCCCTGAAAAAGAGCATTGTATGCATCCTCCTAATTGCCTTATTTTCCTGTTGGTAAGACTTTCTGTGTTCACTGTCTGCCTATGTCAGTCTGTGCATCTTTACAACATCCCTTTCTCATCCTTTACTGTTTGGGAGATAAGTTACCTGTGGGGCAGGTGGAGAAGGGACAGGATTAAAGCGCTGAAAGATGTCAGTGGGCACCCTCCGTTGTGTTGTTTGGCTTATAAAATTGTTACAGGACTGTTCCAAGAGGCATAAAAACCTTAATTGACTTTGTCCTTCCAGGACACCCCTCCACGCTCCTCTCTACTTTTACAACTTTGTTGCAATGTCGAGACATTCCTGTTGACACCCATCACATTGGCTACAGTTTTGGAAACAAGCAGGTGCCTTGTTCTAAAACTGTCACAATGTATCACCAACACAAAGCAAATGCTATCAAAGGAGGTTTGCAATTTGTGTCAATTCGGACAGCTGGTTGTCATGTCTTTAATTTCATGAATTGAGTAATTACTGTTTAATCTGGTTCATCTGTCACAGGGCACTAATTTGCAGAACCCAAGATCACCCTGTGATTCAGTAAGATTTCTTCAAGGTTTCTTGACTTATAATACACCTGCTTCTACTTTTCAAGATATTTTCTCTCAAATATCATAGGTGGTTTGATAGTTTCTTGAAGAACAATTTAAAAATATTTGAAATAACTGAATATTTAACATAATCAGCATTACTTCCAGACATTTGAGATGCAAGTCCAAACTTTGAAAATTTCAACTCCCAACCCTCCTGGTCAGCACATAAGGCAAAATCATCTGACCTAAACCATTTTCTTGCCAATGCAATATTGTGACATACATCTGTATACTGAGTCTAAGTCCACTGTTGCTGATTGTTCTGTTCATGCCCACATGTCCTTTCTAACAGGGTTAACACGCCCCACACGATGAGGCTTTTTTCTGGCATCTACTGCTATTGCAAAGAGAAGGAAAATATTAAGGTGCAATTTTGTTCTTTTAGGTTACACTATTTTTACATGGGAATATATTCACAGCATGAAGAATATAGGCAGATCTTTATATGACTTAATGATTTGAGCTATAAGTACTAGCTTGTAAAATAAAATAATTTTCTCAGAATAAGTTACGTTATTAAATCAAGATAGAAAACACTGTATTGTCCTGAGACATTTAGGCAACAGAATCAGCAAAAGTCCTAAGATGAGAAAAGCCAATGGAACTCAGCCTTGATTTTCAAAATTTTCAAATATATTTTGTACACTTTATAGATATTATATGCAGATAGACTTGAATGATTTGAATTTTTGGAGTTTTTAATTCAAAGGTGACTAATCTTCCATTATTATAGTAATAGAGTTTCCTTAAATAGCAAAACTATACAGTTCATTATATTGTGTGTACATATATATATAGATCTAGAACATGAAGTTAATTTCAGCAATATAGTTCATTTCATTAAATTATTTTTCTTCTGAAGTCGAAGGAACATTTCATGCAGGCACTGTTGCAACAGTCTCATAAAAGAAAGGACATACCTGGTATTTCTACTCGAAGTAAAGAAAGGAGTTTCAGAACAAAAATAGGTATCCAACATAGTGCATCAGTAAATACAATGAAGAAAAAACGTTTAGCAAGGATCATCTCTTTTTTAATATGATTCCGAATCTCAGTAGCCATAATAGCTGTCTGGTGAACACTGTAGAACATACTCCCATAGGAAAACACAATGATGATAAAAGCTGCCAAGTTTACACCTGTTTAAAAGTTAAAATTAATTATACCTTAAAAGAATAATGGCAATTCTACATCACCTATTTGCAATCTGGGTAATAAAGAAGAATATTTCATCTAAATTGCTAGTCCCATGGAATTAAGTGGCCAGAAAATCTGAGTCTGTCCTCAGCCTGAAGACTGAATTTTTGTCTCTGCTCAGGTATTCATTTTATTCACTGATAACTGGCAAAAGACTGCCATCTGATTAGAACTAAATTGTTCTTCTCTGACCTTACCATTGCTCTACTTCCCTAACATAGTCTATTAATTCAAGAACATAATGGCCAATAATTTCTTTCTACTTTCTCATCGCTTCATGCATTTTATGATAAGTAGGCACACATTTAACACAGTAAAGTATTTATATTTGAAATAGTCTTTAAATGCTTGCTGAAGCATCTAAATCCAAGGAGGTGTGAACATCACAGCTATCTTAATTGTTTGAAAACTTGATTCCTTTGCAGCTCTAGTAACACATAAAGAAAAACAACTTACCTAAGAAAATCACAACAGAATAAATCTGACTTCCTGAACTTTCTGATTGCTCTGAGTGAAGAGGAAAACAGACGCCATTGGTGCCATAGTAGTTCCTGAAAAATTCCTTATTGCTCAGTGGGATAAATGCAACAGCAAACCCGATTATCCAGATAAGAACCAAAATGGAAATGGTCCTGCATTTTCTGGGCTTCAAACACCTAAAAGGATAAACTATGCAGATGTATTTTTCCAAAGTCAGGTAAGTCAACAGTAAGACTGACACCTCTGTAGACAGAATAGCCAGCGATCCAACCAATTGACAGTGGATACTGTCCATCCACAACTGAGCGTGCTTGTTGTATTCTCCGCGATATTTAAGATCAAAAGCTCCAATCACAAATAAATATATCCCCATCAGACAGTCAGCACCTGTGGGCACAGTGCTTAACATCATTATTTACACATCTGAATTTCCCATTCTCTCTGTACATGTATCTTGGAAAACAGACACACACAGACACAGACACACACACATAAATAAATATATAAGTATCTACTTACAAGTAAACTACTACATAGATATAGATATAAAATAGATATCAGATATAAAATCAATATTACATAAATATCAAATCAATATTACATCTGGAATAGTACTATGAATTTCAATTACATACTGAATTACAATTAAGTAATTATAATTACTTAATTATAGTAATTACTTAGTTATTAAGTAATTATATTACTTTTTCCTTTTTTGTTTTCCTTTTCATTTGGTCTGACAGTTCATGTTTCATATTTGTTTCCATTTTTTAAAGCTCTGGTAAAATTGTTTTGCAGACAGGAAATATACAGCTTTATTTATAGAAATATTCTTGCAACCTTTTTTTATTAGGTCTTATTTATTTACTTATTTCTATATTAACATTTGGCTTAAGATAATTTTCTTTGAGTAGGCCATCTCTGCTGGATTCAAAGTTTATTTTTTCCATGTTTTGCTAGTTCAAAGCTCATGTGCATAGTCTTCTAAGACTAGTAAGGGGAGATGACATGCCAACACAGAACTGAAGGCTTCATGGGTATTTTGCTAAAAATTTTGCATAGTATTCAGATTGTCTTATGGGAAAAACAAATTTTCAAAATCACTGGCAGACTATATTTAGAAATGTTGCAATAATTCTAGACAATGTTGACAACTACCTCTCAAAATGCATCTAATTGCATTTGTGCAATCCTTATAGACTGTCCCGTATTGAGAGACTCAGGGTTGTAGTGATTGTATTGCCAAGTAGTTCATCCATAAACTTGTCATGCTTTCAGGACTAAAATAAAAAAAAAAATCACCCCAATTCGTAATATTGGGGAGCTAGGACAAATTAATTTTCTATATTTGAATAAAAACCCTTTTGTTTGTGCAAAGAATAGAATATTTGCACACAATAATTACATGCAGAAATCGCTACTTACTGAGAAATGCAAAGTAAAATCTAGTTTTTGAGCATTCAAAATATTGGAATAGTTTTTCTATTTTTAGAATAGTTTTTCTTGCTGAAGAAAATGGGAATTTTACAGAATTCCCGAGGCATGAAAATCAAACATGAAACCTTTGGAATGTCCTAGCTGCCAAAGGCAGCATTTAATGAGACCTCTTGGTATATAATCCAAAAACATTTTGTGTTTTCATTTGCAGTGTCACAAAAGCAGAGTTAATCCAATGCTGGAAATACATCACTATACTATAATAACAAATATCATATACGCTACAAGCAGACTAAAACAATATTGTAGATATGGAGTACTCACAGCAGAGAGACATGATGGAGATGGCATGTAGCTTGTTCTCTGATCTGATGTAAGGCCTCATGCAGATAACAAAAATGTTCCCAAAGCAGGTAATGGCAGATACAACCCAGACAAACACTCTCTGTATGATGCTAGCTAAAAGGTTCTCGAGGGAGGAAATCCCATCAGTGTTGGGTTTGCAGCTGCGCACGTGAGGAGCATACCCACAGTACTGGAATTTCTTAAAATATCTGGTTGTGAGAAACAGAATAGAGATCATTCTGGATTGGTTGTCAGAACATCAAAATTATCTAGTAACTACTCAGAAAACATATTCTGAAAGAAGAAAAGTAAATAAAAAATGGTCAAAATTTGACAACTGCTAACGTGCTGCTTTTCATACACCTTTGTTTTCAATTATCCAGTATCCCGTAATTGTAAAATTCAGGCCAAAGAAAACAAACTTTCTAAAATAATCTACTTACATGTGGGAAAGGTTTCTCAAGGGACTGAACATTCTCCTCTGGATGTTTGCAATTTCAATGCCCTCCAAGCTGCTGTAAAAATACATTCTCAGTAAAAGGCCATAGAAACTCAGTGGCAAAACCCCAAATTTTACGAGCATTGTGTTGTGATTTTATGATAATAGGAAACTAAAGAAGAGCTTTACTGCATCTAATCTGTCAACCCTTTGAAACCTGACAAAAAAGTCTTTGTAAAATCTGGAGCGGAACAAAAAGGAATTGCAAATAATTTTAATAAACTCACTGTTCTTCCAGATTCATGAAGAAAACTCTTAGTATTGCTCTCAGTCATGAGAATTGATGAATGTCTGATTAATATGTCACCCTTTCAAGGTACTAGTCTACTGATGTTCTTTCATCATCTCTGGCGAAATAAAAACTTGTTCTAGTAATATTTTTACACATCTCTTCTCTCTTTTGTCCCAGGGAGTGCTTTACTAGACAAACAAACCAATCCAAGAACTCAGTCTCTTCATTATGTCAAAACCAGCAGGAAGCTGGGACACAGAACACAGCATGTAAGAAAAAATGCTGGCTTTTTTGTGACACATAGGTGGGATTCCTTATTTTAAATTTTATACATATATATATGAAAGCAGTAATATTTTTTCCCCTGCAGTGCCAGATCAATAAAATTTAACTCTGTAAGATGTTCTTTTAGAACTTCAGGTTCTGTATTCTTCCAGTTCGTCCTATTCTCTGGTTAGATGTGCACCTGGTCAGGGGTCTTTTGTTCTCCTTGTGGGGAGCCTTAATTGGATTTATTGTTCAAAGATTTGAATGTAAGATTCCTGTGAGTTCTGAATTCATCTAGGCAAAAAATGGAGAACTGGTTAGTTGATGTGCATTGGTGGGCAGTTTTGCTGGGAGACGTGAGAAAGCCCCAACATGGAATTGTGCCACTTTCATTTAAGTGCTGCAATGAATCCTAGGGATGGCTTTCCCCAACTATTTCTACTATTTCAAACAGATGAAAAGGGAACTGGTGTTCTACAAACAGCCAAAACACAGTTGTCTGTTGATCTATCTCAAGATTTAACAGTTTTTTAACTAAAACAGGTGGAAGGCCATGATCACTGAGTTGTATGAGTTCTTTGGTGTTAAATAATAGATAAAATGATAAAATCATGCTGTAGCTTAACTGTAAGGGAGGTAATTGGTTATTATTTTCTGTGCTCAGCTGCTTATTTTCATAACACTTATATAGATTTAGTATTTTCAGTTCATTAGCCTTTTGTCAAATTTGGTTGAATTTGGCCAGGAATTCCAGTCACTGTGAGGAAGCTGGTCTGATCACCAAAGGTATGTCTACTGCTGGCTACAGCTCACACATAATCATATCAGGTCAAACCATAAACTCGTACTGCACTGCTGTCCAAGAAAACATCTGGTTTTTAATCTCCACAACCATTGTTAGTAGGGCCTGTTACAATAGGACAAGGAGTAATGGTTTTAAATAAAAAATGGTAGATTTAGACTAGATATTAGGAAAAAATTATTTATGAATAGGTGGTGAAACACTGGAGTAGGTGGTCTAGAAAGGTGGTAGAACCCCATGCCTGGGAATATTCCTGGTCAGGCTGGACAGAGCTCTGAGCAACCTGACCTAGTTGAAGATGTCCCCGCTCGTTGCAGGGGAGTTGAACTAGAGGACATTTAATGGTCACTTCCAAAACAAACTTTTCTATGATTTTGAAGGGATGCCTGACAAAAACCAATACTTCAGAGCTGAAGTGACCAGTGAAGAGGCACTTAAATCTACTGCAGGACCATTTCAGATTTGCAAGATTGTTGATGCACTATCTCACATTTTTAGGAGGAGTTCTGCTGGCAGAATTCAATTTAGAGCTACTGTATTAGTGCACGTGCAAAACTCCCCCTAAACTCTTCAGGGGCACTTTCTTACAAAACGTATTCTGGATCATGTCCTACTGAGGGAGATGTGAAAAATCACAAAGCAAATATAGCTAAAATATAAAAACTTGATACTTACAGGGATTTGAGTTTAATTAGAAAATCAAACTGGTCTATTTGTATTTTCTTGATGGGATTGTAAGAAAGGTTCCTGTAAACACAACAAAAATAACTTTAGCCACATTCCTTACAGCTTGTTCTAAAAATAAAGTCAATCTACTTTTAAAGTTAAATTCTGATATCATGTTAAGTGTTTCCATGAAATTATTAATTTCTCATGATGTAGCTAGCATAGCTCATCTTGTATGGACTAACAAGACCTAGAAAAAGGTAGAATTTGAACACGCTGTCTTTTGGAACATGAAAATGCACATCTTTGACAAAATTATTCTGGACAAAAAGCTATATAAAATTGCTTTTGGTGTGTTTTTTAGACAGAGCTTAAATAATGCATACAAACAAATGTGCTCTTCTCTTTTCTGATGCATATGACTGAAAACATCATATCTAATGAGGATAATACAGTTATGTATAACAATAAACAAGAATCCTTACAGTTGTGAAAGCTCCTTTAGTTCCTTAAATATATATGGAGGAAGTGATTCGATCTTGTTGCTAGCCAAATCTCTGCAGAAACACACAGGTTACAGTAAGTTCTTACTACACACAGTAATTTTACTGAATAGTTTTGCAGTTTCAATATACACAATTTTATTTGTCAAATAGGATATTATTTATTCTATAGGTTATCTGAAATCTGGACTATAAAAGAATGCTGTTAAAAGAAGGTGGGAAGCTAGATCTATCAGATCTTGCTTTGTCTCATTAGTTCAGATATACTGTTAGATACATCATTTATTGTTATTTTATTTCCATCAAAAAGAAAGTAAAATACCATTAATTTGACTTGTAGAAGCTAACAAATTAATTAAACATATTGCTGCATGATGGGAATGTTTCCACATGGGCTAAACTGCATTTATTTCTACCTTTCATCTTACTTTCACTGTGCAGAAATCCTAATAACAGAGGAATAAAGGTCTCAGTCCAACCAAAACTGTCAAACTGGCCTAAAAGGCACTGAAGGCACACATGCACCTAGATTGTAATGATACAAGGATAATTAATATTATTATATTCAGGGAACATAATGTGAGAAAAGCCCCATATGATTGATACAGATGATGTATTTTATTGATTATTTCTTTCCTGTTAAATATATCTTTAAAAAATACCCTAAGTAAGGATGCCATCTCCAGAGTATGTTACATGAAATAGAATTGATGATGAATGATATTTCTATTATAAATCACAAAACTGTGTGTTTTTATAAATAAGAGAAGAAATCTACTCACAATTCATCTAACATCTGGAGAGAAGAAAAGCTGTTTTCATTTAGGGAACTGATTTTATTTCGTCTCATCACCCTGAAAGAATAAAACAAACTTATGTTTCTTCCTCTTTGTGTCTATTTAATTTTGAATATAAGATTTTATAAACTTTAAAAGTTCTCTGTTCTCTGCATCTTCAAATGTTTGCTCAATTCAGTTAATAAGCTAATTGCATCTAGAAGTTTGCCATTTTATCATTTGGTAAATAACATTTTTTGCCTATACATGCATGTACTTCTACATATACATGTGTATACATGTGCACATGTAGACCCATGGAAGACTGGTGCAAATTGACTGAAGGCAGGAAGAAGATTAAGTGGCCTGAAAGACTTGTGACCTAATTATGTCTTAGACACAGGTACATGGTTGTGCAATTTTTCATTCACCCTTATTTCATCAGCCACTGAGCTTAGAAAGCCCAGAGCACGGGTACTGGAAAAGAGCTAAAAATTGAAAGTGACACTCACCATGGGGCCTACTGATTTACCAAAAAGTAGAAGGGATTTTCTGAAGATGGTTACACCATCACTGAAGAAACCTTGGAGAAAATTCTAAAATTGATGAGCCAGTCAACCCACCAGCCAATCAAAATAAGCAACTAGCTATGTATTTTTTATATTTGCTGGTTCTCATTATGAGATCTTTGACTCCAATACAAAGGTTATAATGAAAATTTCTGAATCTTAGTATCACCCAAAGTCTCTTCAGTGAAATCTTGTTATATATTTCAATGCTGAACTTTGCTGTAAAATATAAACAGTGGATATTCTGTGTGGTGCTCACTTCAAACCAAACATTTTAATTGAATATCCTCAAGAGATGAATAACCATCATACTCAGGAAACTTTTATATTAGCTGTAATGAATCACTTGACTGTTCAGCATAAGCACATCTCACTCTGGCTAGCCAGCATATCCAATTACTTACAGTACAGTTAGAGTGCTGCAGGACATGAAAGTGGCATTTTTCACGTGATGGATATGGTTGCCTTCAAGGTCTCTGGGATATAAAAGAACCCCGTCAGTCATTGGAAATAAACTCAGGCACTTATTCTACACTAATTGAAGAAAACTACTACCAGAATTTGACTACACAGAAGAGAGTGGGAGGCAGACATGGAATACTTCTGCACACTTAACTGATGACTTCAGGCCATCAGCCCTGCAGTGACCCAGCAGGCACTACTCCGCAAGATCCAGCACCCCATAAGAAAAAGTGTGGAAGTGCCATACAAAGACAACAAAATAATATTTTTCCAGTGAAATAAGATAGACTTACAGCCAGTTTAATCTTGGCATATATTGGCACAGAGGTTTGTCAGGCAAACGAGCAAGAGAATTATTCATCATCTCACTAAGAAAAAAAAAAAGAGGAATAGTACAGCTGGTCATATTTGCACAGTTACATCATAGGAAAAATTCATGTCTCTTATGTATTTCTGAAAAAAATTCCAATTTTGAATAGTTTTGAAATTCCTTCAGTGTTCACATATTTTCTCTGTGGCATTCCGTGCAGCAATATTTTATCCTTAGCTTGCTAATGTCCAGATAAAGGAAAGATGTTCACTTCACTGCTATTGAAATGAAATGTAGAAATCCCGTACAAATTCAGTCAGAACATGTAACCTCTATGGATCATAGAGGAAGTGGGATGTGGGGGGAGGTTTCCCTCTGGCATGCAGGGGAAGAGGGTCCCTCATCGTTTGGGCTGGAGGGGGCAGTGGCAGATCACACACAGGGTCTTGGAGAGGGGGTCGGGCTGCCACCAGGGGCAGGGACCATGGGACTCCTCCTGTCCCACCATGGCTCTGGAGGACACCTGGAACCCAGTGCTGCAGCTGCCTCGACCCTGCCCTCTCAGTGACACCTTTTATCACTTTCCCCACCCTTCTCCCTATACTTTTCCAGACATTCCAGGTCCACTGCTGCCAAAATCCTCCCACTCTAGCACATTTTGCCTGGAGTAAGTGAAAGCTGCAGGTATACTGCCGGCACTCTGGGGTGAGCAAGCACAGTTGGTGTAAAAAGGTTTTTACATGCATATGCCCTTCCTATTCAGTTTTTTTTAAACAGTACCTTTTTTATCTTGTTTCATACTTACAGAAGAATAAGGGATTTGAGTCCATAGAATGTTAGTGGATAGATCCGATTTATCCTGTTGTTTTCAATTATCCTATAAATTACAGCAAAATATCAGATTGATAATTGACTGCAGTCTTAAATTGAAGAGATAATAAAAGTTAACAAGCTTTGTAGTGAATTTCTTCAAGAGTCCAGTCAAACTACTTATAAAAATTAACACACTATTCCTTGATGGTTGAAGATATTAATTTCGTTTCAGAAAAAATTAATAAAAAAAAGTAACTCAGAGAAAATAATTTCTTTCAACTTAGAAAAAAGTGTTTTCCTTTGAGGCTTTTAAACCCTTTGATCAAGACACTTTGAAAGGATTCTCTGTAAAAACAAAGTAGCCCAACTTAACAATATTCTGTAGCAATCCAACAATCCCAAACAGGCAGGAGAATGTAAGACAGTATTTGCTTATTTTTAATAACTTATTCAAAATCTCTCTGAAAAGCAGTAATGAGCCAATATTTCAGGTTATGACAGTAATTTTGTCAGCACATTTTAAGCACTATTTACAGGAAAAGACCTGCCCAAAAAATATTTGTCTACTGTTTTATAGTACCTAGGTTACTTAATATATTCTTTTGTAACGAGCAATTACTAATAAAAACTTTTTGCCATTGTTAAAAGTTATCAATCATTGAAGCCATTAAGGCTCAAGAGCTATTTTCTGCTCTCACCAAAGCCAATTGCATTTTTACCTTGCACAATGTAACAGGAGTTCCTTAGTTATTAGCTAGTCCAAAGTAATGCTATGCACAAAAATGAAAGCAATCAAAATATTTATTTATATATAAAAATTAATTATTTATTGAGTAAATAAATATATAAATAGAAAAACAACATACAGCCATTCAAGTCTGTGAAGGTCTGCAAAGACAAAAGGCTCCAAATTCGTTATCTTGTTGTTGCTTAGGTATCTAAAACAAGAGCAACCAAACATGAATGAATGGATTGATTATTTAGCAGCAAACGCAGGAAAATTAGTTTTAAGATTATTTTTCCTTGATAATTTACCAGAATACTCCTATTTTGTTAATATGTATTTTTTTTAGTTTGGTAATTTTCATGCCATTGTTCGAGAGCAAGGCAGGACTCTCTCTAGTGAGGATTTTAAGAGCAATGATGTGCAGCACTTTGTCTTATCTGTAAGAAAGCACAGCCAGCTAAATATTTTCACTGTGTCATATTTTAGACCCTTTCCAGTTTCCTTCTGTGGAGTTATTTGTTCCATGAAAGTTTCCAGGATCCCATTCAGTCTTTGCTAAGGATATTAGTCATAAATGTAGATATCAGAATAATGGAAAAAAGAAAAGCCGAAAATGAATGGGGAGGGGTAGTAAAAATGGTCTGGGAAGATAATAACAGCAGCTGTAATAACAGATAATCAGCCACACTTGTGTGATGGAAAGAATAAGAGGTACAGCTTTGTAAAACTTTCCCTCTGAAAACATTGCTGTGAACCAAACAGCGCAATTTATGTGTTGTATCTTTCACTGAGCATTTCCCTTAAAAGTTAGAAACACCTTTCAATAAGTTACTGCAAAATAAATTTAAAAAAGTGTTTCTTTCATCACCTATCCTGGTTACTTTGAATTGCATTTGCAAACCAAAACACCGTGTTAAAGAATTTTCATCCATCACAAGCTCTCGCTTTCATTTTACTCTTTCTTCATTCTCTTTGGCTTTCTGCAGGGTAACTACCATACTGTCTCCTTTTTCCATCCTGAGGATTTGGGGAATAGGATTGAAGTATGGAGCCAGCTTGTCTTTTCAAAATACTGTCCTGCCAGATAAACTTGCACAGAGACCTCTTAACCTGTCTTTGCTTTCCCAATTCAATCATTGGATTAACATTTTGGAGCACTTTGCAAGATCCTAATATGGAACCAGGCAGAGAGAGACTCTCAGAACTCTGCCTGCCACTTTTTACTTCATTATTCTAGAAGCAATACTTACAGTTTTGTCAAGTTGTATAAACCTTTGAAAGCACGTTCAGATATGGCTCTGATTTTATTATTCTGAAGATACCTAAGAGGATACAAACCCAAAAAAATTTATTCTCTAAACAGGCAAAGTTAAAACAAACATAATAACCAATTAAAATCTATCAGCTAAACTGAATGAACATTTGATACTTTAAAAGAAGCTGTTATATTTGTTACACCTTGAATTTGACAATAACCATTTCACAGCTATACCTGGAAAGATTGTGAGGTTGTTTTTAAAGAAATTCACACAAAGAGCAAGATCATAAAAATCATTCCAATGGATGCTTGCTTTGCCAAAGAAGAACAGTGGAGTGGTGGTTTGCAATCTCCTTGATTAGGTCCTAAATTTGCAGGGCCCACCTGTGTGATCTCTGTGTTTATCAAGATCTCTGCTACAACCAAAATTTTGCATAGTAAATGAAAAATTAAAATAATTTTTGAATTTTTTGGTTGTACTAGAGAATTCTCAAAATATTGCATTAGTAAGATAATATATTTAAAAATACATAGCAAAACATACTGATCTCCTGTAAACTGAAGATACTATCTTTTTAAAATTCCAGATTTATCAACTTTGATGAAGTAATGAGTTGAAAAGTATCAACTGCAAATGCCAAGTATTTTAAAATAATTTTAATGAATTATAATATTAGTCTCCAAATAATATTTAAAAATAAGTCCTTTAAAATAAA
>NW_005054297.1:27387733-27400977 GCF_000277835.1 Geospiza fortis
TTCCTGCTGGAAAGCAGTAAGAAATCTGACGTTGGCTTTTACAAAATGGGGTTCTGCCAAACACTGCTCAAGACCTTTTGGAAAATGCAAAATTATCTATCAGAAGGGTGTGAAGTTGATATTAGAAACAAAAAACAAATGTTTTCTACATATATAGATAGGTATGGATTTATTTATTCTAGTTAAAACTTACCTTTCAGGAATTTAAGGGACATAATGGGACTTAACTTTCAGAACACAAGATGGTGCTGCAGTGTAGCACAGTTCCCATGAAAGAACACTTTGAATAGGTTACACAGAAGCCCTGCTCCAGACTTCTGCATTTAATTTTTATTTCACTACTTCTATATAAAGAAAACTTGTTTAAGGCTATGATTTTTGAACTCTATGTATGTTACACACTGGAAAACATAACACAATATTATATTGCCATAATAATTTGACTTTTTGGACATTATCAAATCAACACCAAATCATTATCAAATCAAGGAATGAGCTTTCCATGATAATGGGAAGTTTGAGTTTCCAAACTTTTTTGCCAGAATAAATCAACTAATTTTAATTCGATTTGGCATATTTATTATAAATGTAGCATCCTTCGGACAAAATTAAAATTTAGTATTTTTCTGGTATAAACCAGTCTATAAACATAAACCATTGAATGTGCAGAAATTATGGCCTTGCAAAAAGACAGATGTCAAATCAAGGTGCTTGAGCCAAACAGGGTACACATGAGGTACCAAAGGGTGAGACAAACCAGACTTTTGGTACTTTAATGTTAAGCTCCATGTGTGTATGTATGGAGGAAGGAAAGGATGAATGTTTAAGACACTAGATAGGTATTTTATGTTATATTGCTTCCTTACAGATTTTTAAGATCTTGGTATTTCTTGAAAACATCAGCAGAAAGTTTCTTCAGCAGATTCCTCTGAAGAGACCTGTAGGAATGAATGTATACAGTAAAACTACTGTCCCAGGTTCCTACAGCACTTTTGTTATTTAATAAGGGCAGGTCTCACTCTACCAAACAACAAAAGCAACATGAAACCATCTGAACATGCTACTTCTGTTTTTCTGTATGCTTGTATCTACTTAAAACAGTAAGAAAAATGCATTACAATAATAATAAAAAATCCATGTCCCCAGGAAAAACTGGCAAAATAATATTTAAACCTAAGAATGAGAAAGATTTGAATATAAACTACAGATTTATTTCAAACCTCAAGCGCATACAGAGTGTATTTCCCAGTTCATGCGTCCTTGTGTCCTGTCTCCACTGGGGACACTCAAGTGTCCTGTCAAGAATAAAATTCCTTTAGGATGTGGTTTGATTAGAAGAGAATTTAGCCTGAAAGCCAGCTGAACTCACTGCTGTTTCTACAGCTAGAACCGGGCCAGTATTTTTGAACTCTTTCTCGACCCTGAGCCAGAAGCCAGTTTAAATAGATGTTTGACATTCCACATCAGTTTTTGTTATGAATGGTTGCCGTGTTTGAACGTGGGCCCAACAAGGAGAACTTGAACACAGGCTGGTACCAAAAGGAAAGATTCATGACCTGGATCTGCGGGGGAGCTCCTCAGGTAAGGACATGGGATGCTGCTCCCTGCTCACCACACCTAAAACTGCTTCTCAAACAGCAATGTGCAAATCAAGAGCACATCAACCATATTCTGATCTCTTAAAAAAGAGTTTGGCTTACACATACATATTGCATGATGAGTCAGACCAATTAAATCCTTTTAAATAACAGCATATTCAGAAACATCAAATGAGAACTAAATAGATTTGCTCCAGCAGGGAGTTCCACCAAGTTCAAGGTTATTGACTTTATTGACAGGAACACAGACTAGGAATATTGGCATAATCATAGAAAAAGAAACAGGTTCTAAGCATTTTGCCTTAAAAGGAAGCATTTCTTTTGTAGATTTTCCTTTATCCTGAAATTGTTCGTAGCTGAAGTCACTGTTGCAAACATGAAATGATCAGTTCACAGAGTTTTTTGGTTCCTTAGTTTCTTTTCTCCCTTTTTATGTAAGGAAAATCTGTACTTAAAATATTTAAGTACTTGTCAACAGAGAGACACAGTGCTTCCCAAGCATCAGCTGATGATAATTATAAGGCTGTAGTTGTGAAAAATTTGTAGGATTGACAGTCAAACCTGAACAGAGCAAGAGACCAGGTGACTTCCCTACTTACATGATGGTTATGTTTGAAGAGACTGATGGGACAGCACGTAGTTTGGCAGCATCACAGAAAACCTCCAGGCCTTGGCAGGTACACTCTGCTGGCACATCACCAGCCACTGCAGGAGAACAAGAACATGGTCAGGGCAAAAGGTGGCATGTGAGATGTGATGGGATGTGGAGAAAAGAAATTTGGGATAAGAGAACAACGGGCGCAAAAACAGACATAGCAGGCTCTTTTAAACACAATTAAGGCACACGTTTTTCACAAAATTGATTTAGACCTTGATGGTATAAGAGACCAACGGGCTCTTTTAAACACAATTAAGGCACATGTTTTTCACAAAATTGATTTAGACCTTGGAGGAATCTAACAATAAATATAAAGGGACACAAAAATTATATTACTGCTGTGAAAGAGCTTGTAAAAGCTCTTGAACCTTAGGCATGATATACAGGAATCTGGAATACGATTTTTTCAACACTTCTTTAGATTATTCAGCAATCTTATTACTAGAAGGAACACAATTTCTATGGGTGAAAATAGGCCAGAAATGGTTCAGGAAGTCTTTGCCCGTCATAGTAGACAGCAGAATCAAAAAGTCTGTGCAAAGACCTGCATAACTGGAGGGGGTTTGCAAATTTCATTTGACGTACAAAGAAATGAACTAGGAGCAATGCTACCTTCATTTCACTCTGAAATATATTCCAGTTCTATGGTCTCTCCAGCAGTATCAGCATATTTAGATAAACATTTATATTGTCCTCCTAATTGGCACATGCTAATTAAAATATGTTTGACACTTTTCTTGCAGAACATGAATCATCCTTAATGGAACTGAAATTAGCTTCAAATTAGCATTCATTCATTTGAGATGTTATGCTGTTTTACTATAAATGAAACAGCACTAAGTTTCCTGCTAAGAATATATTAGCTCTGTATTTCTTTCTAGGAATCATCAGTAATAAAATAACATCTGTAATTTACTTACAGCACTCAGGTGTCTTCGTCTGAAATGCATACAGAGATTTCAGTTTATAGTATTTGTCCTTTGTATAATGTTTATCAAATTGCAGAGACCATCCATTGTTGTCCTCTGATAAAAAAAACAAACAAAGAAACACACAACATAAACAGAGCACAAATAGAAGATATCAAAATACAAATGGAAGCTAGAAATGTCTTCACTTAATGTAGTTGCATCAATTTTTGTCTAGGTAATACAGGCCTTAATTCCAGAGCATTTCACACACCCTTAGATAACTTTATACAGCTGCTTAATCTTACATGTCTACAAACAATATGAGCTGCATAGAAGTAACAGCTTATTACACCTTTAATAACAGCATTTGCTGTGACAGTCACACTGAAAAAACATAGTTGTGACTTCAGAAATGTTTATTTATGTAGGAGCCTAAAACTGAGAGGGAACAATATCTTCATACTTCCTTAAACATGTAGGTTTGCCACTTTGTCCAGGAAAGTTGAAATGATTACTATGGCTCTGACTAGTTTGTACAGAAGGGTTTCTGCACTATCACAGCCTATAATTTCTTTCCTGAAAATCTAGATGAAGGCCAAAGGAACACTGCTTTTCAGGAGAAGAAGGGACATATTCAAGTCAGAACGTTCATGTTAAGCTTAATATGCATCTTAAACAAAGCACGATTCCATATTACCCCATTGGTCACTGTGCACAGATGTACTGGAACTGAGTAGTTTATGGCTCTAAGAGCAAAATTTAAGAGCAAACATTTTAGTTCCTTCCAAAGAATGGACATTTCAAGATATAGTGGTGCTAGAAATAGCTACAGATCTCTAAGTTACTTGTTTCTTGAAAATCTACTGTATATCTGAGACCTGTAAATTGACTGATCAGGTAGCTACTTTCCAAACAGGCTGGAAAGGGAACTTGCCTTTAAAAGCTGTGATTGGATTTTAGTTTTCTTAATTTGAATCTGACTTTAGTTTTCTTAATTTGAGCCTGTCTTCTCTTCAGCTTTTAAAGTATCTCCTTTAATGAACATGCAGCAGTAGCAGAAATGCTCCTTGGGATGGCACTCACTAGCTGGTGAGCCAAAGCATCCATGACAACTGAAAGCAGCACACTTTAGGGATATCTGCTGCAAAACAACACTTCTATGAGAACTCAGGATGGCTCTGCTTTGCTAGTAATTAGAGTCTTAGATTCACCTTTATGATGTACTGGCAATGGTCTTTACCCCTGCAATTTCACAGGTTAATAGTTTAGTTATACTTAAGTACAATTCCTCATGGACATTTCTCTATAAATCTTTATATTAAACTAATCATTATTATAATATATATATAGGCTCAAAAATAGGCAGGGAGAAATAAAAAATATTTACTTATTTGCAAATTTTCCCCCTCTGAAATGGCTTCTCATTTTCATGCCACATTACAACTCAGCTGTTTTCTCAGACAGGCAGGGAAACGACCTTGAAAGCATCTCCTGACACCTGCCTACAGATGAAGCAGGTTTTGAGAGATGCTTACCTCTTTGCTGTCTGAGCTGAAAAGATGTGTTGTATGTACTGATTAATGATAATATGAAATATTAAGTAACTTCAGGCAAAATAGCCTTCATCTAGTTATTTGTTTGTTATGCATAAATTAAAAAGATGAAAGATTCAAAGCAAACATAAGTGCTTGTCTTCAGGAATTGCTCTAGTGAGAGAAAAGATAGACCTGATAAGACATTTAAGAACATTTTACTAACTTCTCAAGAGCACCTTGCATCCATTAGCAGTTTTGTCATTCTAGATCATTAAGCTAATATTCAGAAGCAGCTTAATGCATTTTGGGCAAAATGAAAGGTATTGGCCAACCTTGTCCTGCCTGCTTTAAATGCTCAAAAGAAGATCAGTTTTAGGACTGCCTGCAGCATTGAATCTGTAATTGATGAAGTGATGAGAATAGATCCTTTGTCAAGTGGCAAGTGTATGAAAACCTACTGCCCTGTAGATGGGACCATAATGAGGTTTTCTCTACCACTCTTCCTGAATATTTAACTGGAGCACATCCATTGACTTTCATTTGTATGACTGGACTCAGCAATATGTGGGAATTCAACATACACAGAGAAAGTAGGATTTTTAAATAGAAACTTGGGAAAATGGTTTAAAAATGAGATTATTTCATATATATTGGTATTATAAATTATACCAAATGAATGCTGTGCAGTCAGGAATACTGTATGAAAATACTCTTGGATTTTCTAATTCATTATTATGTTCATAGAAAGTGGATATACGAGATTTTATTCCACATTTTTGTACTTTTAAAATGCCTTGTCATGTGACAAAGCACGTACAAGAGGTGACCATCAATGCATTTCACATCTGCAGGGAAAAAGGATGAGAAGTGCCTCCCACACTAACAGGAATGATGGAGCAGTTTGCTACAAAAGGGAAGTTCCTCAGCATTTTTGAGGAAGTCTAGAGGCAGCTGTGTATTTTTGGGTGGCCATAAAAAAAGAAGGGGAAAGACTCACAGAGAAGATGGATTATTTTGTACTGGAATCATTCCAGCTGTTTGGTGCTTCTAGTGTGTTCATTTTAAATAATGGGCTTTTCTTATGGCATGCTTTCTACTAGAAATAAAGACATATCTGAATATAATAAAACAAGTTACTAAACATCCCTTGACCTCCAGAAATATATGCTTTGGGCCAAACTTTGTGCCCAAACATGGGACAGTCTCTATTTTATTCAAGTTGTTTTGTCAAATCCTGAAAGAATGTATTGTGCAAATAACTATGTTTAGTATGACCATTTGGTGAAACATTCAGGCAGAACTGTAAATCACTTTTTAGTCATTTAGAGTTTAGATGAAGGTTTGTGGCCTGTTTTTACCTCTTTTGAGGTGAGGTTCTCCAAACACTTGAACAAATGACTGGTAATAGTACAGGTTTTGAAATCCCAAATCTATAATTTGAGGCAGTACAGCTCAGATGAGAAATGACTTTTACCTGAGCCAGTTCTAAAATAGATTATGTTGGCTGTGGCTCTGTTAAAAAAAACAAAAAGAGGTCTGAGAAAATAAAGCATCATCAAATCTTCCTCTACATGGGATAAGTGAAATAAGTGGTAAACTGGATTTATCAGACTGGAGATTAATATGCTCTTTCTTACTGAAAATTTCCAATTACCACTTCTGATGGGAATGAGAAAGAGCATGTTAATCCTGACAAACTACAGATTTGAGTAATCATTTCAGTGACAGATCCAAGAAAGTATCATCTTTTCTCAATTAAAGACGTATCTCTTACTTAGTGTGGAGTTTATGATGAGGATGCTATCTGTATGACTTCCCCCTTCTCTCAGCCATGTCTTCATGGGTATTATACAGAGAAATGCTATCAGCTAAATGCATAAACACTCTAAAGAGACACTGTGTCACCCTTTGAGTTTGCTGTTGGTGGTCATAACCTTTGGACATATTTCTTTTTGTCAGTTCAAATAAACTTCTCCTCGCTGCAAAGAATTATTTCAGGCTTTTCACAGAAGTATCTTTTGGTACAAGGAAGACCCATGTCCTCCAAGACAAGAAGCATTACCTTTAAAAACATTTACAAATTAAGGAATATAATTGCCCTTTCCCACAGTGTTGAGGCATCCTGATACAGCCTCATAACTTACAGCAAGACCAAAACCACATAGAGATTTTACAAAACCAAGGGCTGTGGTGCCTGGAGGGAGGGCAAAGCTGGGATGGAATTTCACTCTCTCAGTTTAAGTATCCAAGCAGAAAAAATTAAGAATTTAGAGCTGGACACCTTATCAGTCAATTCAAATGTAAATTACCCCAGAGCAATCTGCTTGTCACTGCACATATACTGTGTCCTCTACCTGATGATTAATTGAAATCACATGTAGCTTGTCTGCTTGTATGTGACAATGCAATCATAGTAAACCAGACAGGAAACAAATCTGCATAAGGTTTACAGTTCTCTGGATGAACTGCAGAAATGAAGATTACTTACACAAGTTTTTTTATGATTTTAGGGTAACTTAATTAAGCTAGTGCAACTTTTAAGAAAACAGGCGGGTTAAAATTTCCAGAAGATAAACATCTTCTCAATGTTTAATCTTTATTTCTGTGAAACATATGCATAGAGTTTTCTAGTTTTATAACAATACTTTTAATCTTAATATAAATTTTTCTCATTTTATATTCTGTTTTTCTTGAAGTATATTAAATTTTTAAAACTAAAATAATGTAACAGTATGAATACATCTGTAGAACCTTTAGTTACTTGAAAGTCCCTTTGGCAGTAAGCCACTACAGTGGAGACCAGGAGTGACATAAGTCTAATGAAATGCAAGTTCCTCTTAATTACCAACAATATTTAAAAATCACAGTAGCAAAACTGATTAAAAACCCTCAAAATTTCAGCAAAGCTATTCCATGTGCTGATACTTGCACATCAGAGTAAACCTTATTATTTTGGTGCCATATACTGCAGATGGCAGTGAATGACAATAAAATTTGGTCATATTAAAAAATTTCCATGTGAAGCTTGAAAATTCTATGTTTTCCCAGGTATTTGATACATTTTGAGTATACAATCAACTGTCAAATATTTACTTTATGCTTCACAAACAGAATTTGCTATCTAGGCTCACAACTGAGTGGCACCTCATACATTCAAATCCTGTATTTTATAAGTATGATGGGGAAAATGCCATGCCAGGAAAACACAAGACCAACTATAACATTATTCATTACTACTATTAATTTAAAATATAAAAACATTCTGCAATGTGCTGAGACAAAAATTAAATTTCTTATCCCTTATGGGCAATCCTGTAATATTAAAACATATATATTTTGTATAGATGTTTTGAAATACTCCATAGAAATTTAGATTTCTGCAATGGAAGTATAGAAGATGATTTAATGAACCTACAGAACTGCAATAATTCTGTGTACAATTATATACCTTCAAAGAAACACATACAAATCATCATTACATTATACAGACTGTTAGTGTGTTTATCCTCTTGAATTTTCATTGGTCCCTTTTAAAAAAAGAGCTGCTCTCTAGAAACTCATTTCTTCAGGCAAGCCAGTCACCTGGTGACTGTGTGGCACACAGTAACAGATGAGGTCTGTGTTTTTAGAGGCAAATAGGTGCAAGACTTCAAACAGCCACTCCCTGCCCCAGTTCTTCAGGGAACCTCTGTGTGTGATCAACGTCGAAAAGTGAATTTACAGCTGGGGAGGGGAATGCTGTCCTTTGTTCAGGGAACTCTTGGGGCTGAGAGTAACACAATAGTAAATACATTTAGCCAGCAAAAAACTCCTCTGGAGTCAGAAACAAATCTGCATGCCTGTTCTTGCTTCACTAGACTGGAAAAATGTGGCTATGACACTGTGATTAAAAAACAAATGCAGACACACTGCAACCATTGCCTAGCTGCCAAAAAAACAGTTTTACAGGACTATCAGCAAAATTGTCCAGAAGCCAAATTTTTAACCACTGAGGAAACTTGTGCTCTCAAAATAGCTCAGGCTACTTTGTTCCATTAACTGCTCTACATAATTAAAGATACTGCTCACAAAAAAAGATAGAATTAAACACTAGCACATTTTTTCTTCCATTCTCCCTTTTATTATTGCTTTTATGTAAAGAGTAGCCAAATGTGTAATAATAATTGCTGTTTTATAATGCCCCATTCATGGCAAAACAGTCTGGTTTGCAGAGGGGCAAGGGATTAGGGCCAATATGTGTGATTTTTGTTTTGAAATTAATAAGAATTCTGATGCTTGCATTTTTAAAAATTCTTACATCAAAATACTTTTTATTCTAAGTAGGACTTATACCTGTGTTACTTGCACATAAAGACTCCCTCTAGAGATTTATTAGTAATAAATGAAGAGCCTATATTAACAACCAGTTCTGAGATGGAGCATAAGAGCTATTCACTAGTGTGATAGGACAGTAACACTAATTTTAAATGAAGAATAAACTGTACTTCCTCAACCAATTAAGTTTGAGATAAAAAGGATTGAGGCATTTATTTATGGAATCTATATACCACAGACTGCATGGGAAGAGACTGTATATTATACCTGTATAATATAATAATGTACCTATATAATAATATATATAGGTATAATAATATATAAAAGTATATAATAATATGTCTATATTATTTCTGTGACAGGTTGCACAACCTAGATTTCTTCATCTAAAGGAGAAAAACAACCACTGCTAGTGCCGTGCTTCCAATCTTTTCCAGATCTATTGAGGAAGGCTGGTACATGAGTGACAAATTGCGTTTTTGAAACATATGAGCATTTTATTAGTTTCCTAATTTAGGTAAGTTATGATTCTTTGCTCACTGAAGACAGTGGAAATCTCTCTGTTGATTTTAGTGGAGTCAGTCCAGGCCAGCTCTCACTGGGCTTGGCTTTGCTTCATAAGCCAGGTGTTGTGACTGAAGATATCACATCAGTCATACTGTTTGCATCTTAAATTAGAACAGAACATAACAAATCCAATAACTGTATAGATTTAAACTGCATGTTTGTGTGTTACCAAACCCGAATGGAAGTTAGGAAAAAATCTTTTAACTCTGAAAGCAGGATTACTTATAAAGGAATGAGTCCAGCTTTACTTTACATACAAGGGATTTTCAGAACCTATAGGTACAGGATGCTGACACATAGTATTAGTTATATTAGTGTCAGAGCAATAGGGATTAATCTCAATCTTCCAGACATATAAAATATGTTTTCAAACTGGCCAGGTAGGATGTAAAGTCCAGAGGAAAGCCCAGTACCTTTTGAATTCTGATTTTGTTCCTATATTTTCCCCAAACTAAATTTGACAGTTGATGAGTAGTTTTGACACAAGAAACTGGAGGTAACCCTCACTGCAATTTACTGGGAGGCTTCTTCCTAAAGACTGGCATCATATTAACAGCAGAGCTAATTTACAGTTCTGATGATCAAATTGTGCTGATCACCAAGCAGAATATATGAAATATGAGAAAAAACATTGCAACAAATTTCTTAGAAAATCGGGCAGGTAAAACATCTATTCAGTCTTTCACTGGTTCAAATTTTACCTGCATTTAGAATTTTTGCATACTAATTTTTAATTAGTGTGTTATGACTACAAAATGGCAACTGACCCAGTGTTGTATCCAGCAGAGATAATTACACAAAAGTTGTTCGATTGAGAACTTTGCTCTTTTATCACTGCACCCAATAGTAGGACAATTTTAGTCAGGGAAAGCTAGGAAAACAACTTGTTCATTCAGCCCTCCAAGTAGAAGGCATATCAGAGAAATAAAAAAAAAAGAAAAAAAGTGTAAGATTTAAAATTTAAATATTTAATTAGAAGCATATGAAAGAACTTTTTTCTGTGTGTCTAAAGGTATTCTAGATGTTTTGAAAACAGAAATAACCATGGATCATTATTGGCAGTGTTAGCTGTCTTCTTCCAAATGCATGGAGTACATTTATGTTATGATTAACTTTTCATTTTTTTTTGCAATATTTTGTGAGTCAAAATTTGTTCATCTAAAGGAACACACACCTTATAATGAGAAAACACATGTAGGCTCTCTGCAAATCTACATCATAAATATTGTTGTTCAGTTATTTTTGCTTTGCATTAATCAACAACTTACTTTTATCTATTAAAGTAACTAGTTACTTTTATCTATTGTTAGTTTTGTTTTTGTTTTATCATTAAACATCACTGTGAAAACAGAGATCTCAAAACTCTTCTTTCCATGAATTTATACTTGGGAATACATACCTGGCACATTTAGTATGCCCCTGGACATCAAAGAGTTTGCCTAGAGGTTGTTTAGACTACATTAACAGTCATATTGCAGCAGTAATGTCTTCCATGTGAGAAATATTTGTTACTTATTTTAGGAACAATTTCCATGTCAACACTGCCACGGCATTATGTGAGCAGAATTTGTGATTATGCCTATTTATCCTTGCTCAGGTTTAAAAAGCAATGCAGTAAACAGAAGTTCTAACCCCCGTCTATAAATGCCAAGTGGCTACAGATTCAAATCTTACAGCTGTAAAAAAATGGGAAAAGCTCTCCCCTGTAAAATCAGGCTGAAGCCATTATGTTTGAAATCAAAGATACTAGATCTAAACAATATCTATCTGCTCTGCTTTGCCAACTTTATCTTTAAACAAGCTTGGGCACAGAAGGATGCTGAAATTGCTATCTCTTATTTCCCATATTGAATTTTGCAAATAGATACAAAAATAACTCCAAATGAAACATGATAGAGGCTAAATTGCCTCACAATGCCCTCAGCCTAATTAAGAACTTGGTACTTCAGCAAGGATGAGCATGGAGCAGAGCAGCAGAGTAAAATTTGCTGCTCTCTCAAGCCTAAAAAAGGAAATTCCTCAAAACCATAAGCTTTATGACAAATTACAAAACTTTAAACTATTTTTATTTAAAAATATTATTTTCATGACAGATTTGCCAAGACGCTTGCTTCCTCTTGGTGGACTATGTTTTCGAGTTCAAAAGGTGAGATTACATTTTCCATGCACATTTAAGGTTATCCAGCCATAGTTCAAGCAGAGCTTCCCATCACTACAGGGATAAATTGCCAGCTGCCTCCTCTTATTGCAGTTTACTACACTGCCTCAAGCTCTTCCCCATTAGGGTATAGCACACAGTATTTTATTGATTTGCGAAAGCAGGCTAAGCGGCAAAGGCATGAATTTTCAAAGATGAGTGGCTTCACTCTAGTGTGAAATATCAGCTATAATTCATTCCTTTCCAGAAGTGGAAGAAATGCTGAAGAGTAGCTAGGATATCCACACCCTGAGGTTAAGCACTAACACAGAATTCTGAGTCTGTTCCCAACTCTATCTCTGATCCTAATTTGAGATCTTCACTACTCTGGACCTTATTTTTATGTTTATTATTTGGAAGTGGAAAGGAGGGTGGAAGTGAAAGAGGAAGCAGAATTGAAGAGGGCACCACAAAGCCAATCTTTGTGTGCCTGAACTGGATAATGAGCAGTGATCACAGCACATTTGAAAACACGTCTCAGTGTGGATTTGGTTTAGTTTGAAATATTCATAATCATGTTTTACTGTTACCAGGCACACAGTGCCTGAAACAAGATTAATACTGCAAATAATCTCAGAGACTTCAGCAACAATTTCTTACAACAATAATTTCTTACAAATATAATCTTGCAGAGATTACAACCAGAATTTCCTTATAGAAATAAAATGGGGAATGAGACAAATTTGTTGACTAAAAGAAGAAAGGAACCACTACAAGATAGTTGGAGTGAAACATCTAATGACATATTTTGCTTTGTGTTTCCATGCTACATAGCTGCTTTTAGTATAGATTTAAGATAGTGCTTTACCATTACTGTTAGTGAAACAGTTGGTTTACCTAGCTTTCTTTGAAATATATGCGCTAAAAATGAAAAAAATGGGGTATTTTTAAACTGCTTTGAGGGTCTTCATAGATTTTTTTGCCTCCCACATTTGTTGGGTTGAATCCTGTAGACTGGTTACCTCCAAGTTCCTCACATTGATGCAAAAGTGGTCAGGAATTAAGAAGCTGAGTTATTTAATTAGAATACCTCATACATAAGATTAAAATTTTTATGGCACTGAATGAAACAATTACTACACTGGTATAATTTCATTTTAAATTTCTTTTCTGTAACCAAGAGCAATGACTTTAACTGAAAACTAGTGGTAAATTAAAAAAAATGGAGAGAAGGAGCCAGATATAACTGCTGGCATGAGGCAGGCATCCTGAAGTGATCCTAGGAATGGCAAGGGAAAAAGAAAAGACATCTAGTTTCTCTGTCTCAGGAACACTGAGGCCTCTTTTCTTGTATTTTAAGCAAGATGAATAATCAAAACCAGAGTTACCCCACAAAGATATCCCCACTTTCTATGTGTGGAGTCATTGCAGAAAATCTCCTCAGAACATTCCATATACTCAGACAAGGAAGTGATTCTAACTGTACAACAAAGTATGACTGCAATTAAAATTTTTGAGAAAATA
>NW_005054297.1:27400987-27436188 GCF_000277835.1 Geospiza fortis
ACTAATGCATTTCTAAATGAGAAGAGGGGGTCAAGATATGAGAAAAACATGAGCAGCATAGTTTTTCCCTGTAGATCCATAAAATGACTCTTCATCTTTTGTAATTTAGGTTTTCAAAAATCAAGGCTAGCTCATTCTTGAATTACAAGCATAGAAGAGGATTCAATATCACAGCTGAATTGTTTTGTATGTTCATTTCTATAGAAGAACACTAAGGCATTACTAAGGGCTTTTTTATTCATTGCTTCAGGGTTCAGTATCAAATCACTTGCAGCACTCTCCCTGCTCACTGACAACCCATGTTACTTCTAATTGAATTTTTGAAATTGGTTATTCATAATCCAAGAATACCTCAGTTCTGTGTTAGTAATAAGATGAGATGCAAAGAGCTCTCTGATTAATGGTCTCAATGATCTTAAATTTCTTTTCCTACCTAAAATATTCTATGATCCTATACTGTCTTGTAACTCCCATTACAAAACTGTGTATATCCCAATTATTATCATACTAAGCTGTATCTTTCAGCAAGTCCTTGTACAATAGACTTTGTGGTATTATACAGAAATGAAATATGGATAAAGCAACTGTTTATTGTCCTTGGACTTCTTCAACATGAGAGGGCATCATCATTGGCAATTCCTGCCGCTGTAGGTCAAGATGACTACAGAAAAAACAGAGCAAGCATTTTTTGTTCAGGATTTTGATTATTTACAACAGAAACTAGGTATATAGCACCAACAAATGGTGCTATAAAACTACAAAATGGTGCAGGTTCATTATATGGGATTAGAATTTAAAATCACTTTCATATGGAGCAAGACCCTGAAATTGCATAGGTATAATGATAGGATACTTCACATAGGTACACAAATCAGCTTCACATGCAATAAGAACAACTACTTTCAAAACCTCATTGACTTTACTGAGAGTGCTGGTGAAAAATACCTTTACCATATTTTTTTAAAATTTCTTTCACAAAATTTGTTTCCGTATACATAGCATGGAATTTTCACTTAATATTTAATTCTTTTCAGTCCTCCCTCCTAGATCTGATGGCAACACACCTGTCTGAGACAGACAAACAGTTCAGCTCCTTGGCTCTGGGGGCTGGAGGCAGTGTGGGGTAGGGCCTGGTGCACCTGGCTGTCCTCCATGGCTACAGGAAAACTACCAAGGAGTAGGAAGCCTACTTCCCCCATCTGCCACAGATCAGCAGCTCTGGGGAGCACCTATGAAATATCCAGGCTGTAAGTAAGGTGGCAATAACACTAAATAAAGCATGCTAGGGTCGATTTTCTCTCCCTGTGGTCTTAGCTCACAACCAAATGGCGAAGCTCTCTCCTCACAGAACATAGAGGCCCCTTTCCAGACTATCCCAGGGCTGTGCCACTTTTGAGCTGTGTCCAAACACTGCATGGGAGATGCTGCTCAGCATGGACAAGAGCTGTGCCAGGGCCATGCTCACAAAGAAGCAGCATGGACAGGTAAGTGCCCGTGCAAAGCCCTTCCTGGTTTGCAGTAGAGGTAAAGCCAGAGCCCACAAGCCAAGCCAAGATCACAGCTACCACTCAGAGGGACTAGGAGTGACAAGGATCAGAAAAGCATGCACAAGTGACCCGACAATGTGTACGCCATGTGATTTTCACATTTCCAACCATCAAAGCCTGCTAGTAGCGCAGCTTGCACAGTACACTTACAGATGCACGTTTCTCCCAAATTAGGGCATAAATAATTCCTGGAAAACCTTGAAAATTCTTCTAAATTATATTTCCCGCATTAAGTCACATTAAGCTCTTCATAAATTCTGTTGGAGCACACATCTAACTCTCCTCAGCAGCAGTCTTTGATAGATCACATACATCCATTTGTAGACATCAAAATGACACGTACAAAGAAGTTCAAAGCACGGAAAAAAATTGGATACTGATAACTGATACCATATACAAAGGAAAATGCGGCCCACTCTTCTTTCAAATGGTTTGCTAGGTAAAGAAGACCTGCTGCATCCTCTGCAAAGCATGTAACTTTCCTACTGCTGACACTCCACAGCCTCCTGTTTGGTGTGAGCACTGCCTGGGTTTCAGTGACTACAGGTGCTAGACACAAAGCAAAGCCACAGCCACGTACCGCAGTTGTCTTCGTCAGCCCGATTCCCGCAGTCATCCTCACCATTACAGTGCAGCTGTTGGGGCAAACACTTTGTGATATTGCCACATGGAAAGTAGCCCAGGGGACACCTGGTGCCAGCTCCAGAAACATGATCTTCCAAAGAGTCACAGATGACTAAATAGGAACAGAAAAAATGCATTTATTTTATGATGTGTTTAAAGGTATTTGATATTATGCCTTTGTAAGTACTCATTTACATTTGAATTTGAATATCAAGCAACAAAAATGTATTAATTCATTGGACATGAAATTAAAAACAGTACACGAAGTACTTGTTAAACTTGGCAAAAATATTTTATATTGTTAGCTAATTCAAATTTCATTTGATATAAAGAAAACAGGTAATTCTCCAACAGGTAATTCCTTCCTATTCTTCCTCAGAATAAGATCAAAATGAAGACAAATGACCTAAGGCTACCATTTTAAAGGATTTTTGACTATTTTTATAACAATATACCAGACAAGGTAATTCCTGCCTATGGAAGGGTGGTTGGAGTTGGATGGTCTTTAGGGTCCCTTCCAACCCAAACCATTCTATGACATTCATTGGTGCTGAAATTTTAGATCCAGATAGATAAGTCCCTTTATACAAAGTCAGATCTATATATGTTTGATTATATTCCAATTTTAAAGAAACTACTTTGTGTAAATGGATCAAGGATCAAAAAACAAGGCAATTTAGATGAAATCTGTGGCACAGTTTTGTTGAAAATTTAGTAAGACATCATGAAGGGGCCAGTTACGAATCCTTCAGAAGAGCTGTCAGTCTGATACAAAAACTGTGGAGATATTGATCAGAATATATCAGTGTGAAGTTTAGATACAGAGGTGCTGCTCTGCTGAGCCCATGCTCTGTAGGAAAGAATTTCAGAGAACACAGGACTTCATTCAAGCATTGCTGAGGGGAAAGGTAGAGAGATGCTGATGAGGGACAGCCAGGGCAGCTGGAGGACTCTGCCTGTCCTCTGCTCTTCAGTTCTCTGTGCTGGAGCAGCTGCAATCACCCACATCTGCAGATGCATGATGCCTTACCAGTCCCACCAGTGCACCTGAGGGACAAATTCTGCCATCACCATTTTTTTCCTTGAAAAAGCATGACTTAACTACTGCTTCTGTAATGGATTGCAGGATGTCAAGTCAGATTTCTTCCTGTACAGGACCAACTTCTTCCCAAGAGCATACTATGGAGAGGGTTTAAAATTACACTAGAATTAAATTTGTTCAGTCCACAATATGTTGGAAATGGAGAAAAGCATCATCAGGACAGAACGCTATCCAGTGTTCTTCACTTCCAAATCTTCCCTAAACCTACCTAGTACCTTTCTGCAAGGGTCTGCTAACTTAAGTTTTGAAGCACTTTCAAAAAGGAGTATCACTTTCTTATTAGAGCTACCATTTGACTTAATGCATACTGTTACAAAAAAAACCCCAAAAATCAAATACAGATTTTATTTTAAATTTCATTGCGGTCTTAGAGCACTTCAGATACTCTCTAAAAACTTTATTAACTGTGCTGTGATGCTTGTTCAGATAGTAAACTGCTAATTCTGACACATGCAACTATTTTTCCAGGCTATTTTCAAAGACAAAGTATAAATCTTTCACACAACTTTCCCAGATTAACAAGGAATGTTCTTGGAAAATATCTGATTTTTGCACTCATTTTTCTCCTGGACTAAGAGAAATCAACTGAAATTCAATCAATTACTTCAGATTCATAAAATATCCCTTCTGAAAGAACTTTCTTCCAGTTAAGCCCTTGACAATGTTTAAAACCCTGAAAAATTGGAATGTAAGAGCTGTAGCTGCAGAAAATGGAGATAAATATCCTCTATATGTACAGAATTATCCTTGCTGTCAGAAGCATCCTGCATAGAAATTCTTATATTCCAGCTAACCACCACTGAATGATTTAGAAAAGTTGATTTGCTTTTATCCACAAGTATATAACCCATGCAATTACTCAAAGATCATCAGCTCCTTAAGTCTTTTATGTATGGGTACCAAAAATAAAGCTACATCCTAATCACAGGGTGAATTCACACTTGCATATTGTTTATAAATTTCTCTGCTGCTCTGTGCTTGTATTCAGAACATTATGACTGACTTGTTCCACCCAAAAAGAAGTAGCTAGAAAATCTTATGTAGGCATACTGTTAAGCAAACAGTGTATGTGTACTACTTAGTGTCTTAAGTCTGTCTCAGCAAAAAGCTGAGCAGGCAACTGAGGCTCCCTTAAGAACAGTTATCTGTTACAATCTGGGTACCTACCAAACCATTGGTAAGAGACACCTGTATGGAAAAAACCACCATAAATGAAAACATCCCAAACAGACCATCAAAAAAACTCACACATTTTGTCAAGCTTTTTATCCTACATGCTAGAGACATATTTAGACTGATCTGAACCTTGTGCTTAAAGGGGCTGATCTCCATGCAATTTAAATTTCAAATGAAAGCATTTATCTTCTCACACTAGCATTAAATGGAATTTCACAGCATGTTCCAAAAATTATTATTAATTATTTAAATAATATTGATCCCTGAACTAAAAATGAATTTGCTGTTGCATTTTAGAAATCTGTACTTTGCCACAAAGAAGAAGTCCCTCATGATGTTCAATGTTTTGAATTCTCAGTACATTTACAGCCTCGATGATATCTATTCTGAATCTCTGCATTATTCATTTGTGCTATGTTGGATTACCCTGGCATGTAAATATCTGCCTGGGAAAGGAGACAACACAGCTTCAAAACTCAACAACTTCATCCCAGTTATAAAATCAGTGAAAGCACTGGTCTTTGTCCACTGACTTGTTAACATCACTTTGTTTATGCAAAAAAAGACAGAAGCTTGGACCCTGCTGATTGCAAGAGATTTATGTCTGGAAAAGCCCCCAGTTCTCTGGGGGAATATTTAGTAAAGCTGATGAAGGTAGACAGGAGATAAGACAGTAAAAACTGTTGTAAAATGCTAGATAATATTCAAACAACTATCTTTTAGATTGAGGAAATTAAACTTCGGTCTTTTATGTGAGGAAAATGGATAAAGATAGCAATGCAACAACAGCAATTAAAAATTATGGTTATTGTTTTGCAAATACAGACTTTACTGACATTGGAGTTCACCATGACAAGATAACGATCTATCACTCCATCTTTGTGATGTGGTGTTAAAGTTGTTGGCTTTTCTACATTTGATTGATTTTCCACTATGAAAAAATTGAACCACTCTTCTTGTATTTTGTTTGTTCTTTTTTTTTTAGCAGCTGAAAGAAGATGGAAAGTGATAAACCTGTGACAGACTTGCTTATCAGAAGGTTTGTTTTTACAGATACCAAGTAAAGGAGCCTCTTCTTTATATACCTCATAGAGAAAATCTCCTGCTTCCTGTGACATAGAGATAATTGCAGACATGTCAGCTATTCTGTACCAGAAAATTACTTTTCATAATGTTAACCATAAATACTAAAATATTTGCGATGTTTCAAGAAAAAGAGAAAAAAATTAAGTGAAATGGTATCAGTACAAACAGCAAAATGGCAAAACCAATTCTTTCTGACTTGTCTCAATACAGAAAAATGTTCTACTTAGCAACATGTTCATGATACTGCAAATTAAATATTTTTGACTGTTGTGTATTTAGGGATCCCTGAAATTGCCCAGATTAATCTCAAATTTTCAAAATGAAAAGAAGAATTTCTGTTGTGCACTATTTAAGCTTGTCCGGACTGGCTGCTTTGAGATTCGTATTGCTATAAGACGCGTGTGGTGAGGAAGAAGGTGGATAATTTTCCCTGCTTGTCTTTAAATACCTGACTGAGTTAACTCTGCTTTCCTTTGCTAAAGGAATAAGCATGAGTTGGGTTGTCATCTAGTAAATATGATAAGGCTTTTAACTCTGTAGCATGGATGCAGAATCACTTGGGAAAGAGCATGACAGCCCCTCTTTAAACAGTCATAAAATGAAATCGAAAGAGGGAATGCATTTGGGAAAGCCAAGAACAAGATGTTCCCAGGACAACATGGCTTGGCTTCCAACTGAATTGATGAATTAGGCTTGCTAGTTTTGTGCATTCTTTGAAATACAGTGATTGGGTCACAAGTGCTGTTTGAGAAACCAAATAAGGCATACGCGCACTATAAGAACACAGACTTAACACTTGGAGGTTCCGCAAAAGAAGTGAGGATGACTCCATAAAGGGAACAGTTCTGGGCTGATGGGACTGAGCCATGAGCACTGAAACCAACCAAAGGCATTACTCATTGCTTGGTACCCACCAGTCTCAACTATGCCACACATAGCTTCAAACAAAGGCATATCATAATACCAGGAAAATATTTTTGTGTTTTCAAGAATTTGAATAACATGAAGTCCAGTGTCATGAATCCAAAATGACTCATGAGTTCCATCAGCCAAATAAGCTAACTTGTTTTTCCTCACTTTAAGTGAGTTAGCACTTCAAAAGGGTTGAGGAAATCCAGTTGCTTTTTAAAAAGGCCCCTTAGATGCCAAGAACTGAGGAGTGATTATGGTACTGAAGAATCCACCCTGTATTTTTCTGATGGAAAATTATTTTACCTAAAAGGGCCCAAGTTCTTCAAAAGCACTCATGCAAAACCAGTGGCACTTTTACACTCTTACATAACTTTTTTTAGTTGCTGTACTTCTAGACACAGTGGGAGATGGGCTGGAGAAACAGAAGACTGAAAATATTCTTGCTTTGATACAGAATGTTTTGTTCTAATAAAACAGAATCAACTCAGAAAACACTGAAATTAAAATCAATTTCACCTGTAATTTTTGTGCTAGCTTGAATACTTCAAGCTGACAGTTGATTAAAAAATATCCTGTTCTGCTGAATGGTATATTAAGGGCATGTGAAATGGCTTTGAAAAACCTTTAACATAATATAGAACAGGTCTCATAGGCCTATTACCTTCATTTGTAAAGATGAATCATCAGAACAAGGTTATAAAAGTTTACAACTATGAATTACTTAACCTCACAAGATATTTAATTAATTATTAACAAAGAATAGAAGTGACTACTGACTGACCAGCTTTGATCAGATGTATTTGAATTACCAAATGACAGAAGATACAACTTAAAAAGATAATTTTTAAAAAATTTGTTGTCTGAATTTGACCATTACAACAATATGTAGAAGTGAATGAAGAGATGGAGTTAATTCTTAGATTAATTTTCCTGGTTTTGTTCAGAACTTTCAGCTTTTTCCCACTAAACATGGGATTTTTGAGTAGTATATGGCCGAGACAAGGATGAAATTAGTCCATCATGTTTAAGTATAGAAATAAAAATTAACTTCTGCATAATTTCATTTAACATAGTATGAATTTATCAGTGAGAGTGCTTTTTTTAATAATGTAATTTTATAAAGACTCTCCTAAAATTTTCTTTTAGGAAAAGTTTTCTAGTGATATCTGGGAAAATGTAACAGGAATCTCATATTATTAAATGTCAATAAAACTAAAATTTAAACTTTCCATAAATAGCATAGTGAAAACAGATTTCAGTTTCATACAAGAAAAAAACAGAGTTTATAACTTCAGTGTTGTTAATGTACACACACTTGGGGTAACACCCTGGGCAAAATTTGTATAACAAAATAGGCCTTGGTCTAGTGGCAATAGATTCTTTGGCATTAATCCTTGAGAAAAAGTGTCTGTGGCTTAAAGGATTTAAATATATGCACAGGGCACTTAGATAAGTGTAATCAAACTGTTATCACTGCACTGCCTTTTCTGTAATTTGTGCCTCTGCTCTGGTAGTTGTCCAGCCCTGAAGTCCATTACATATTCTAAATGTATGTATTTATTGCATATGCATTGTGTTTTTAATTCTAGGCTTGATTGGGTGCAAGTGACACAGTGTCATTTATTCAGTATGACAGATTAATTTATAAAACACTAGAAATTATTTTGAATATTTAGCTATTACCCTTGCAACCAGAAATACATTTTCAGTTTTATTGCATTACATTTATCTTTAGCAAACTACATTAGATGTCACTCTAGGAATATGTAGTACTTGAACTACACAATTAAGTTTATATTTGCTTCCATTAAACACAATATAGTGAAATGGATTTTAGCAAAAATGAGGCATATATAATGAGTCTTGCACACCAATCTGGTAATTATCCTGGATTTTAACTTCATAAAGTACCTTCATATCTTGCTGTGGATTATGCAATGCTTTCATTTCAGAAGCATTTTCCAAAGCAGAAAATTTTTGCTATCTTTTTTGAAAATATCACCTCCAATCTCACAACAACCTCACAAGTTATCAGTTATGCCACAGATAATTCAGTCTAATTAATGCAGTTATAGGGTTGGAGGATCCTTGCTATCTAACTGCCAGATAAATCCACTCCAGGGCTGGAAACTGCCAGTAGAACAACTCAGACTGGTGACATGGCACATTGACACAGGATTTGGCTTTTATACCTTTTATTAATCTGTTGTTTTGTTCTGATTGCACAGAACTTAGAATGAGTGCTTAAAGAACTGAAAGAGATAATACCTCTAAAAGCACCAATATGAAGTAAAATAAATTCAATCCAAAACCTCAAATTTTGTACATCTTTCTCAGAGGATGAGAGTTCAGCATAATACCTAACAAAGAGACAAGTAAATGAACAGAGCCAAACCTTTTTATTGCTCCACTTCCCCTCTTCTTCCTCTCCCCAAAAAACAGAATTTAAACAATATTTGACTATTATTTCTGTTTAGAAACAAGTTCTAGCTCCATATTCTGACACGATTTTCCAATAGAAAATACATCAACGTAAGCTTTCCTTTGCCCCTGTGATTTTTGCCTCAGTGTTACTCCTCAATTTCACTAATTTCTTTTTCACAGCAGGGCAAAATCAAGTTGAAAGCTGGCCATGTGAAACACTGGGGTTTTGTTCAAATGATGTTAGGTATTGAGTAGAAATGAAGGCACCAATCCAAATGTGTTAAATACACTGTACTAGTCAGTACCATCCCACTTGGAAGGCCTGGAAAGGGAAGGGTTAGCCATCAAAATAAAGAAAACTGCTCTCCCAGGAGTTAATTCTTTCTTACAACCACAATTGAGTGTATTTGGCCTGGTTCTTTGAGCTCCAAAGAGAAAGGAAGTTTGTTGCAAGCAATTTTCCCCCCCGCTCATTTGAAATGCAGCATTTATGAGGTAACGATTTAAACACATGTAATTAAAAAAAAAATTACAAAAGACCTCTGAAGTTTCATACCTGGAATGGCATTTCTGAAGTTTTATAATCCTAGGGTCAAAACTTTCTTCTACTGCAGTATTTGCCAAGTATCTTACAATTATTTTTGTATCTTATAGTAGTATGCTAATGAATGTTCTTTATTTTTTAAAATCTGAGCAATCACATAATTGAAAATGTACTTTAGCCAAAAAAATTAAGGGCAGATGATTATCAATACGTTAGTGTCCCTCAAGCAACAATCATTCACCTCATCTAGATAATTCTGAATTTCAACACGTAAGGACAGTAGTTAGAGATTGCTATAAGGAAATTAATTTCTGACTTGCAGCTTTCAGCAAGTTAATCCAGTCAGCCATGCATAAAGTAAGCAAAAGTGAAACACTGACTAGTGAAAACTAAATTATTTAAATTACAAACAACAGACATTTGCAATATTTCTCTTAAGTTTCCATAAACAAAAGGCAGATTTAAGTGACTTCATGACACAATGTCATACACAGGAGGAAGTTTGTGTACACGTGCATTCATGCATGGAAGCAAAAAGAAATCCAGCAGATCAGACAGAAAGTACTTGTAGCAAAGCCTTAAGAGAAAGCTGCAATGAGAAAGGGGAATGAAACTAGAAAGGCAATGAACATGGAAATTACTTGCTGATATTCAGATTGTAGGAACACATCATTTGGCAAAAGAACAGAACAGAAAAGAATTACCTGGGTATCATTAACTTGTCCTCAAGGCAGAAACAACCTAAAAGATCATTAACAGTTGCCTAACTTTTCTTCTGTCAAAAAGGGCAAGCCTGTCTTCCATTCTTTTCCTGTGAATTGTTTACACTCTCACCCCCACCCCAAAACAGAGGTTATAGCTAAGTTATGCAATTTATTCCAACTTTGGTATGTTCTTGTGATGGGGGAAAAAACCCCACAGAACCCCAACAACATGGTAGAATGAGTATCTTGCAATGCTGATGATAGAAAATACGTTTGAGAACAGCCAGCCCAAATAGTCTGAGGAAAAGAATCTGAAGGGTGTCAGTGGGAGATTCTATTCTCTCTTTCTCTGTCTACTTTTGTCTCTAGTCTCCTATTTTGCTACAGCGGCACTAGAACTAAGCAAATTGGACATCAGCCACAATTTCAGATTCCACTGTTTTTCCTCTTCTCCCAAGTAGAACAATCCCAAGAGTCTTTAAAAAATAATCTCAGTTATGCTTTTTCTAAGACTCCAGACAGAGAAAAAGTGTTTTGGGAGCCCTAATGCTGTATTTGAAATATGAAACATAATCTGTTTTTTTTTTCTCTTTTTCTTTTTTTCTCCCTTTATTGTGGCTTTAGTAAAGACTAAAAGGATTGCAATAATAGTTCTTACAATGGAACTAAGCCAGCATAATTTGAAGTGAAGCTCTGAAGCACACTCAAGATTAATCTTGTAACAATGAAAATACATTATTTCTTGGTCAGCCGGAGACAGGACTGTCTGATATATTTTATTAATTCACATACCTTTGTTACTAAGAACCATTTATAACTATTAAGAACTTAAATAGAATATAGAACTACAAGTTCAGATTTGGGAGGTGGCTCTGCCCTGTGCCCTATGAGATTCCACCCTCCTTAAGTATTGTAAAATATGGAACCCTTTGTTGTTCTGTTTTGAAGTTAAATATTTTAGAAAATCTGTTTCTAAGACCTCACAGAGCTATTTTGTAAAAATCAATTTGTGGAATGTGCTTAAATAAATGCATTATTGTTGGATTCTGACTTACTAATCTTTGCTTCGATTTAAATATGACAAGTTTTCCAATCTCTGCTGCATTCCACTATGAGTACACATAACTCACCACTAAAAGTTGTGACACTCCAGTTAAGTGCATAAAACAGAAATTATCTCAAGTTAATAGGATTTCTGACCTTCGTGAAGTGAATAATGTTAGCTGGTTAAACCACAGAACTGGGGACTCATTTAGGTTGGAAAAAGCCTCTGAGATCATGTCCTCCAGCTGTTTGGACCCCATGACCAGAGACATCTGACTTATTTCTTCTTCTGCAGGTTGTATCAAAATGTGCATGCAGATTAAGGGCAATAGATCTTTAAATTATATCTTGTAGATTTTATGCATTTATTAATGTACATAAAGATATGTCACATTAGCAGCACATATTTGGAAGCTTGGATATCCAAATGAGAAAATATAACAAGAAACAGCATTCAGAAGCATGGCTCTCTTTTGGATGCACTTTGGCTAAGCAATATTTTTGTGTGGATTCTGTGGATTTAACCTCCACATAGTCTATAGTTCCTGCTTCTCTTCATTTCATGCCACTTCATCTAACCTAAAAGAGGATGGTGTCTGCTCCTGACACTCTTTTTTCATTGCCAGCAGCAAGAACCTGCTCTGTGGAGCCAATCTAGAAACCAAGAAACCAATCTAGCTAAGTGATGATATGAAAGCAATGAATATGCAAATGAAAGATTTAAAAAGAAAAAATGAAAGTTTAACCAAATAGTGATAGAACAGAAACATGTACAAGGTGTTTGATTTTTGCTAAACCAATTTAAGAAAAATAAAGACCTCATGTGACTTTTAAGTTTTAGGGATGTAGAAAAAGCAACTATTTATTACCTGTTTCTGATATGTTTTTGGAAAAAGTAGAAAGTGGCTGTACTCTTTCTGCATGATGCTGAGAATCCATACTGAGGAAAAAGCAGGATTTATGGATGCACGTTTGCAGCATTATTTGATTACTAGAAAAGAATTCCTGTCTGAAAACCGGCGTCTATAATTTCTAGGTAAGACTACATAACAGTTGATTCACATGTTTTACATGGAACTGGAGTCCACAAAATGAGGTCAAGAAACCTATTTTTATGGTAGACGGGCCTTCTTAAATAAAACTTCTAAAAATGCAGATTATCTTTGTCAAATGTATCGCTATTAAGTACTCCAGACTAATCAAGGCATTCAATCATGTGGCTTTTAAATTCATTAATTTAATCCTTTTCTTCCCCATACACACAAATTTTGGCTTAACTATGATGTGGACAGTTTCATTAATGGATTCTGCTCTTAGCCTACTCCAAAGAAAACCTAATCTAATCCTATCTATTTAAAAAACCAACCAACCAACCAAAAACAACAAAAAAACCCCCCAAAACAGGGCAAAAATATATTTCTAAGTTTAAAAATACCACTTCTCCCAAGCACTATGGCTTTTTCCCTATGTTGAGCATAACATTGACAATCAGATCTGTGATGGGAAAAGTCTCTTCTCCCAGGTCAAGCCAGTTATTTCTTTTGCAGAACAGAGGAGAAAGAGGTAATGTTCACCTGCTTTGACAGACTTGCGCATGCCTTTGAGCCTCAGTGACTGCACAGTCTCTCCCACTCCCAGTGCCATATTGACACTTTCTTTTCTCTGGAGGCAGCACTGACTTGACTGAGACGAACCATTGTGACCAAATAAAGCCTTGGGATTGATGCAGAACAGCCGGGTGGAACACAACGAGCTGTGCTACAGGGGACTGGGTGATTTAACATCCTCTCTGGATAAGCTCTGCTAAGTCATCTCACATGCACAGATCCCCCAGGATCAGGGGCACTGCTGCTGGGCTCTTCCTCCCACTGCCAGCTCACCCTCACACCAGGACATGAATTCAACCTGTGCTCCCAGGGCTGGGTCTCCCCATCAGGCCACCTTAGACTCATTCAATCCCTTGTTTTCCCATCAGTCTTTCTTCCTGGTGTATTTGTCTTGCCCTGTCACACCGGTCAGCTGCACGCTGGATCCCTCATGAGCACTGGGGGAGACACAGCAGGGAGTGAGCACAAGACTCTGTAATACTTCTTTCCTTATACACAGCCACTTTATGTGCAACATGCATTATTAGCAACATATAATCCACACCTGAATTCAAACTCAAGACCTTTATATTTCATACATTTCTGATAACACACCTCCAACTAAAGGCATTTTATCTATGCTTTGATTAGTTTTCTAGTGTATAACTGGCATCATGCTCTTTAGTCTACAGTTTAACCACTTAGAAGCTACAATATTCAATTCCTAATTAGTTCCTCATACTGCTACAATAATTAGACTTCCCATTTTTAAGTCTTCAGAGATTACTTAGATTACTGTTTAGAATATGATATTATTGCTCAGATGGGGAGCTGAGACAACATATGTATGGCAAGGGTTTCTGCTAATTTGAGGTTTTTGCTTTCTGAATCAGTCAGTTTCACAGAGTACTTCGAGCACAGCTTTTACAGATGTCAGTGCCAGCCATGCAATGAACACTGCCACATCAGGATGATCAAACCAAAAACCCCAGAAATAATCTGCTATATAATTATTATCCAATTGTAAGGCTTTTAGAGCAGAAAACAGGAAAAGTTCTTCACAGCAGACTTCAGCTGCTTTCATGAAATGGCCTTCATTTTGTAATCCCCAGCCTCATCCACATTTTATCTTTATCTTCTACAGCAAATGAAGGAGGGATCACACAGGCAGCATAATTTACCATAATTTTTGATTCATCCTTTTAATGCAGGACACAAAGCATGTGTTTTTGTGCAGTTATAACATGAAGAAAATTCAGTAAGGGCACATAGCACAAATTAAGATTCTGTCTCTTGCCTAAATTCCTAAGCACTGAGCTTACAAAATTAATAACTTTCTCTGACATAGGTAACAATTACTATTAGAAGAGGAAATCAGTTTCCCTCCAGCATTTTATTACAGGACAGCATGCTGCATCACTAGTTCAGATCCTTTAGCTCTCCAGACCTTTGTTTTTTGAGAGGGTAGAGTGATCTGACAGCCCTGATTACCAGCCTCTGAGCAGAGGTGCTACTCAGGAGGAGACATTTTGAAAGTCAGTCAGTCAGTCACAGGACAATCTTGGGCTTCGTTCTGGCTTTGTAAAACAGAGCTCGCCCTACCAAGCACAGCTTCTTTTTCTGCTCAGGCTCAACCCAGCTGCTTCACTCCCATCCTTTTTTGTCTGCTTCCCATCATCTCATCCCCTTCTTTCTGTACAGAATCCTAGTTCTGATCTCACCATCCTCTGACTTCATTCTTCAGATGCTCACTCCCTTCTCTCAGAACTTCCTGTCCTCCTCCTTTAATTAACTTTCTGTTCCCTGCTGGCTCCCTCTCTCACATCCCTTTCCTCAGTCTCTAGTCTCCTGGACTAATAGTCCTCCTGATTTCCATTTTCCCTTTCTAAGCAGCATCAGTCTTTCCCCTCAGCTCTCTGCTCCACTGTCCCATCTACCTGTCCCTTTTGTCCCTGCTTTTGTTGTCCTTTTCCAGTCCTTCCCAATACATTGTTACCTCCTCTGTCTTTCAGACACAACAATTATGAGTTCCTGATCCTCTCAGCTTCCTGTGCCTCCCAGCCTTGCACCAGCCATTTCAAAGTCTCATTTGATTTCTTCAAAGCCATGGCACTCAAGAGAAAACTCATGCTGTGATGGCTGGTGACAGATCCTCTGAGTGTCACACTGGTCTCTAGCAGCAAGCAACATCTATTAGAAAAGGTTACTTTTGCTTTACTGCAGTCAAGCTTGAGCAGCATCATCAGCTCTAGTGGGACGGCCTGTCAGAGGATTGTCTCTCAGCACAGCGTTATTGTAGAGGGATACTTCAAAAGTACTGTTTAAGAAAATGCTTTGCTTAATACAAGATTATCCAAATTGATCAACATAAGCAAAGTACCAATTCCTCATATTCAGAAAAAATTTTGGAAAAGTTTTTCTTGTCTTCTTGCTCAAGTCTGGTGGAGTTGCTATAAACACTCAAGTTTTCAACTTGGGTAGCTCCTGGGGCTGTTAACAAAGAGGTGAAAACATTCTTGCCCAAGCAGCAGCTGCAGGATCTAACTTTCAAAGCTTCATTTTACCATTGTGTAGATTTTTCACTACCCTCTAACTGATACTAGAGTAAATTTTCCTCAGGAAATGTAGCTTGAATCCCCAATTTTCTGTAAATATACTGTTATGCACATGTAGATTCACAAGATGCACATTGTTCTTCTAACTACAGGAAAGCCAGACAGATTAATGCCCAAGTTAAATGAAAGAAATAACCAAATATTATTATTACAAAATGATTATTTGAGCTTGTGCAAAGGCTGAAGTAATTTCAGTTTCCTATTTACAAATCTGGAAGGAATCTTAAAATATGTTACAAACTATGTAAACAGGAATGCAATCATAAACTTGCAATTTTCTGAAGGCTTCAGGATTGTCTCTTTCCCACATTTGACAGAAAGCATTTGGTATAAAAGATCTTGGCCTTGAAAACAGCTGTCACCTGCATGAAGTACCAGAACAAGTAATGAGATTCAGATGGTTTAAAGAAAGTTGTCCTTGGCATTTTAAAGTGAGGGTAAAGGATGGAAAAAATATGAGGGGAGAGTAGAAGGAGGAGGCTAAAGGAGCTGGAGGTACAAACAGAAATAGGATTGGAAGCATCAGGTAGAGGCACAGAGCATAAAGGGTTAAAATTGTAAGAGTTGTAATTGTTTTTCACAAGGAGCCTGCCAAATCCCTTTTGGAACTCACTTTGAATACTTTTCAATACTAACGCTCCTCTGTTTTGCTTAATGATTGATAAACGAATTGTTTGAGATCCTGTCACTAAGCCAAGGTCCAGGAGGATAAAATAGCTTTTGTCCCCAGAAAGAAAATCAAAGCACTCTAGGGGCACAACTGTGCACTACAGAGGTTGCAGCAGTTCCAGCTGAGTATTTTGCTAGGAGAAAAGATGCAGCAGCAGCCAGAGCAATGCCAGCCACACACCTGAAGTGACCTGCCAGTTTTGCAAGGGGGGTGACCCACCCAGGCAGAAGCTCATCCTGGCTACACATCCAGAGCCACCAGTTCCACAGCTGGAGTCTGAATTTACTTATCTCCATGTTATAATCACTGCTGTTGTGTGGAGAAAAACCATGATGCAGATGCTGACTTTTTTCATAGAAAGCTCTACCTGGGACAGTGCATTCCACTTGGGAAGATACTCAGGTGGTTGCCAATACGTTCAAAGCTCGATTGCTTGAATTAATTTGATTATTTAGATTTTGGAGGGAAAGGTTTTTCATACATAAAATAAAGGATTTAATGAAGAATCTCAAGGGAGAGAGTAAAAACAGTGATTGAACTTCAGCTGTTGAACAGAAAACTAAAGGGACACAGCTTGAATGGATCCAGGTAAATCAAACTAGTAGCTTTTGTACAATATATACTCCTTATTTTATTTTTAAGAGAATTAGAAGGCTATGTGACTTTGTAGAAATTAAAAAATACCAGCACCAAACATAAAAATCTCCATAACAAAACACAGCTGAACTTGCAACCATCCACTGAAAAAGAAAAAAAAGAAAAACAAAATCCAATTTCTAAGGACAGCTATCCTTACTCCAGGAACGTTTAATACCAGCTACCCTAAAAGCTTGAGCAGAGCTGATGTCTATTGAGCAGATGAAATCAGTCAGCTTGTAGGTGTGGTTATAATTTGCATTGTTGACTAAAACTCTGAAAGGCAATGAAGTTGTGAACTGTGCACTGAGCAAGGTGAGGAGATGTGACAGTAACAGGAACTAATTTTGGTGCAAAACAGAACACTAACAGGTGCCAGAGACTCTGGGCATGGATGTGCTTTAATCTGTGAATCCACTCCTCACTTTAACAAACCCAGATGAGCCATGTGGTTTTATTGTAATACATTATATATGATGTATAAACCTAAAAAGGCACTGGCCATCATAATTAGTAGGCTTGTAGTCATTTACAGTCCTCACTTGCTATCCTATTTTGCAGTATGCTTTAATATATTCCAATATGTTTAATAAACTCCATAGCAGAGATGAATTTAACAGCAGCATTTATAGCAACAATTGGCACATATTTTATGTTTTAATGTTTTGGCATAGAAAACAGTAACGTGAAAGGCTTAATTTGTTGCAAACACTTAGCCTTTATTCTGCATAACTGGAAGTACTACTTAAATATTGAATTATAGCTCATGGAAAAAAAAATATAGCTCTGGTTTCATATGCACAGGTGCATATGAAACCAGACCTTGCTCACAGATTTGATACTACATCATTGTTGTTGCTTTCTTACTTCCAAATACATTATTATCATTATTTTTTCATGCATGCAGCTTGCAATTATGTATTTCTCTAAACCATACAGGAATTGCTTAGAGTTTTTCCACTGATTTGACTGAGTATTGCAACTGGAAAAATAGCTGTGTATGGAGCTCTATTTCCCAAACTCCCAGTGGGGGCAATACCCCTTACAAATCTTATCTTAAGCACCATCTTATGAACACATGAACCCAAAATTATTTCATTTAAAAACAGGAAAAAGAACAAGCTGTTGCACAATACAAAAGAAGATAACAGAATTCGACCTTTTGCTCCTATTATTTTAACAAAACTGTTCATATTATAAAGAGTAGCTATTTTCATCTACACAATTGATGAAACACTATTTCAGCATTGGCATTGTGCAATAGAAAGCAATTAATAATAATTACAACTAAAGAAAATTATAATCATTAGGAACTTTCAGCATATAGATCAGCACCAGCATCTTCACAGGGACAGCTTTACCGGGTCATAAGAAGCACTTCCAAACAGGGTACTCAAATGAAAGGAAGAAAACACAGCTAAAGTAAGCAGTATGTCTGGTGTAACTCTCATCACACTGAAGTGATTTGCATCTGAAGGAAAACTAAAATTGAATTCAGTCTCCCTCTTGCGTGTTATACTGCCCATCATGCTAAAAATTCCCATTGCCTGAACACATTCTGTTCTGAGAGAACTACCTATTCTAGTAGCACTTGCACAGTATCACTTCAAACTACTGAACTGAGCCTAAAATGCGGATTTCATGGCATCTGAGTTAAGTCTGTTCTGCAGGTACCTCCAATAAATATTTACAGCAAGTATTTATGCAATGTTTAAGCTCTCTCTCATTTTAAATTTCAGCTCATAACTATTAATAGTAACACTCAAGGCATTAAGTGCAAAAACCATCTGATCCTGACATGTAGCTAGTAACCTTGAGAGACTGCATTGCACTTTGATTCTATTGAAAAATAATTGACATGAAGAAATGTAAAATAACATGAGATACCACGGTTTTTAAAAGAAATCCGCTCCTGAAGTTTATCAGCTCTCTGCTTTGCAATGTTCAAAACAAGAAAGGAAGCCAGGGGCACTTACCCTTGGTACCAATAAGCAAGAGCATGTAGAAGCAGCAGTTGGGTGTCATATCTGTCCTTCAGGGATTCAGTGGATAAAGTCAGTGAATGCTGTCCTTCGAAGTGCACACCAGCCGGAGAGCTGCACGCACAGCCTGCCTCTGAGAGCCCTCAGCAGTGTGTCAGAAGAGCTCCCTTCTCTCCCTGCCTTCCTCCCTACTTGCCTTTGCTCTCCCTCTCTCCCCCTCTCTGGCACACAGACACATGAAAGTTTCCAGGATCGCACTCAGCTCTGCCTTGCAGGCTGGGATGTGCTCTGTGGCAGGCAAAGGCTGGGCTGTGTGCATGGACACGGCTCTGCCCCAAGCAAAGCTGCTGCTGCTGCTGCACAAAACACAGCCAGGTCCCCAGAGCTGTCATCAATAGCCCAATCATTCTTCCTTCTCTTTTTTTTCCTCTTCCTAAAATGTCAATCCTGCAAGAGGTCTGAGAAGCAGTTTTATTTAGTCTAATCTGTTTGAAACCAAATGTTTTCTGTAGTTTAGATAAAAACTGGAGGTTTTTCAACTAAGGAGAAGTGAAATTTATAAATACAGTCCTTTTGTAGCAGTCCAGACACTCACTGAAATATAGAAAAATGCACAATGTAATTTATTTCCAATATCAGCATGTCACTACTTTTACACACTAACCACTCTTCATAACTAATGCTAAGGAAAACAATCTGAAAGAATGAAGAGGAGTGTTCAAAAACGTATTCTTTATGAGGAAAGGTTTTTTCACAGATTTTTGTCTTACTTGAACACCTTGAGACATTCTTATCTGGCCCTTGATTTTACTGTCACCAGTAGATCATGGTATTCCCCATTACATAAACAGTCACAAGTTAAAATCTGTTTTATGATGTGAAGGCTAACATTTAGCAGCACAGCAAGACATGCTTCAAAACAAGTTGGGCAGTTGAGAAGAACTCGAGAGAGGAGTTAAATTTTATGTGGACTCAAAGAGTTTCAGACTTTTAAGATTTTTTTCTTTTTTCAAAAGCAACAGCTTGTCAGGATACCAATTAGTCAGAAAGCACTGGTAACCTGTGAGCAGTTATGTCAGGTACTGAAGGAAAAGAGCTTCTCTGACTAAGGAAACATGCATACAAGAACACATCCACAAAATGGTGAATTTATAGAATTAGAAAAACCTTTATCACAGTTGAAATCTAAGTCCACATTGTTGCTATGGCAAAGTTGTCTACAAAATAGGCATTATGAACTGCCAGCTTCTTGATTTCTGGTATAAAAGAATACAGAACAGAGAGGGGTTTACAAAAAGGTTGTTGTCCATGGAAACCTCAGGAAATACTTTGACATCTACTATAACAAACAGCACCAGTAATAGGCAATGTACAGGCAAAAATGGATCAAAAAGATTAGACTGCCATAAAATATTTCTTTTATGAGGTGGGGACTAACTTTTGAGCATATCAGTTAAGATCACACTTGCTTCAAACAACTGTTTAAGAGTCAGTGTAACTCCTATATACTCTAGGGCTAGTGTCTCAGCTGAAAACTCTTCTAGGGTGATAAAATAGAAGAAGAAACTGAACCAAGAAAGTAATAAAAAGTGAAATACTCTTTCAATGAAAAGTAAAATAAAAGCTTTACCTCTTCAGTGCAGGGTGAGAGAGAACTTACATTCTAAAGAAAGGATTTTCTTTCTTGTATAGTTTCCTCTGTAGCTTTCTGCTCCTGATCTAGTCATAATTACTTGAGAAGTGTAAGAACCATACACGTGTTTGGAATAGATCCTTTCACCCGATAACGTAATAAACCAAGCAAGCTGCTTCTTTAAAAAGCAGTCTGACCCACTACAAAAGTTGAAGATATTCTACCTCAGAGTAAACAGGGAAAACCCCCAAATGTGGTACATACCACTCACACATATTTTCTGAAGCTCAGCCCCAGTGGGAGTTGTCACTTTTCAGCCTTCCTCTTTTTTAAGGACCTTTAGCAAGGATACTCATTAAAGTTAATTTTGCTGCAAATAAACACTTGCTCTATGGAAAATCCACTGAGATCTTCCCTCTTCTAAACTTCTTACACATTCATAATGTCACAAAACGAAGCAGCAGCACTTTCCAGCCCATTCTCAGTATAATTATATTTAAATCAAAAAGCTAGAGTTACAAACACATGCATTGTTGAACTGTGGAATGCAGAGCAGGAAAAGGAGGCAAGACCAGCTTTTGAAAAGTAGTTTTGGCCTACCTTAGTTGAATGCATTTTTGCTTCTTATTAGAAGAAACGTGTCTGTGTATTGGAAAGGCAATAAGTGTTTCCCTCCTGACTAAAATGTAAAAAGTTATGGCATGCTGGCATTTAAGAACTCTTTTCAAGAAGACAATAGGCGTGATAGACTAATTCCTTACACAGCAAAGAAATAAATCATCAGAATCGCATGTTTTTCAAACAGCTTTGAGAAGACATTGGACTTCATTGGGATAGTCAGTATTTGCTTTTATTTCTACTTACAGGAGTGCTAAAATTGAAATTCAGTTTAAAGAGTATCTAAACAGAAGGAACTTAATTGTCATATCTGTGGGGGACAACCCCCACCCCCAAACATTCAACAAATATTGTGCCACCAAACCACAAATTATCAGAATACATTAATGTTTCACTAAATCCAAATAACTGCCATTTGCCACCAAGAAGAGTGACCTCACGTGTCTATGACAAAGTGTTCATAATCAAATTTTGAACTAAGAATTAAATAACTGCAATTATTAGACACTTTCAAATAAGTTGCTAGCGAAGTTCCAGCACTTTGTAGTCTTTTTTCTATTGTTCACCTTAGGTGCTAGGTAGAAGGAACTTCACAGAAGTAAAGAAATCATAGGTGCATGCATCACCATTGTAATTTTCATCATTAAAAATAAAAATACACTAAGCTGTAAATCTGCTACAAAGGAAATAAGTTAGAATTCCTTTTCAGCTTGAAGAAAAAAGGTTTACTTATCTGGAGGCTGCAGCTACTCTTTTGAAGGTTAACAAACACTGTACACCAAACTGGCTCAATGCTACAACTGATAAGCTTCAGGCAGATGCAGTACAGGTAGGAGAAAAGTTGTATCTCTAAGTTTTAGCCTACATGAGGCAGATAGATTCAGCCAAAGTCTGCCTGATGTCATGCTTCTCCAAGTAGTGAGTAGTATGGATCTCACTGTATGGATATACTTCTTCTCTTTCCTAATGCTGGTATTTTCCTTGGTTTAGTTAGGAATGCTTTCAAAGATGCTTTATGTCATGCATCAAATCAAAGCCCCACAAGACAATTGCTATGCCAATGGTGGATTTATTGCTAAGAGTTGCTCATTAGGCAAAGCAAATTTTCAGCTGAAAATGCTGATTAACTTGTCAGCTGTTTTGCTGTGTTTCTAGTGAAACACAAAACAGTGCAGGATGAAGCACTGAAAGTAAAACTGGGCCCATGTTGCCACCTGCAGTCATGAAGATTATGTATTACAGCAGTTCATACTTAAAAATGACAGCCCCAGAAGTGACCCTCTTGTTTTCTCAGCCATTTGATGACCAAAATCTAGGGTTTGTATTATAGCTATGTGAACAACTAATGTACAGATAAGGCTCCAGAACACAGCATTTAAAATCCAAATCCTTCATTATGTCCATCAATCCCACAATCCAAAAGACTTAGCTGTGAAAATGAACATAATTGGCTTAATTATATTTAATTTACACTGCATTCAAAGCTCTGTCATTGTACATTGCAGACAGTACAACTGAGAATAAGACATTCGCATTTTACAGGGCAGCTCTTACCTTCAGAGGATTTATTCCTCATTTAACGCCCACATCCAGGTTCCCTGAGTTCAGAGCAAAGCAAACTAAAGGACCTCTTAAGAGAAGCACAAGAATGTCTAAGCTCAGAAAGATAGAAAAGACCTCATTTACAGCAGCTCTTGCCAAACATTAAGCTGTACTACAGTACCTTTATCTACCTCTCTATCTCATACACTTGTGCCTCAAGCAGTACTGTAAAAATAGACTACTTTTTTTTGTAAAGATTACTCTTCCCATTTCACAATTACAGAGATTTAATAGGGTCTACCTCTCAAAACCTGAAGAGCCTGGGACACCTGACCTAATGGGCCAGGCTAACTGTGCAGGCACCTCTGCTGCAGGACCTCCTGACTTCTCACTTCCTTCTCCAGGCCCTTTTTATCAGCACAGCTGCAGCTAAACTGGGATTACCGACACTTGCATTGGAGAAAGGGGAGATATTCCTCTCTTGGAAAAACTGAGCTAGATATTCTCACCTGGAAGTCTTTATCTTCAGTGGAAATGTATATCCACCAAAAGCCTTAAAACAGAAATCAGTTCTGCCAAGTTATTTTAAGCTAAAGTTATTGTACAAAATTTGCCTCAAGTGGCAGCTCCCAGCTGCAGGGTGATTATAACTCCCTTGCTAGGTCTCAGGCTGCAACTACATAGTGCAACACAGGCAATGAGTTTCAGTTTTCCACAAGAAACAGGCAGAGAGGAGACATTACTGGATGACTATTTTTCCCTTACATGTCTTTTCTTTGTGGATGGGGCACTATATTGCCTGAAGACAATGGTGTACAAGCAGCAGTAATTTAGATGTACAAGCAGCAGTAATTTAGCTCTGAGCTCACTGAAACACTTTCCTCTCTTCTACAAAAGTACACTCAGCCACTGGGTGCTTTGGTGACCCTGCCCAGCTGTCCTTCTACAGCTGCTGTGGAAGAAGGCCACAGTCAGAGCAAACTTGCTCATTTCCTCCCTCATTCCCCAGTTTTCTCCAGCTGTTTCTTCCAACTGGGTGTTTTGACTAAATCAAATAAAACCTCACCAGCGTGCCTGACTCAAAGCTGCCACTGAAATGTTGAAAGCACATTTCTAAAAACAACCAAACATATAAACTTTGCTAATGATATCTCTTCCTAACCAACCATTTCCAGTCTTTTGACTGATTAAAGATTGCAACAGTATTTTTATGACTGTGTATGATTACAGGTATGATGTTAATGGCTTTGGTAAATCATTATACCATTTGGGAACATTATAGTAACTGCCTATGACTGCAAGATGCAAGATTAACTGTATTTTGATTTTTCAATATGTCTCTTTCCAAGTTACCTCAGTCCTTCATATTTGGGGCAGTGCAATTTTTGTTTTACAGCACTTAAGATTCTAGAAGGAAAGGCAGACCTCCAAGTATGAATAGCTGAATATCAAAAGTGCAAAGTTCATAAAATGTCCACTAGGAATTTATTTATACATTTGAACACGAGATGCTACCAGACATAAACACTGACAATTAAGCCCCACTTTGATAAAATGTACTCTAAAGAGATATAGTATGTAAAGTTTCGAAAACAGAAGGTCTTTCAGTAACCCGGCTATGAAACCTTTGTGTTAGAGAATTATCAAAGTCAACTTTAAAGTCAGAGAGAAATTGATGTGTGGTAGCAGAATGGCAGTACATTTGGGCTATCTCCCAGATTAAGAAATTATCCTCAGAGGACACCAGGAGCCTTCTGAACTGTTTACACTTTGTTTACTCATCAGTGCCTTTACATGTGAATCCACAATGCTCCCTTTAAGGAAATAGCTGAATTGAGGAAATATTTAACCTAAAATCAAGAAAAGGAACGACTAGGCATGTGGGACAAACATATGTTGAAGTGAACACTCCCCTCCCCCTCCAAAAAAAGGTGAACACCCTGCTTGCTCCCCCCTCAAAAAAAACCCAACCCCCAAAAAAAACTCCAATAACATCTCCTAAAATGCAAAAGAAGTGAGGAAGAAGAGGATGAAAGTTACAGTATGAGGAAGAAGGGCTTATTAGAGGGCAAATATGTAATATAAGAAGACACTAACAAAAGTTGGAATCACTGAAATGAAGAATGAATTTGAGACATTAAATGTAAGGCTATCCATGTCCACAGCTTGCCACTGCACTGTTGTGAGGAAAATAAATTCTCTAACACAAACCCATATTTTGGGAAGCAGGTATGGTTTCCAATCCAGTGCCTTTATATAATGCCTTACTTTACAATTCTAGTTTTGTATTTCTGAAACAGCCTGAAACAAAAACAAAAACCAAAAACCCCCAAACAAACAAAACAACAGAGACAGCAGAAGGAGCTGTGAAATTCAGAAATCCCACGGTCATTGCTAGGTAATTGCAAGTGATCAGTATCATAACATTCTCCTAATGCTGGCAAATATTTAGGACCTAAATTCACTGGGGCTTTGAGTTCATTGTTTGGGGTACTATTTAGATTGTTCTTTTACACAGATACACATTGGATGCAATCAGCAAATAAGTATAACATTTATCTTTATCTAATATTGCAGGTTTTGAGAAGTATGAAATGAAAATTCCTTGAAAGAGCTAGCAAAGATGTCTGGTTTGGGAACTGCAGATACCCTGCCATGAAGGAGCTTAAATTAGCAAAGTTTTTTTTTATTTAGGTGAGCTTTGCTTCCTTTCCTTCAAATAAATTATGCATGAAAAAAAAATAAATCAATATTTCTGTGAGGAGCTTGAACTAGAATGAGAATTGATTTCAATATTAAGCATACAGTTCTAAAGCCCTGGGATATTACAAGTAGAGAAAACCATTTCAAAGTAACCATGCAGAATGTATGGTTAACCCATAGGAAGCTACGACTTATGGTCCAGGTTTTTTTTCTTATTTTGTTTTGAAATACAGCAGAAGTATACAGGTTTGCAAGACTAAGTAACAGTTTTACATTTCAAGTAAAAATATTTGATGTTTTTGCCAAGTGTCTGGCTGACTAACACTATAAAAATAATTTTTTTCCCATTAATGGTATTTATTTCCAATATTCTTGGATTTTCTAATATCTTTGAGAATATAAAATATAATCTAATGAAGAGTAAGATAACATCAAAGAACGCATTTAGCCTAGCTTTGTAGTTTATTCCAGGATGATTTCTATGTTAATTATAGGAAATATTTTTGTGATAGGGATAATAAAAATTCTAGACAAGTGCTTGAGCATCTAGAATTTTAGTGGCATACTGTGTTTTGTGCTCTCTTTCAGGCTGAGTCTGAGATTATTTTTTGTTCAGGAAAGTAGATTCGTTAAAAGAAACAGCTCATTCTGTTACCCTTGGCCCCTCGTGTACTCCTCTCAGACATGAGAACATTGAACGAAATTTTTCTCACCTGGCTCAAAAGCCTTAAATGCTGGGCTCTGCCATGAAAGGAGGCAACACAATCGGTACTGCTTGGTGCTGACACACGCTCATATTAGAGGAAACAGCAGGGGCCATCATTATGTTCTGTATGGAGTTTGACTTCATTTTGTCCTACAGGTGTGCTCTGAAATTGTCTTCAGAGGGCTCAGGCAGATGAATACCTAGTTTCTGCATTCTGTTGAAGTAAAGTGACATAAAATTTGCAGATAATGAACTGTATCTCCAGTGGCCTGAAAGCAGCAATTTAGCAATGAATTTTACTTGTATAAATGCTCTGGGATTTCAAAAAGCTGATACAGTTTTTAGCCTTTATTGCTTGCTTAAAAGATGTGGTCTATATATAAAGGTCTTGATCTCACACAATTTAATGTATGTGTTTTGATTATCTACACTTCTAGCCATCAGCTTTAATAATCAGGTCTCAGAGGAAAACTAGATATAATAAATAATAATTATTATTAATATAAATTAACAATTGCTAATTATTATTACTTTTCTGACTTCGTAATTGCCCAAAACATTAAAACAAATAAATAGGAACTGATGGGTAGAATTCTGAGAAGCAACAATTATTATATTTCTCATGCTTTATGCAGGCATCATTCAAATGCCTAGCAGTGTTGTCTTCCTCTAGGTCTCTATTTCACTATAAATATATAAAGCCTTTGAATTTTCTATTATAAAAGATGAATCAATTATTGCTCTTGTAAAAGATGAATCAATGAATTAATTTTAGCTTAAATAGTTGCATTCCAATAATAGAGCATATAATCCAAAAGCCCAGAGCAGAAAGTGTTCTGCATACAGCCCATCCACGCTGAGCACACCTGGAGCTACTCTGGTGTCCTTACAGAACAGGGTGGGAAATTTGTACCTTTTTAAAGAAACATTTGTAAGCTGCTATCTAAACCCATGGTGGGAATCCATGCAACATCTACCTGCTTTTAAAATCAGACAGCCAGATTTTAATACTGCTGCAACAGTCACACTTTGAGCTATGTGCTTGTTCTCTTTTTGTGGAATCCCTTTCACTGACAAGTGTTACTGGTCAAATCCTTCCTAGGGCATCTCACCATCAAGCAAGATAAAAGTCTGGGTAATTTTTAAAAGTAAGCAACTCACAAGATTTTTTCTCAGACGTTTTCTTCATGGCTGGATCATAGAAGCCATGGAAAATCAAGGTGAGACAGGCAATTCTCCAAACATTTTTGAAATACTTCTTTTGTTTTGCTTTAAATCAGTTTGGTGTTTCTTCTGGCATAAGATTTCCATTTTGGTCATGTAATTTTAGCTGTGTGTTACTGCATGCATTTTAAAAAAGTCGCATCTTGGCTGCAATGATGCACAAATTTTTCCTTTGGGGAAAGCTTTCCTCTCCTGTTTATGTCCTCATGCGATGAAATTAAAAATACCACAAAATCCTTTGACAAGCTGCCACCTTTAGGCAGTCATTATTCCCTGCATGCTTATTGCATGTACATGATTTTTATTTCTTCTTTATAGCATCTGCATGTGGTTTAACAAACCCCCAAATGGTCTGAAACTTGTGACATGTTTGGACAAAATACAGCTGTGGGAAAGCTTTGGCTCGAAAAGTTGGTGCAGTACAAAAAAAAAAAAATAGCAGGCTTCAAAAAGCAGACCTCATAAATCAGAGGTTTCATAGGTGAAGTCTTCTGGGATGCTGATCTAAAAAAAGCTCCTGAGGAAATCTGGCAGTTCCCTAGCAATGCAGTATTTAGAACTGAAGTGTAAACAATACTATTCTGGGGGGAAGAAAGGCAGAGTAGTGAAAAAATCAGATAGGTTCAACCAGTAATTTTTAGTTCTCTAGCGCAGGAAAGAGCCATACTGGAAAGTCAGATAAAATCAGATTCCTGAAAATTATCTATACTTACAAAGGTATAGATCAGGCATGCTGGCCAAAATCAAATAACCAAAGGACAAAACCAAGGTGCAAATCCAAGGCATCCCTTAGCAAGGGACATCAAGAGGAACAAGAAATTGCTGGACACATAATTTAAAAGAAAGGACAAAATTGGGCTTTAAATGTCCTGTGAAGGCTCTGGTGTAATAGCATTTAAGAGTTTTTAATGCTCTCTATCTAGATGTTTTCTCTCAAAACTTCAGGATGATCAGCTGGCCAAAATAAGAGCAAGAAACAGAGGGGAGCAGGTAAATAACATTTTGGGATACATGTAAACAAGTCCATCATCTTTCTACTGCTTTGGCCCAATGAGCTTCACCCTAGAGTGCCTCAAACATCTGGCTAAGTCAATTACAGAGTTTAATGATTATCTTTGCACACAGTCAGGTTCATGAATACTTGACCTACTTTCCTGACAGTTTCTATAAATTTAAATTAGTGAAAAGGGAAGTTAAAAACTAGGAAAAAATGCTGAGAACATGCTAAAAAATAATACAGTATCTTTAGTGAGTTGCTTGCTCTACTTTCCCAAAATAGAGTTCAAAAGGTAATTTGATTATAGGTTATAATCACTTTCCTGCAGAGTTACTTCTGCTGGGTACTAATGGGATATTAATATAGCAGAGAAAGATGTAATATGAAGCAGCAATGAGGAGCTGAAAGCCAGATAAGCACAAACAAAAAATAATGCATGACTTTCTAATAATGGGGATAGTTAGTCAGTAGAATAAATGACCAGAGGAAACACTATATGCTTTACACATAGACAGTTTAGGCTAATTTGGGGGAAATTTCTGTAGAATTATGTGTGCTATATTCCTTCCCTCTTCCCTTCAACTATTGTTTGAAAACTTAAAACTTATAAATTCTTCTCATTTATCCGCATGGCCAAAAATGACATAAGTACGCTTTCCATTTGGAAGCATGATGGCACACAGGAGCCCTAGGCTACATCTCAGAACAGAGAATATATATTTATTACTTATTGCCTGATCGGACTTTGAATGCTTTGCAGCTAAGACATGCATACCTTTTTTGGATTGTAATGAGTTTAGAAAAGCCAGAAATGTCATTTTTCATGCAAACTTATATAGTTAGTGGCACAGCAAACACTGAAATGCAGAATTGCATCCATTCACAGGTGCTGCATAGATGCCACTGAGAATTTCGGAAAACTCTGCTCCTTTATTTTAAACACTGAAAACATCATAATACTCTCCCCAAAAATCATGGGCTTTTTCAGTGTGGAATTTAAAGTCCTTTTCAGCAAAAGTCCAACTCAGTACATGAAACTGCAAGCTAAAGTTTAGCAGCCCACCTAACAACTTTGTGGGTATTGCTACTCAATAGTTCAAAAGTTGTCAATTAAAAGTGTGAACAAGAGATGAAGAAAAGATAGGGGCATCTTCAGGTGTGAATGTGCAATATGTTTGGAACCAGCAGGCAAGGCTGATGTAAAAATAGAACAGATTTAATCAAGTCAAAATAGAGCTATTGAAAGCTTACTTTGAAGCAGAGTTTACCGTGATAAGAGCTCTGATAATGCCTATTAACCAGACCACTGAGGCAGAAAGAAGTCTTTTTTCCCTTGTATATACCTCAAAGACTTAAATATAAAGGTTTTGCTGTGCAGCATGATGAAGGAATTACTGAGGTCTAGCAAAGCTTGTGGCTTCATGGGAGTGGTTCCTTCCCTTGGAAACAGTCAACAAACCCTGCTTGTTTTAGCTATGTATTGCAGCTTTTCCTAAGATAAACCAGCAGCAACAGTCAGATCAGTCAGGTTTTGTTTCTCTTCATCCAAAGTTTTGAGACTGAAACCAAAGGAAGTCCAAGCCAAGCAGTACTTATTTCATTTGTTTTATGCCTGGGATTTTTTTTTCTCCCCACTTTGACAGGTGTTATTTGCAAAATATTTAATTCCTTCATAAACTGGCAAGGCAATTTTTACTTGAGCACCGCACTAATAATGGTCAGCAGGTTTGAAAAACCTTTATGTAAATAGAGGAACTAATTTACTTGTCTTTGGTCCTGTAAAGTACCTTTGTAAATGCTTAACTACCTGTAAGGGATATTGCAGACTTCCATTCTAGTAGTGCTGCACTACTCTTACCCCTGTTCAGAACCATTTGTATTTCCTTGGGACACAGATTAAGAGCTACATATAGAAGAAACAATAATGCTTTTCTGTCAGTCTCCAACTTTTAATTTTGTTGAGATTCCAACTATACTTTTGTGTATAGTTTAAAAAAACCAGCAAATCTTGGAGATTGTAGATGTGCTTTTCATAAATTGATATATTGGTAAATGGAAAATTTGAATATAATTGCCAGTAGCAACCTCTCTTTCCATTTATGTGAACGCTACAGTTTTGTCAAAACACTGCATTAACACTAATAAGCAGTTTCAAACGATCAATGCAAGCCAATTAAATGTGACTCCACATCTCTAGACAACAAGCAGAGAGTTACATTTAAGTTGAAATTTTATTCAGCAAGGACACGTGCCCCTCTTCCACGTGTCCTATAAAATTAACTGGATATAATATGCCCCATGCAGATTGGCAGTTCCCTCTCTGTAGGGGCACAATAAAATACAATCAGCAGGCACTTTGAAATCTCCTAAGTGTGTTAGAACAATGTACTTTGTCATATTTCCAGATTGGGAAAATGGCACGTGACATAGGAGCTGATCATTCAAAATCTCCCCATGTGGTGTGGCCAGTGATTATGTGCTGCATATCCCATTTCCTCTGCCACCCTGAGACTCCCTTATGGCTAGAACAAGGACACTGGGAGATGCAGCACACCACAGGCACAGAGAAAACATTTGCCATTTCTCATGTGCTTTGTTTCCTCACGCTCCTGCTGTTGTGTGCTGTGCAGTGATTTCCATGAAAGCTCATGGACTCCATGGCATGTGCATGGAGCTGCTCCCAAATGCAGCCATGGTGTTTGTTGGTCCTGCTAGGGGTGTGGAGTCAGCAGATGTGTGCCACCTCAAACAGAGCCTGGCCTTCCCCCTCAGCAGGGGAATAAATACAAGTTTTGTATTTGCTTGCAGCAGCAAACCTGACTTGTGCACAGCTCTGAGGCTGCTAAGCCTCGTGTGGTTTCCTAATAAACCCTAATTGGGTTTATCTTGTGGGTCATAGAGGGTGAGTATTCCTGATCTGTGAGATGATAGGACAGCCATTAGGCTTGCCTTAATGAAGAACTGCCACTTTATACTTAAAGTAGAAATCCCTACTTTCAGCATTCCTTTGTATGTTTCATGTCAGCATCCTTGCCATCTCTTTGGTTGGTAAATTCCCCAAACAACCGACACAAAAAGCTGGGCTGCTCTCACATGACACTTCTGAAGAGATCTGAGGATTTGTCATAAAGACTCTGAACACCAGCAATGGCTCTGAAGCTCACCTGTGACCCTCCCATAGCTTCTTCACTAAGGCCATCAAGGGATGCTCATTTGCTCATTTGCTGTGTAATGATTGAGAGAGCAACACTTAGAGGGGTTCCTATCACTTGTACAAGACTAGAAGTGAAACTGAGTCACATAATCCTCACTGGGCTTTAAATTCTTTTTCTTTTTCAGAGAGTAAAGGTACTGGATCAATTTAGATGTTTCATCCAGGCAATTTGATTAGAAAACAAATACAGCTGAGCCAAAAAATGTGGCTAGGAGCCTTCCTAGTGTCCCTGATTACTCATGCATAGAAACAATGAGAAGATTGCTTCTTTGTACTGCCTTGTATCACCAGCTCCTTCTCTCTCTCTCTCAAAAAAAAAAAAAAAAAAAAAAAAAAGAAAGAAATAGAAAAACCTAATTCATCTATTCGACATTTAGGCACCTAATCTAGATGTCTGTAATAGGAAGCTCATGTTCCTGTGTTTCCAGTAAAACTTACAAGGATTATTTCAAATTTCATCATTCTATTGAAAAGCTCTACTGACAAGAGGGAGCTGTGATAGGTTACTTGGAGTTAGCCTCTATATATGCACTCCCAGAAGTTCTAAACAGCCATTATAAAATTCTGGAGACTGCTGAAGACTGATGTTTACATTTTTACTCATGGCCACCAAATATTCTTGCTAGCATCCTGTTTTAAGTCTGCCAGATTGCTTTCAATTTGGCTTGAGATAATCTGTTTGATGAAAACAACTATCTCAGCATTCCTGTGATGTTTCTTCTTTTTTCCTTCTCTCCACTTATGGCCTCCTTTATTACATGCCACATGTATTTTCCTAGAGATAGAATTACTGTTAGCAAGCATTGCAGTATCCTTGAGTTGGAAACCATACAAGCTCCTCCCCAGAATTACATTTAAATCAAGTCTATTGCTTAAAAAAGATCAATTGAGTTAACTTTGAAGTTCTTTTTAAAATATATATTGAGTAATATAACTTATTGAAGTTTAGGTTTTAAAATACTTGTGTGCACATAATTATTGTAATGGCAAGTAATAAAAGAATGTAAGAATAGCAGTGCAGTAGTTTGTATTTTCTTTTTAAGAATAATTGGTTTCTGGGGGCATTCGGACCAGGAGCAGGTGTCTTATGCTAGTTTGTTGTTCAGTTCTTGTTGGGTCCCTCTGTGAAAATTAAGAGTAGGAAATAGGGAAAAGGGGAATGATTCACAGGTAGCAATTGCTTCCCTAAAGACACAGCAACACTATTAGTGTTTTCTTGAAATTATATTGGGGTCTGTAAGTGAAAAATGCCATGAGCTACTCTGACTTAGCTGAGGAAATTTTTGAGTTTCAGTGAGTCCCCTGGAGATTTGGTTTTTTTAGAAAAAATTTCTTACTTTTGTAGAACACACCACTTCAGTGCAAGGGATCGATGAATGAAGAAGATTACATGTTGTGCAATCCTTTTCCTCTGGGGAAGGTTATACAATTATGACTTTGATGCTACAATCAGATTTGACAGCATGAAATTCTAGCTAGCAAACAGATGGGCAACAATACAAAACTGTAGAAGAGGAAAATAGATTTGTTTTGGACTCTTCTTTAAAAAGCACAGCACTCTCCTGCACAGACATATTCATCAGCCAATTTATCCTAAGACTAAAGAAAAGCCATCAAGAAAAATCCCTATGTCGTCTGTCTTTCAGTAATGCTGGACAGTCAGCACTGCTAGAGGTGGACCATCAGGGTTTACTGACCATTCTTCCAGATTTAATGGATCAAGATTCAAACAGCTAAATATCTTTTGGTTCTGGCAGAAGTGTGAAATACTGTGGGGGTTTTTTTTTGCTTCCTTTCTAGAACATACCCTTCCAATATTACAAGGAGTTCACGGCATTTCCTTTTGTTTAATATTCTTTTAAAATATGACATAATATAAATTATCCTAAGGAAGCAAAGAAGCCTCCTTGGTACAGGAATTTCAGAGATCAGCTTTATGGACTCAGGGGACATTGATTTTTATTGCATTATTTCAACAGAAAGATAGCAAGTATGTTGTCCTGATGTACAAGACTAACTGAAAACGGTGCCCACACTTCTGTAATTTCATTACCATCTCAAGGAAGAGGCAGTGCTGTTATTATTTTTTTCTCTTTTATTGTTATTTACATGTCTTTTCCACAGAATCTTCTTTTCTTGCCTTCACAAATTCTATAGGCTTTCTTAGTGATCAAAAATCAACTCACCATGACCCAGTCTCGATCTCTTTGGTTCAAATCCTTTTCTGTGATCCAGCTGCTGGGTTTAGTGGTTGCAGCTTCAACTGGACTCCATGACTACTCTGTTGACCTTAACAGAAGTGAGGGGGGAAAAAAGGAAAACTTTAAGATTGCTTCAGCATTTTAGCATTTGTCTGCTTAAAATCTTCCTGTACTCATGCTGTTTTTAATAGGGAATCACAAAATATTTAGTTGTTTCATAAATGCAGAATGCAATGTGCCTCAGCCTGTTACTACAACAAAACTGCTGACAATATGGTTTATGAAAAACTGTACTGAATTGGTAACAGCAAAAAGATTCAGCATCCATGCCGAATACTAATCACTTTTAAAATGTAAGCAATTTAATTTTCACAGGACACCTGATATAAATATCTCTCTCACACTAATTAACAAATATTCTGAGGAAAATATAATTTACTGCAATTTATCTTCCAAATTAATACAAAATCATTTTTTTGTTTAGCTTTACTCGAATTTCACAGATAATCCTATTCCTTTTTACATTCTAAAATTTTCAATACTTGTGGTAAGGTAGAACGGTTATTAAAAATCTCTTTAAAAAAAAAATTGAGTAATACTGCATGTCATTAGCCAAACTTAACATTTCTTTAGTCTGGGCAATGAGGTAACACCTGGAAAGAAGACACCTATATTAATGATTGTTTACATATTTTTACTGTTACTCAAACCTAAAATAAAACAGTTTTCTTGTGCTTAGTTAAAACTGAAAGCTAAATAGCACCAACTTGACATGCAAGTGATTAAATTATCTCAGACCACAGAGGAAACATGAAACAAAGGGCACAAAATCCCAAATCCATGTGGGTCCTCAGTTCAAAGTTGAAGGGCCATTAATAAGCAAAGCTTTTTAAAACCACTTCTTGCACAACTTTTGAGTACATTAACATGTAAAGCTATTGGAGAAGAATAATTGTATTTGCAACTCTTACAGGAAAAGGTCTGAAGGAAAGCATTTTCTGATCAGTATTTCCTTCAATAAGATTTCCCTTGTATTTTCTGGACAATTGCTGCTTCAAGTCACTGACAGTTCATATCATTTAGTGGCTATCCTGCAGTTATAGATCTCTAATAACTGTTTAATGCACAGTGTCTGACATCAGAATGTACTTTAAACAGAGTAACTTCCAGTAATGGAGATAATTAAAATGAAAGATCATGAACCAGGAATATTGAGCATCTGATAATTGCATACTTTGTCTGAATATTGTTAAACCTAAAGTAGTTATGTTATTTTGATTAACTTTCCTTTGACTGATATGCAAATAAAGGCTGTTGCATTGAAGAGTGTTTTATTTCACCTTAGTAGACAGCTTTTGATATCACCCAACATTTTAGGGAGCAATGCAAGCACTTCCCCAAGCAGTCTGTTCCTTTAACATTACTCATCCACAGTAGGCTGAAAAATGGGGAATACTGACATGAGTCCTTAATAAAACTGTGTTTGTTGCTCTCATGGTGGAAAGCAGCATCTATTTCTGATGAAGTTAAGATGATTAATCTCCCACCCTACTCCCTAAATCCTTGCATGACTTGCACAGAGGGAGAACAGGAGCTAACATGCATTTTGCAGAACAGCCACTGGGATCAGAGAAAAAAAATATCAGCCTAAAGCCTTGTGCTTGTGGTTGATGGCCACACCAACTGTTTTTCTGCCATCTGCTTAGGGAAA
>NW_005054297.1:27436229-27487135 GCF_000277835.1 Geospiza fortis
GAAAGAGAAATTCAAGATCTGTGTCAAAATCCTGTTCAAAGTTACTCATAAATTCACATTTTGCTGCACAAATTTACATAGGGTAGAACTTAAGTGCCTCTGGGTATAAGGAGCACCTAATAATGTAGTACAGTTTCTTTGCCAATATTTAAAATAAAAAAATAAAAGTAGCAGACATTTTCCAGAGGAACAAATTTTTACACACACCTACACAACAGTACAAACAGATGTTTGTGATAGTCCCAGAAGTAGCTATCAAATCCACATTTATTATTTTATTTAGCTGAGGTGCTGCAGTTCCTTCAGTTTACTGGTGAATAACAATGATGACTACCTCTTCCAGAAGGTGACATCTTTGCCTATTAAAAGAATGGTCAGATTTATCCCAAATTAGTTATTTGTTTGGCAAGAATATGTATGTTTTATGTATGTAGACTGATCAATTTTGTTTGTAACCTACTTAACTTAGTAGCATATGAAACACTGGTAACTGGAAAGGGCTCATAATTCAGCACCTGAATATGGCTTCAAAGGGAAAGAAGAAAAGGAGATTGATTTCCTATATTCTGACTCAGGCATGGGCAAGTATGCATATAGAGAGTATATCATCAAAGCTTGTTATCATAACTGATGAACAGAAAGAATTTTGGTTTGAATATGTGAACTACCCATCTCTGTGTTAGCCATGCTTGGCTTGCCAGATTTCACTTACAATTTCACTTATATAAAGGAATAGGAGGTGAAAGTTGTGATTTACACAGGAATTTTAATTTCAGCTTCTCCCTTAAATCCCTTCATTGAAGTAGTGTATGGGAAATATACTGATACACAGTGCTATAGAATGTGTCAATACATCATTAAAAACTAAGCGAAAAAAAATATAGTTCAACGATTTGATAAGTCAGACTTGAAAACCTCTTCTTGAACTGCTTTTTTATTTCCTTCCCATCCTAACGTTTCCACTAAACCATTCACAGATGTGCAGTCCCCAAAGTTTATCTTATAATTAATGTGAAGTTTTGCCAGGAGCAATAACGCTCCTTTCCCTTGCTCATCCAAGAAATTCTGTTTAAAGTCTCTGAAATTTTTCCAACTAAGTCAAGGGGCTGAAATCAGACAAGATAAAAACCTTGCTCTTTTCATTTTCCTCTGAATTTCTAGCTACCTGCTAAAAGTTTATTGCATTCAGAAGCCTCATTTAATTGAGAAAGGGGTTTCATTGTCTAAGGGGAAGTTTGAGGTAATTAAAAGATGTTAATATGCACTGAAAAATGCTCTTAAGTCTTCTCTTTCTTCCTTCTGGGACACACCATCATAGTCACTGAAAATTAACATCTTTTAATTACCTCAAGCTTCCCCTTAGACGATGAAACCTCTCTCTCAATTACTCAATTACTATAAGCATACCTAATAAGATTAGCTTACACAGACACTTTTAAAAATTTTTTTGCAGCTATTTCCACCTTTCCATAGTACTTAATCTTATAACAGATTTGTTTTCTGTTTCCTTGTCACCTGCACAAGTGAAGTAACATATTGCCAGTCCTTAGCTGAGCAGGACTCATCCTGATTTCAGTGATCTCTGTCTACAACACCACCCATGTCAGAGAGCACCTTTCAGGCAAGAATGTTTTCTATCTACACTAAGCCTCAAAATTTTCAAACCTTGTTTCCCCTTCTCCTTTGTTCATAGAGACAGAGAAAAAAAAAGTGCTCTAAAGGTGGTATGATGCAGCTCATAGTCCTGGGACTGAAAAAGGCAAAAAAATGCATTAAGAAAAGGCTTGTGCATTAAAATGACAAAGACTCTCAGCTTTGGTAATTTATTATAATGATGGTCAGGTGTCTGTATGAGTCTGTGACATGAACAAAGATATTTTAGAATGACATTCATCCTATTGTCTCTGCAAGGTGTGTTGACAATAATTTCAATGTCATTTAGCAATTACAGCTCTTTCATTTAAAAGAAAATGGAAGTCGTGGATGTAGGTGATGAAGACTTCTGGTATATGCAGATGGTCATGATTTATGCTTTATTTTGGTGCTAGAGGGAACAGAATAGCAAGAACCTCAGGTAGAAATATTCAGAGACATTCATGACATTCTTAGAATGAAAGATTTATCTGAATGAACTCATCTGACTCCAGGGAAAATGTATAATCCTATTTTGTAGAATTAAATTATAACCTCACTGATTGCTATCCTATGGTTAGGACATAAAAGATAAAATATTTTTCTCTCCTAGTATTCAATTTCTTTCAGAGTCTGAATCTAGTCTGACTGCACTTAACAGCATGTCCCTGCTAACAAAGATGGAGTTGCAACAAACATTTATCTGAAAATATTTTTACATAATTCATATTCTAATGTTTACTTGGTTCCTTATGTCCTGTCTTCTTCAAACAATATAGAGCTGCCCACATGTCTCAAGCCAGACATATACCCCAGAATACAAAGCTGTGAATAATGCTATCCTTTTAGGTCATACAAAAATGTTATGAAAATGCACTTATTGCACCATCTGCCTACATACCAATGCTAGTATAATATTCTTTATTTGCATATATTTAATTTTGTAATTCATTTAACTTTACTACAAGAAATAATGTAAGCAACTCTCCTCCTTTTTATTCATCAACTTCCCCAAAGCAGGCTTCAGGTCACATATTGGCTCTATGCAAGGTGGGCTTTGAAGATAACTATTTAATTTTCTCTTCCTTTTCTCTTGACCCCATTGAAATACAAAAAAGCTTACCATTAAAAACTGTGTAGCTCAGCAGCTGCATGTTAACACAATGTTTTGAAATATAGTGTAACACTAGTACAGTAAGAATAAATGTATTAAGACTCTATACTTTTGACACTCCTGCCCCCCCACATATGGAACGTTAAATGTGGGATTTATGCATGTTCAAATATTCACTCCAAATTACATCCTAGTTCTCAAGGTGAAACAAAAAACCCTCTCTAACAAACTGTCTTGCTGTTTGTTGGATATCTAGGGGTACAGAACACTTAGCATAGGGGCCAGAATATTATTGAACTATTCTCAGAAGACATTGACCTTCTGCAGCACCTACTGAATATTCTCAGAAGGAATGGAAACTAATGAGGAGGTATGAAACTGTGGTCTCCGTAAATAAATCCTTCTGCTGTGTCTGCTTGCTGTGCGATTTCTAACCTTAAAAAGCATGGGGAGAAGGGAGGGAGAAAGCAAAAAGAGCAGGCAGAGTTGCCATTTGGCCAGCTTGCAATTCATAATGTCAGCAGCTAAGCTTTGCACAGCCCATTGGCACCGACATGGTACATAAGGCTGGTCTCCTATTCTCTTCTTAATATTACCTCTCAGAGCCCAACTGTCAAAACTTAATAACAGGTTAACAAAATGGTTTCTACATAAAGACTTGTGCCAGCCCTAAATGCACAAGGTATCTAGCAACCAATGGGACTATTTATTATAATTCTATGCTTTGAATAAAGTATTTGTTTTTCATGAATGATTAATTTTCTCTTTATTCAGCTCTGACTCCTGGACACCAGATAACAGACTGTTCTTCTTACATCTCTTACAGTTCTCAGAGGATTTATAACAGTAGTACACTTTACCATTGAAACCTCCTTTTCCTTTCCATTTGCTCTTTTTCTTATTCTGCTCCCTTACATTATAATCCCTTTTCTCTTTCCCCCAGATTTTTACCAGTGCCTAAACATCCTCCTCTGTTGCCCCTTTTTCCATGCTATCTTGCTTTTATGCCCCTGCTTTTTTTACATTCCCTCCCACCATTGTTTCCTTTTACTATCTGTGGAGGGGTTTGTATTATCACACAGAAAACAAAGCTGCCAGAGCCCTCCCCAGGTCTGCAAGCTCTTGGGCTTTGAGCTTTTTGTTCCAGAAATATTCAGGACCTGTGTTCTCCCCTTCTCTGGGAGATATCCCCAGAGTTATAGGAGATGGATAGCCAATTTATAAATGGATAAAGGCTGTATGCTAAATTATAATGTGATTTTAAGATGAAGATGAGAGTAAAAAAAGTAAAGAAATAAAATATCTCAAAGTTCCTGAAAGCAACTTTAACTTTGAGTCTTAAAAGAAAATCAACTACAAATTTAATACCGAACAAACTAGTAGTTCCCATTTCCACTATGAAACTCCCAGGTTTTACGTTACTTTTATGAAAGGCTCTTCTGTCAGAAAACAACATTACATAACATCAGTAGATTTTTTTTTTAATAGCACTGCTAACTTATTTTGTACCAAGGCTTTGTAGAACAAAAATTACAGCAGAGAGTGGCTCCCATCAGCTTCAGATCTTTGCTGCAATTTTTTTTTTCAGGCCCTTCTTCCTAGGTTTTCTTCTGATCTGTAGTATTATAGCAGTTTTTTTAAAGGAAAATTAGTGAAAAACCACTACCTTATACAAGACATAAGGCTTGAGGGGACATGGAATTTTGTGCAGTTAATTTTTTTGGTTGCCACCACTTAACAGTGCCCTCTTTGGATTGCTTATACAGGATGAAAATATATAATGGAGTAGTTAATAGAGAGAAATGGTATGCATATGCAAACAACATTATAAAAAGGAATGCAGGAGCAGTACCCACTTGGCAATAGCCACATTTTGTAAGGTCCCTTTATTATATATATATATATCATTTGCCATTTTGTAAGGTCCCTTTATTAAGGGTCCTTTATTTTAAGTGTCCTTTTATAAGGGCCATTTGCATATTGGGGTTAATCTTCCAATTACTACTACAGGCTGCTTCTTAGTATTGTCAGAAGAAATACAATAGAATATTATTTAAAAATATTATTTAAAAAAAGATTTTTTGAAAGTTTCTCTTTAACTGCAAACAAGATTCTTTTTTTCTTTCAGTGTCTCAGTGGAAGGGGTTGATTCTTAATGTTCTTTCCAAGTTGAACCCTTGTATAATTCTATGATACTCCTTCTGAGTGTCATGAGATTTTGAGGTCATGTACAGAGGCTAACCAAATTATATTTGTTTTTCACATTCCCTATCTATGAATTAAAGGATTTGTCCAAGAATCTTCTCTTGAAATTTCACCAAAAACCCGAAAGTGAAAGGGATGCTGCCCTCATAACTCAGTGTCTAAAGTAGGTGTATCTTTCCAGACACTGTTGAAATAGGCATTAGCTAATAATTCTGTAGCTGTGAACTCCCTGGGAGCTGGTCCATTCAGAGTAGGAAAATACTATTCTGTCTGAAAGAGAAGACACACTATTTGGCCTCTGATGGCAAAATGAAAAGGCATTGAATATGATAAAACAGAAGGCAGAGTGATGGTGACAGAAAAACAAGCTATTAGTCCCTTATTACATCAAAGTTCTTTTCAGGAACTTGCGATAAATGGATGATTTTTTATTCTCAGGTTTTCTATAGCATGTATCTCAGGTATAGATGACCTCATTTTTTTGAAGTAGCACTTAGGTGCAAAGAATCATTCTTCACATTACTGCAATGCAGATGTATTTGTAGGATTGCCAGGATGATGCAGGTCTAGTCTTAGAAGGAATTCTGAACAATTCAGGTCAGCTAGCATCTTTGTGACATCCCAGAACAAACTGAATTTGAAAAGTTGAGGTGAGTGTGACAGAGGGGCTCTCCTTTATATATTTTTAATATATCGAATACTCAGATATAATCAAGATCATAAATAATTTATTGCACGAAGTTCTAACAAAGATATTCCAAACATGCTTTCCTGGATGGGCATATGGAAATAAAGGGTGCTTTACCTTCTCTTTTCCAAGTCCAATATTCACCTGCATGTTGCAAAAGTGCCCCTAGATGTAAAGGGAAACAAAGAGAGTCCCTCCACACCCACTAAATCATGCTGCTAACACTGTTAAAAGCCTTGTGCTGAAGCTGAGTTATTCAGGTACTGAATTTAGATAGTGAGATATTGAAATTACTCTCTACTAATAGATGTGCCACAATATTTCATGATAATAGCCCAGAGCTCAATCCATTTTCCTTGTGCATATTTAAGCCTATTAACGAATGTAAATTCATATACATAGACTAACAGAATATTTGAAAGGGATTTTTATCTAGACCTTATGAACCTCTGCTACTTGATGTGCTTTTGCTTTGATGGATTTGGAGCTAGACTGATTAGCACATTTTTATCTACCCATTAAAGACTGCAGACATGATTTTAATATATTTTTTCTTTTTTTTTCTGCAGGGACTTAGAATTGCTGATTGTCTCTTCTAAGATAACTCACTGTAAAATCAGGTTAAACATGGAATAAAATCAAGTCACACATTTTTTCTTTTCCTCACAATAACAAAATACTATTAAAACAAAAACTGAAAAGGTAAAATACTGGGGTTGTCAGCTAAAAAAGAACCACCTGTGTGCACTTTATTCTGGTGGAGGATATTAAACTGCTAAATTACTGAGTACATTATTCATTAATGCAATCAAGCAAAGCTATGGCTGCACATCTCTTTCACCATTGGAAACCAGGCAAAGAGAAAGCTCACCAAAACTTTGGCACTTGTCAAAAGGATTTATATGAGCAATCGAATGGTAGGGGTTGGGAAAACTGTCCAGCCTACTCCAGCTCTAGAAAATGGTGGTGTTTCCTTGGAAGGAGAACAAAGGGGACACCTGCCAAATCAGGACTTCAGGAATTCTTATTTCAAGGCTCTCAAGTTTTGAGACAGTTGGGAAGGTGTCTCTAGTGCTTGGGAAGAGAATGAAAGAACAAGATGCAAGTTTCATAACACAAGCCTGTAAAACCAGGCAAGGGACTGTGACATGACTGCAGAAAGAGACAGGAGTTTCTGTGAGCTCACAGAGGGGAGAGGAGGGAAGATGACTGACCTGTCTGAAATAATCAGAACAGATAAGGGAAATTACATGGGGACCATATACAGATATTTTGCATTTCTTTCGGGATTTTTCCTTTTGAGTGAGGCATGATTATTTAGAGATTTCATCATATAATTCTCAGAAATAATAAGAAAAGAATTATCCTCAAAGCCTTGAATTATTTTCTTTACTTGATTTGTCCTGTAGAACTGATTTATGAACCCCAAGTGACCATAAAGTGGTAGCAGAGAAAAATGCTGCACTCGTGATACTGTCAGCAGTGACCCTTAGGATTTACAGGAGCGGGGTAACTAAGCCACAGTTTTGGGAAGCAGTAATGTCCAGAAATAGAAGGAAATTTATGTTGTGAATGTGCCTAAATAAAAAAAAAAAGTCATGGTGATTGAACTCAACTTAGATTTGTAGCAGTGTTATTACTTATTTTTAAAGCCAATGGCAAACTGACCTTGAGGTGTAGCCTGATTTTTCTTTTGTTTAATTTTTAGTTTCTGTTATCTAAAATCATCCTCACTTTATATTTCATACCTCTCACTCAATGCTTACAAGGTTCACAGCAAAAAGCAAGACAGCCAACAAAAGTTATCAACTTGAAGAGTTGATGTCCCTTAGTTGAAAATAATTGCAGTGACAGAATGGCTGAGACAGAAAACCTTTTATGGAACATAAAATATTTGAGCTTTGGTAGCATTTGTTTTAAGGCAGATTGGAAATGAAAAGAGGGGCAAAGAGCTTTTTCTTGTGATACACATGTAAAAGAAAAATGAATTTTAGTCACAAATAGGAATGAAGCAGGATGATGGCTGTACTTCCCTCATAGCAATCTACAAAGAAAGCAAACAGTGCTCAGAGAAATAGAGTGGTGTCTTCCAAAGAACAGAACAACTTGTGGAACCTCATAATTACAAGGAATTACATTAGAGTGTATTTTTCTTGAGCTAATTCCCTGCACAACACACAATATTTTAGAGGAGATTCTCCCCTGTAAATTCCCAAAAAAATTGCTTGGGAACCCTTACCTCACAATATGGAAAAAATTGGCTAGCAGGTAAAAAATAAAAAAAAAAAAATAGCACAATTATATTTAGAGTTATGCCCTTCAAATTAATCTGAGATCTGTGTAAAAAAAAAATTAGTTTTACTATAAAGACACTGCCCTCCTGTACAGCTTGGGATCAAACTGTCTCCTTGAGCCATACCATGTGGTGAGGAATTGCTTGAGAAGCTTTTCATCTTCTAACAACATCCTCGTTCAGTTGTTTACCCAAAGGCATGACAAAACAAGCTGGGCAGAGCATGATGTGCTGGGAAGAGCAAAGAAGATTTTTTTCCAAGCAAACTCTCTGAGATCCTTGAATAATTACTGAAATAAACAAAAATTGCATAAAAAGAGCTATAAGAATGGAGTTGTGCAGCATATTTGTTTTGCAAAAACTGCTAAAGCAAGTACTGCGTTGTTTACGAATGTATAACATTCTGTAGAAACTCTGTTGCTACCAATTAATCCCAGTGGAATGAAATTCATTGTTTTATTTCATGAAACAGGATAGGCAAGGGATTCAAGAGCTGCATTCTCCATCTTGAACAAGTGAGCTATGCAATATGTAGAAGTGCAGTAAAATTCTGAATATCATTCACAAGAGTGGGACCAAGTTTCTGTCAGAGGTAATAGAAAACCATCACCATTAGCCATAATGCAGGTCAAACTAGACTTTGACATTCACAGGCTAAAACTGCATATTCATTTTCCCAGGAAACTGTCCTCTGTTCTAAAACCCCATAAAATGATGTTGATACAAAGCAGATGACAGCACTTTCATGGTTTAAGATTCTTGAAATTGTAGTGGTGTTGCTCTGAGATGTTTGACAAAGTACAAGAAAACACACAGCCCTATTAGTCCATAAAAAATGGAAAGTTTTCAAGCTAGGACATTAAGTACAAGAATTCTGATAGGGTTATTTTAGTTTTTAAATCCCCAACAATACAGAATTGATAAAGAACATTCAATTGCCCGGATATAATTCTTTATCAGATTCAGCATATTGAGTGTGAAACTTACAATTAAGGATCTTGAGAAAAGATTACTTCTACATGGCTGACAATTAGCAAACAAGTTGAACCAAAAACTCCTGCTTATTAGTTCAGCTGAGGGAGGAATACAATTTCCAGAAAGATGGAAATATCATTAACCCTAAAGTAGAAGTGGAGGTGAAGTTTAAAGTATGTGACCTAGTTTTCTTCCTTTTTAAATAAAAATTAGACTCAAGCAGTCGAGAGCGAGTATTTGGAATTACTTGAGTAACTGAAGTTTTCTATGCCAATAAAATTCAACATGATAATCCACACTTTGATGGACTGTAAGTTTTAGCTTTTGATTTCAGTCACAATCACTCCAGAAATATAGAATCAAAACTACATTTTCTCCTCAACTAGAATCTCCATAATTGTATCTGGTCTAGTACAAACTCATATAGAAAAATAATAAAAATTTTGCATAAATAGGAGACTTACAGAAGGTTATCTTAACCCCATCCATCACTGCAGTGAATATTGTTAATGCCAATTATTGAGGGACCACAACAAAAGAGCCTTTGATGCACAGCTGAGGACTCCATTATAAACTCAGTAAGGTTCCCTCAATTACTAATATCCCAAAGTAGCAGGAAGCTGTTCAGAAAAGAATTCTCAGTAAAGCACTGTAGAATTACTTTTTATATCTCTAATCAGAAAATAAGTGTAATGTCTAGGAGAAATTCCTTGAAAAGTGATTCCTATGCAGAGAACAAGAAACAGTGCTTTTTGAAACCGCTCTGCTGCAAACACGTCCTTATGTACTCTCATTATTTATAGACTTTACTGGCAAATCTAGAAAAAACAGGAGATATTTAATATTGAAATACTAACAGGTTTGCATAGAGTAAGTAATCCACAATAAAGAGTAAGTTATCCTCAATAATCGGATTTCCTTTCATGATTCTTCAGTACTTGAAGCATCACATATCCTAACTCTTAAAAAAAAAAACAACCAAAAGCCACAACAAAAAAAAGCAGCTGCCAAGACAAAGTTTGATTGAATATTGATACCCTCCCCGGCATTGTGCCTCTGGTTTACTGCTATTAGAGTTTATTTTTATTTCTGTAATTTTTATGTGTTAATGAAACTTCATACCTCCTCCTTATAAGGATCTATCTCAAACTCAGAATGATCAGTGCAACTTCATCTATACTCTGTGTGTGGAGAGACTTTATAACAACGTCATGGAGAATTGCATCAACAAGTAGAAAGATTTGCACAAAGTCACTGGATGTGTCTCATCCTAAAGGAAAACAAACAAACGTCCCTTAGATGTTCCATGGGAGCAAGACAGGTTCACATGTGTGTACCACTGTTTATATTTTCTATAATGAAAGAGATGAACGTATAGAGAGCAACCAGACAAGGTTTGTGAAGTAGCTTCAAAGATGTTCAACATGGCATTCACATCCAGGACAAATTCTGGTGTTATAATGAACCAAAAACTTCAAAACAGATTATAGATTGTTATTATAGATTGTTGCAAAACTCCCCCAAATCTTGATGTGGCACTGATGCATATTTATTAAGCATATAAGGAAGGTGTTATTCTTTATTCCAGTTGATACTGGTGGGATCTCACTGGGCCAAAAGACTGGGTTTGTTTGAAACATGTTCTCAAAGGAAATGGCCAATAGAGAGTCCAGAAGAAAAAGAGTGAGAATGATGAGAGGTTTATAATGTAAGAAGTCAGCTTATTTTCTTTGGAAAAAAAGAAGACAAATTCTTGGAAAAGAAGTATTTAGATGAGAGAAGAAGCATTTGTTGTTAGCTCTTCAGAAATGAAAAGCAGAAAAGGTCAAAATATTAGGGCTGTTAGTGTTCTCAGATCTCAAACAGCAGTGCGGGTAGAGAAGAATCAGCAGCCAGCATTATCCCAAAGGTAAGCATCAGAAAATCATGCTTGATGCCTACTCCACAGGAGCACTCCGTATGAACAGACTGGGGCAGATTTTTAATTGGTGGTTTGTTTTTTTCTACTTTTATAGCAACTGGATCTGAGACTGTCAGGCAGACACTGCATCCAATGCTGTCACAGAGGAGGAGCCAGAATTCCACAGTTGCCTGTATGGCTCAGGGGCAGGTCCAGCAGCTGCCAGAATTCAGCCAACACAAGGCCTGAGTTACGCTTTCATCCTGTTTCTTTCCAGGCTTACAGAGACATTACACTGCTTTAATTTGCTTTTAAACTCTCAAACTGCATGTAATTCATGTCACACCATATCTATCTAGAATGCCTCTGCAGAGCTCCAAGCTGCACCTTCAGTTGTGGTGCCAGGAAATTCTGAATCTGAAGATCTTCTCTCAGAGGAGGGGGAAGTGGCCAGAGGAGAGAAAGAGGCAAAAGATTTAGCCACTGATACTTGACCCAATTTCTATTCATTTATTATGTCTTGTGAGGACTAAAAATTGCCTCCATTAATTCCTTTTAGGTTACAATTCTTTTTTGCTCCAGGTAACAAAACTCCCCTAGAGTCACTAAGAAGAGCCAAGTTAAGATGAAGTCCCAACTATGTCAGTTGCCTTATAAAAGGCCAAGAAAGTTCAGTATAATTTCCATGAATGGAGAGTTGTTAATTATGGATTTAGGTCAGTACAGCCAGTTTTTGCTTCTTTTTATTTCAAGACTTACAAGAATTCTGTCTCCTATTAGGCTGAATAAAAACACAAGTACACAAAGCTGGATTTTGTGTCTGTTAGAACTCCAGATCTCATTTGAGGCAGTCTAGATTCAGTTTACAAGCAGCAGCTCTGACAATTATGAGAGCTAGTTGTTTCTACTACAAATGCTTTGTGGCATTCTTTTCAGAATTACTCTTAAGGAAAGTATTTGCAACATACTTTGGCTTCTTAAAAGAGATGACCAAGCAATTATTCACATTCAGTTTAAGTTCTCTTCCCCACCAGGCATCCTCTGAGATATGCCATTTTCTTCTAGGATCACAATTTAGGACAAAGCTCGATTGCCCTTGTTGAGTTACAGCCTTACAAAAGCAAACTGCCCTGAAATCGGTTTTTTCCTTACTCACCTTCTAGAGAGCTGCTCTGTCCCCTCCCCAACCCCTCTCAGGTCTGACCCCTTGCTCAGAGTAACAAGTCTGGTTTAGGATTGCTCCTTTGCCATCCACTTCTCAGTTCACACACCCCACCAAAAATTCACTTACATCATGACCACAAAACAAAAATATTAACCAGAAACTCCATCTGTCTTTCCACGAGATAGTTTTAAAAGCAATGTCAGTTGTAAGTGGGAAGGGCTGCTACAACTCATGTCAGGAGGGATCCACAGTTTGTTCTTATGATAGGACAGAAAAGAAAGTGGTGTAATTCAGCATAGAAAAAATGAAGGCCAAGGGACTAAACTTAATTCCTCTAGGTATAGCTGCTGGAGTAAACACTAATGAAGGGAAAGAGCTATAAAACAGGATTGTCTTGAGAATAAATGAACATATGGTTGTCATGTGCAAGACTGGGACAGGTTTAAGGAGAAATTCTTCTACCATAATGGGAAAAATGAGTGGAACCTTCTATCTTTTGAAAACGACAGGGGTGAGAAAACTAATTATGGTCAAGATATAAGATGTACTTGTTACTTCTCTGGATGTACTGATATGACATTATTGCATGTGACAAGAGGGCAGTGGAAAATGCCTGTCCAAACTTACAAAGCTGCTTTATTACTAACAGTGTTCAAAAGAGAAATGGAGTCTCTTGTGAAGTGCATCCCACAAACCATATTGAAAAAGTATTTGATGCTCTAAAAATGGGGAAACCCTCTGCATCTCTGACAAACTGGATCAAAGTTATTTTATCCATCATAAACCTCAGCAGCACATTTGAATTCTTGCACCAAAAAGATTGTGTCCTTTGATCTAAAGAAATTAATAATTTATGCATATTTGGATATTTGTAACATTATCCTCGCAATAAAATTTAGAAGTATTATGCATATCTCCATAGTAGCATTTGCTAGTTTAAAATGAAAGCTATTTGGATATTTGTCATAAGATTATTATGCATCTTAAATGGAGATTTTTCTTCATTTAAGACCTCCATAAGGTCTTAAATTCAAGGACATGGCTCTTTCAGTGCGATTTAAACAGGCACTTTTCATTGAAGACTGTATTTGTGCTGCTTCAAAAATCTCATGGTCCTCATTGTAGAACCCTTGCCTCAAATTTCTTGACCAACTTATCTGAAGTCAGTTCCCCAGAATCCATTTTACTTGCCCATAGGAGAATGAAAAGAATAATCTCCATGACTATGACTAGTTTCTTATCTGTACAGAAACAAAGTTGTCTGATAAACTTTCATAGCCAGAATAGGTATAAGCATATTCATAGCAAGATTACATTGAAACTGATGGTAAGATGAGAAGATGCTATTCTAGATAAGAAAGGTACAAGAAGGACATATGTATATATATACACACACACACGTACATATTCAAGAATATAATGAACAAACCATCATTTCACAGGTGCTAGATTAGGTTAACAAAGAAAAATTGACACTATTACAGTTTATGCATTTTCTGCCGTGTGGATAAATAAAGAAGACTATCATCTCCAGCTCTGCCAATATGAAACATTTTAAATGCATTTAAATTTTTAACAGGAATAAATTACTGAGAAGTGCCCATATCTGCTCTGAAAGCAGAACATATGCCTTAGGAGTATGAATAACATCTGATGAAAACACCAGCCAAAGTAATCCACAGAACTTCAAAGCTTAAAAGGGTTTTAATATGTTAAATAAAAGAAACAGCTACACAGTGTAGAGAGAAAATAACTTTTGGTTAGCGTAGATAATTTCCTTGGGAGCCAGGATTGGCCTCAGAGCTGTTGTTACATTACACAGCACGTATGTATTTTAATTAACTCTGGCTCTGATACATCTAAAATGAAGGACAGATAATTTAATGCATCCACAGAACACGGTGCCCTGGGAGATACAATTCTTCACAAAATTAACCAAATAGAGCCCGATCATGAAAAAGGTCATTTGAGCAATAGATGTGTTTCAATCACAAAGTGCACTATGTGAAAAATGTTCTGTTTGAATGCCTTCATTGCCAACCAAAGAGAAGTGAGCAGCCAAAGCCTCATTCCCTTTCTGCCTGCTTTGGGACTGCCTTGGATGGCAGGAACACCCTTAGCTTGTCGGTAGGGAGCAAGTGAATGAAAGCAGGCTACAACCTGGAGCAGGAACACACCTTATAAAACTCCAAAAATTGGAGTGCACAATCAGAACATGATTTAGAATGTGTTTCATTGAAATTGTATTTACCACCAAGGCAATCTCTTCCAATCACTTAATTGCAGATTATAAAATTATAACAGTTAGCAGGAGAATGCAGAGGACAAAGCTACACTTCTGCAAACCAGCTTCTACAAATTTGTATGTATTTTTGGGCGGGAGTCATGAAGAGAGTAACACAAAAATTAGCAGAAAGAAAATAGTTAGGAAGCAAGATGAAAAAGTAATAATAATCCCCAGACTTTCAATACCAAAAGCACTTATTGCAAATAAGGAGGCTCAACAGTAACCACTTTTTTATTTTTTTTTACTACAGGAACTAGAAAATCAGCTTTCTGAAACAATCATTTAACTTTAAAATACTGTTCCATTCCTGAGCCCTAAATCCAAAATGTATAAAGTACATGCTGATTCTCTGACTCCAGCACTAAGACAAGCCTAAGCAACTACAGTAATCTACTGAAAGGGTAATAAGAGACTATATATCAGGAATTTTATAACCTTGAAAAATTCTTCATTTGCCCCTAAGTTAGAGGCAAAATATTACTTTTTAAATGTTTCTAGCTGATACACTTGCAGTGTTCAGATGCAAACTCCTTCAGAAATAGGGATTTCTGAGCAAAAACCACTCCTTTTAATGTCTTGAGCAAACTCAGAAAAACCTGCTATGGAGAAAACCAAGATTTTTTGAAAACCGATTTCTATGCGCAATGATCCAGTTATTTTTCCTTGCTTGCTAAGATGATTAGGAAAGGGGCGGTATAACACTCTTTGAATACACTCTACCATTAAATTTCTGAGTGTCTTTTCCTACAGAACCCAGGCTCACAGCTTGGCAGCTCTGAAGAGAATTCAGCTGGTGCCTGCCTGTTGCTGGGCATGCATGGGAATGAGCTTTCCAACAGCAGAGCAGTTCCCTGCCTGCTGCACTGATTCACTAAAAAGCTGAATACTGGTCACAGTCCTTCATCACTTCCAAACTGACTTTTTTTCTTTGCATCCATTGACAACTCCCCTTAAGCAGGAGGTAATTTTTTATTTAAAATAATAACCTTCCTTGTGTTAAAAAAATCACAATAGCTAGTGATTTGAAAAACACAAATATTTGCTTTATCCCCAGGCATCTGACATTTTTAGCTCTTCTTACTTAGATATTCTTCACATCCTTATTTTCCTGCAAGTGATTAACCTTTCAGAGCTCTAGAGAATAAATTGTTTGCTTCTGCTTAGAAGGAAGGGAATAAATAAAAAATAACCCAAAAAATCTATTTCTCATTGCTTTATTCCTTTTTTCTTGCCTTATTTCTCAAGAGATATATATGTGCAATACTGTAAAACTTTTAGACTACTTTTTTTTTTCAAACTGTTCTGCCATAGCTGTTCAAAATGGCATATTTGATTGCAGATCTATGCCCAAATCACATGCTGCAAAGCAATACTGTTTTAATTGAGGACCGAAACATTTTCTATAGATTTCCCCTTCCCTGCATCACGAAATCTTTCTATGGAAGCATTCAACAGTTCTTGATATGTGGAATGCTAACAAATGAAGTTTTAAGTAATGCACAGCAAATTTAAGCCTACTGTCAAGCAGTACCTTTCACATTTGTCTTCGAAGAAATCCATTCACTGAAAACTTTTCTCCACATGATATTGTGATTTCAGATCACAAACCGCTATTTTTTTTTTCTCCTAAAATTAATTCTTTATATACTGGCCGGTGGAAACCAGAAGATTTTTATTCTGTTTGCTGAGTTCTTCCACGGTTTAGAAGACTACTAAAGAAGGTGGCAATCAGCATAGTCAGTGCTATGCCTTGGTCTTTCAGTGTTGCCTTGTGGAGACCCTGTGATGTGACTGTATCACAGAATTATAGCTGTCCTCACTTTCAGAGCAGCCCTTCTGAAGCTTGTCACTGAATGAAGTAACTGGAATGGGATCATAGCAGCCTTAAGCCAGCCCTCATACCAAAGAAATGAAAATAAAATCTGTAATTTCTCTCCCGTGTGAATCTGACTGGTGACTATTTATCTACCAAAACTGAAAATTCACTTGCAAAGAATAAAACCATAAAACCCCCAAACATCATGCTATTTTCTTGGTACTGCAAGGCTTCCTTCAGGAGATACGCATTTTACTGTTGCGTTTGCAAAAAATAATTTGTCCTCTGCAACCAAGCCCTTGAAATCAATAATGCTGCATGACTTTTTGTTGACATCCACAGAACTTGGGAACCAAAGCCCAGCACAGTTTATTTTACAATTCTGATAAAATTAAAAAGCAATAAAAAACCCTTGCAGAAGGATTGCCTCTAATTTTGATGCCTTCTCCTCCTTTACTCATTTAGGAATAACATGTCCTAGGAATCTCAGTCTAAGACAATCACTGTGTTTTCCTTTCTTTAAATGGTATGTATCAAAAGTTGTTTAAAGCAGACTCAGAAAGCACATTCTGGAAAACTCTGGCCCAACAGGAGCCAAAGTTTACTCTCAACCCACTTTTAGATTTCATACTAAGGGGTGAGCTGTCTTGTCTAGCACTGTTGCAAATAATGAAGACATCACAGAATCATAGAATATCCTGAGTTGTAAGGGACCCACACAAGGATCAACAAGTCCAAGTCTTGGTCTTGAACAGGACAGCCCCAAAAACCAGACCATGGGCTGAGAATATTGTCTAACACATCTGGAACTCTGTCAGTCTCCTCCAGGCTGAACAGACCAAGTGACCTCAGGCACTCCTCATATGGCTTCTCCTCAAAGCCCTTCTCCATGGAGCCCTGAGGAACCTCACTGGTGACCTCACCAGCCTGATGTTAGCCCTGTTAGCAATCATACAGGATTAGCATTCCTCACTTCTTTAAAATATGAAAGACCAATCTGCAAAAATAAGATGTTGCAAGACCAGCAGCACAAACAGAAGTGGAAAGCATCTTTGATGACTTCGGCTTAATTCATTCTTCTCAAAGACTGTCCTCTTTGAGACAAATTTTTTTCCCCATTATTTCTTTCTTAGGATTTAAATTCAGCAGAATCATAAAAATCAAGATTTAGAGTAGCTTTATAATTAATGATTATTAGCTGAATTCTCTTTAACTAAAATATAGGTGGTTTTTCATTTGTTTTGTTTCTGGTTTTAAGGAAACATCATACCTGTCTAATAGCACTTCATTTCCCAATTGAAGTAGCTTTCACACTAAAAGCATTCTCAGTGTGTACCCTGAAATATCTGATCTTTTCTTGAAGGAACAGTAGAAAGCCAATAACGGCATTCAAATTTTTTTTTGTTTATTGTAGGTGAACATGAAAGAGTTTTCAAATTCTTGGCATTATGTATGTAAAATATAGGAGATTTTTAGCTAAATTTTTGGCATGATACAACTGAAATACCTCAGTCTTCCAACTAAGCAAAAGCAACAGTACACTATAACCCAAATCATTTATATGATACTCTAAATAATATCTACCAATTATCAGATGGTTCGTGAAACCTCCAAGAGGTGAGGCTGAACAACCTGTTTGAAGGGGTATTTGTGAAGAACAACCTTTCAAATTACAGCACTAGACTAGAAAAGATGTCTTGTCAGGGCACAGGTGAGGAGAAGCCTCATATCTGTCAGGTGCCTTATTTATAGCTCTTAGCCTAATTGTCCCTACATAGGATGAGAATCTAATTAACTGTTTTCCAGCTGACAATGGAGACAAAGTTTTTTTCCCATATGCTAAAGAAACAGCTGTGTTGAGAAATAATCCATTTAAATAATCCCATGTCTCCTCAGAATGAACATATTTTCCACCATCATACATTTGTAACACAATGCCTATTAAAGGAAAACTTTCATACAGAAAAATTTTGCAATAGGCTATTTATATTAGAAAAATGCTTAGCTATTACTTCACTTTGCTTGTTAAGCTTTTCTTATTCATAGTATCTTGTAGTGATCATAATTCAACAGCAATTACATCATAGCATCTTGCTATGGAAAATGTTATGAGGTTATTTCACTAAAATGCAGAGTAGTTGAAAGCTGACTTTTTATAAAGGAGGAGGCCACCAACCTCAAAGTTGAAAATTCTTGTTATTGAGTTAAAAGTGTCAGAGAAAATCGTTACACTGCAAAAAAAAAAAAAAAGGTAGAGGGAAGGAAAGTACTTTGTAAGCGACATTTTAAAACAGTGACATGGTCTTAACCAAATTCAGAGTCCAGAAATTTCTTCTTTTAAAAATAATATACTGACAGCATCTCTTTAAAATAGTTGAAAGATCATAAGAAGCAAGAAAAGAGCAAGCATTAGTAGAAATGTCCCTGTTTAAAGCAAATGAATTTAGTTAATGGGTCTATCTGTAATGGACACCAAATTTAATGTACTTTGCTAAAGGGAATAGAATAGAGACGTCTACCTTGAAATTTTAGAAGTTCCTTGAAAAGGCTTCTGTGCAAATTTAAAAAAAAATCAAAGTTTGTAGCTCTGAAAGAGAAAATGCATCCCAAGGAAAAGCAGCACACGTTGTCCTACCTGTGTGTCCTGCCCCTCTGCTAGTAGTTAGATCTTTGGTCTGTAGCCCCACTGCCCAGGTAAACTGGGGACTTGTGGCACTTGGTGGTAATTACTATCACCAATTAGTGGTAATTACTACCACCAGGTAGTGGTAATTACTACCACCAGGTAGTGGTAATTACTACCACCAGGTAGTGGTAATTACTACCACCAGGTAGTGGTAATTACTACCACCAGGTAGTGGTAATTACTACCACCAGGTAGTGGTAATTACTACCTAGAGTCTTGCCACTGGGTGTGAGCTGTAACCAGTAGCTCAGTGCAGCTGATGCAGAGCAGCTGTCAAGTAAAAATAATGCTCAGCAACACTGATCTGAAACAAACCCTGTCATCTGGAGGTTCAGCATTGTGGATCCCAAATTATATCCTTTTAGTGTAGTTTTGATTAAAATTCCTACTTCTCAAATGTTATATGTTCATTTCACCTTTTCTTGAAAAGTAATGTCTCAGTACTTAATGCCTGAGCTATGCCGAAATGCATAGGATGTGTGACTAAATGCATTTGAGGGTTAATTAACTTTCTCTGAGGAATCAAATTGTGATTTAACAGTCTGCAACATTATCTTTAGTACAGTGATAAGAATTTTCAAAGCCAACTGTCATTCAAAGGACCAAGAAAAAGAAGCATTCCTTCTGTCCTTATCCTTCTGTTGATAAAACCTCTTTCACAGGCATCTCCTTTAGAGAAACAAATTGGTCTTCAAAATATAAATATCAACAAAACAAACGATAATAATGTTGGAAGGGAAATATCACAAAAAAAAAAAAATTGTAAGCTAAGCTGAGGATAGCAAATAGAAAAAATCTATGGGGAAACATGCCTCTTCTTAAATTGCTCATGATGGAATGTATTGTTCTGCACAGGGGTTTTTTAGGTTGAGAAATAGTGTTCATTTGTATTCCTAAATGTTTTCAATTCAGTTGTGCTTTACCATGCCAGCAGAGTCAGGTATGGAAGAAGCAAAACATTCTTGGTATAAATGAGGGTGTATTAAAAAGATCACACTGTACCAATGTGGTAAATTAGTTATGTGAGCTTTACTGAAAAAAATGCAGTTTTGCTGGTACAGCTTCTCCATTTTAAGGATTTCTGCTGATATAATTCAATTGAACAAGCATCACAACATTTTGAACCCCACAGTAGTCTAATGCTGCTGTATTAACTTGGCTGTCAGTAAAGGAGAAGCTATTAAACTGATGCAGGTTGCAGTGACTCGGACAAGCACTTCTGCCAACATTTGCTTTTTTTCCTCTATTTTTCATTAAAAAAATATCTGCAAATGGACCCATTATAATTCTGAGTTTTGAATTTCCCTCATATTCTGGAAAAGTAATCCAAAGTTGTTTGGTATACATTTTGTTTTTGGTTCTTGCTTTCTGTATTCCTTTGCACAATTAAATTAAAACGTTCATGAAATATTTATTTTTTCAATTTAATTTTAAACAAATAAAGGAAGGAGGAAACAGAAACTAATACAATGTGAATAATTGGGATCAAGAACAAGTCACTTTCCCTAGTAAACCACAACAAAACAATGATGTCACTGTGGTAACCACAGAGAAACATTGAAACCAACCATCAGGAAACACAGGGCCCACTGAGGCTTGACCCTTTCTCAATGGGATTCTCTGAGAAGTGTTCACAGCTGCCCATTCCAGACCAGTCTCTCTGTCCCCTTCCACAGAAATAACCTTATCCTAATTAAATAATGTGAGACCTGCAAAGACAGGCTTCTCATACGTTTCTTTTTCATTTTTCTGCCTATTTTTTATTCCTTGCATAGACTGAACATAGAACATTGAACATAGATTGCACATTCCTCGCAGAGAGTGAACATAAAAGGTTTTGGAGGCCCCAGATCTCTCTCACAGGGAATGTCTGGTAGCACTGGGTGGTACAAGGGCTGGCCAGGGCTTACCTTGGTATTCCAACACCTGCATCCAGAGCTCTGCGTATGGTTTGCCATGCACTCTAACTTATTTCTCTCATTTTGAAAACCTCTAAGATATTTCAGCAGATCAACCCTACAAGCAAAGTGTGTCAATGGCTTCATTTTATCCTTGCTGTCAAACACTCCTGCACATGTGCACTGTTCCACTGCGTTTTGGCCAAACTGAGCAAATCCAAATTCTGCATTCATGACAGTTCCATAGTCTCAGTTTCCTGGTGACTGCAGCAGAAAGCTCACTGAGGAGCATTTAGGGTAATCTAGGTTGGATCTAGAGGGTTAAAAGGATATGGTAACATAAGGAAATTGCATAAGGAATTTAGTTAACAAGAGGAAAGTCAGGAGAATGGTTTGAGAAGAATGGAGGATTTATGACAAGAAAGAAATTAGAAACAGGGTTGGTCAAATTGCCAAAACATTTCATTTTAATTTGAGAAGAAAAAAATAATCCATGAACATGCAGATTTTCCTACACCTGCCAAAATGCAGAAGTAGTCTGCTATTGTCATTAACTATTTCTGAATTTAATGCTAACACGTTTTTGTTAATTCCCATTTTTAACAACTGAAGAGATTATCACAATTAAAATAATCTGCTCTTACAAAGATATGTGGTAATCCTCCTTCTCTCTGAGAAGGCCTTAGTTTGCAAGATCAATAAACTGATATTTGAAGAACGTTGGAGCATAAATTCAATTTAAATCACCTGTTTGTTTAGGATCTTTTTGTCAGCCCTCTGTTATATTTAGATTTATTCACTTTATGTCCACAAAATTTATGTTCAGTATCTCTGGTTTTGTTCCTCTTCTCCTCTATGGTCCCAACATGTCTAGATAGAAGCATAGCTTCTGGTCCTGTTTGGTTTATTTATAGTGCATTAACTTATAGAAATAAATTAGTAATGAATAGACTCATAATCAACACACAGAATTTATACAAAGTTTTCTCAGAAAAAGCTACAATCTCTATCTTTAGACTCAAGCATTATATTTTCACAGAACTGCAGTAAAGTCTTTAATATCTCTTGCAAGTTTACCTTCCCAGCAGGCTACACGTTTTGGTGCAATGATTAAATAAAGTATTTTTCTGTCTCACAGAGTGAAATTAAATACTGTGTCCTTTAGTCTAGTAAGTTAAACAAACATTTTAATTAACCTGCCAATTCACCAGCAGCATTTGAAACTAAATCATACATGCTTCCTAACTGCAACATATTTATAAAAATAGTGGAAAATCTCCTCTTTTTTATGTTTGAAAGGATAGGATGAGTCTATTTAGTCTCCTGAAAATGCACCACGTGGCTACACAGTGGAAAAAGAGATCCCCAAAGGCAACAATTTAGGAATTACCTACTATGGCAATTTGGGCTCCATTCCCCATCATTTCAGTATGAGATTCTTTGTGGATGGATGCATGGAAGAAGGTGAAAGAAGAATTATTTTGAGAGGACTCACTATCGCTTCCTGCACATTAAATTTGTCGTTATTTAGAGAGAACAACTTTTAGTACCTAGAATATTCACCCAGTGAAATAACATTTACAGGCCTAGGTTTTGCCAGTAGAAATAAGCAAGTCAGTAACATGCTGAAGAAAGAAAGTTCTCCAGAAAGGGTGAAATAACCTCCCAAGAGAGCTTTCCCCACTGCTGGCTCCTGCCAGATGAGCCACAGGGCTCCCTTACAAACCCTGCCCCAGAGATGGAAGAGCTCAGAGCCCATCACACTGCTCTTTGTACAACCTAATGCAGCACCACAAATAACCTTGTCCGCAAATCAGTTTGTGTGACACAATATGAAATTTAAACAGATAGGAATCAGACTTGAAATTTACAATTAAAAACCTAGTCTTGAATTATTTTCCACATTAGTTTTGTAAAGAATTTTTTTTTCTTTATTATAGCTGCCTTATTTTTTTCATTAGAAATTATTTTAGAGTCCTGGGGAACAAAAATAGAAAAACTTTTGTGTAACTCTAGTTTATGAATTTCTGTATATAACTTCATCTTAGCATCTAACAGTTTTATCAGAATACCTTTCAACAGAAGACTTAAATCTAAGAAATTCCTTCTATGAGAAAGGGAATTTTCTAAAATTCTCAAAACCAATTAAGAAAATTGTACTGTGTTTATGAAGCAGGAAAAAGAATTTTTTGTTTTTTACTGAAGTAAAAAAATCTAATCTAGTAATAGTTATACCATCTTCCATCTTAGGAAATCTCTATTTGTTTTTCTTTTTCAATTTTCTGGTGATCCAAGGTACATCCAGAACAATATTGTAAAAGAGGTGCAAACATGTTGGGAGAAAGACACATATAATGGTCTGGGAGAACAAGATTATTGGTTCATTACTTACCTAGCATAATGCAGACAAAATTATTTCCCAGTTACCCTCCTGATGATATTAAGCCTTTTTTTTTCCTTAATAAATTCAATTGCATAAGCATATGAGCATTTCTAATTATTCATAGAGTCACATAAATGCCTCCAAACCTCAGCTCCCTGAGTTTGTACGGAAGTAACCTTAAAGTTTCAAGTTTCAAATTGTAATTATCTCAGCAGTTCTACTCACTGCAAGGCACACTTTAACAATATGGAGCCTTCCCGGAAGTAACTGTGATTCAGAGCTTGTAATGAATCACTCTGTAGATCAACAAACAAATATTGTTGAGATGTTAGTTTGCCTGAGCACAAGGTGTAACGGAATCCCAGTTTGTGAGCTGAATTCAAACAGCCACAAACAAAAATTCATGGAAACAATTTCTGAAATAAATGTCTAAATAAAGTGAAGTTGTGAGACTGATGCATAGTGACAGGTGCTAGGGTAGAATGCTAAAGCTTATGCAGCTGGAAGACCTTAGAGTATATTCGAAGGACTATGCAGTAATGATGTCTATGAATTAATTTTTAAATTCGAAGCCAAAGGCAATAATAATAATATCTAGCTGTATAAATAACTTTAGCCATTTAAGCACAGCAACCAAACATTGTTAAATGTCACATTAGAAAAGAATGTGATGTACCAGGAATTTCTTCCTCCCCCCCTCATTTCACCTTAATAAATAACATGTACAAAAGATTTTGGAATTCTTCAGCCCTTCAAAGTAAATGATGATGAAATTGCATAAAAGCAATTAAATACCTGGCTACCTGGATCCCTGTGTCACTTCTATCTTTCTGGCCCACAGGTAAGGTAGATTTGCATTAATATAAAATATTAGAGTTCTATTGTGAATTTTATTTACCTCAGAGGAGTTTTGACTGTTTACTTTAGAGGGGTGGTGGGTTGTAAAATTAAAAAGATTAGATCTTGAATAAGACTAAAATGTGCACAAAGAGCATATCTTTAACTAGTTGTTGTTTTATATTGCAGATGATGTCTTATTTACTTTGTATTGGTAGTTTTAGTGACAGCAAAATCACTGAATATTCCTCAGTGTGCCCTCATTATCATGTTTAAGGACATGATGCTCAGCCATCAACAGAGAGAAAGTCCTTTAAAGTGTATTCAACATCACTAAGTTGTCCTTCCTTTTCTTTTACTTGCAATGTTACCACTTTTAGCATCATTTGCTAATACATAGACCCAGGAGTTAAACATCTAGAGAGTTGAATTTTGAGGTTGTTGTTTAGATTTACTGATTTGATTTTATTAATTAAATGGGAGAGGGATTGGATAAGAAGTCTGATTCTTAGAGGACTTGTCCCTGCTTTGCAGAAATGTAGACATTTGAATCTATATATGCAATTCTATACTTTTATTCAAGCCTCATAGCATAGCTATCGTATACCACAGCCAAAAAATTCAAGCATTCCTTTAAAAAGAAATGAGTGAGACACATAATGTACTTATCTTTGTAAGAATCATTAGATAAATTATTCTAGGCAAATAATATTAGGGATACTGATCTTTATTCTCTTACCATAAAGACACAAATATTTATATATTTTTCAATAAAGGAACTTTTCAGGTAAGAATTATCTGAAAAGCATAGGGCAATAAGAAACTTTTGAATTTCGAGTGTTTATATAAGGATGTCTTCTACAATAGTCTAAAAATGGAACTTCATGTACTGTGTAAGTGAGAAAGTGAGGTAGGGCCAGAGGTAAAACAGAATCTGAAGGAGTACCACCTAACAGGATGATTTATTTGAAGTCTTTGAAAGAGACTATGACCATTCATTTTATATCCTTTCATTTAATTGATTTAAACCATGAGAGGAGAGGAAAGTCACCTCTTCTCAAAGATCGCACCCCAAACTGCCTTGGCCTATGAGCCTGCAACATTTTAAACTTCCCCAGGAAATGTCTCCTTTCTCTTGGATCCTATAAGAAGGCTTATTTCACACATCTCCTTCTTTGCTAAGACTTGCATTATGAGCTTTCATCTTTAAAGTGCTGTTTCCTCAACAGATGGTTTTGCAGTGATTTCCTATCAAACAATTAGTTAGAAGCTCAACAAACAATACTGTTTTAAAAGCCCTATTTGCCCCTAAGTTAAATAAACCCCACAAATTTCTCCAGTGCATTTTTTGTCCTCCTAAGTGCCTACATCTTCCTAAATTATCTTAATCCAAACTCCATGCCTAGAAACAAATCCAAGCAAACAAAAAGATTACCTCATGAGATAAGTGAACTTTGGGTGAAGACGAATGGAGGAGAAAATCAGAAATAGGGATGTTTAAGGCAGACTCTCATCAAGAATGCTGTTGTTCTGATAATTGCTCATGTTCCGTTCATGAGAATCTGCTGAAGTCAATGTTTTTCACTGTAAGAGCACTTTTAATTTAAACATATTTAAAATTCATGTTTTATATGGAACTAAACAATTTGAAAGCTATTGAACTGGAAAATCCTGCAGAGGAACACACCGGGGAGTTTATGACTTGAAAAAGTTTAGAAGCAAGAGCCAGCATCTTCATGTATACTTTTCTTGTGATGTTTTTTGGGTGAGAAAGGGCACGTTAAAACTTAATAGTTAGACATCTTTCTTCTGATGGCATTTTGAGTTTTAGTTCATATTTTACCTGGGAATGCCTTTTCTTTTGCAGGCGCCTCTCTTTTCTAAAGAAAAAATATAAACAGTGTTCTCTTTCATGTGTTTGCTTTCATTTGTTTCAGTTTCTTAGCCAATAGCAGCAACAACAATGATTTTTTCTATTGATTTTGAATATATTCTGTCTAAAAAATTTAGGAAGGTGGGTTTTTTTTTCCTTTTCTTTCCTTCTTCTTCTCCTTGTGTTTCCTAGAAGGAAAATCAGTCAAAATCTTAAGATACACTCTCAGTTCTGTCCAGGCAGAAGGGATAGACACCTTACCAAGCCAACACTGTGGTTGTCTGTACTCCAAGGTGAGAGGCAATGAACAGCTCTTCAGAGTTCTTTTTCTTTTTCCCCACTAAGTCTTGTCAAGATTTACCTGAAGTGCACCATGGTATATTGCTCAGCCTTCATGACGTCAGACCTATTCCTGTGTGTTCTGACACTTGACCCTTTTGCACTGCTGTGAACCAGTGTTCCCTCAGGAAAAACATCCTGAAAAAGAAGCAGAATTAGCAGCCAGTGGTGGGAGTCCTACATACCTAAAATAACAAATACATATTATTTATAAAACTGTAATAATATGGAAATATTGTACTCATCTACAGCCTCTGTTATGCTTTGATGTAAGAATAATATTTGAATCTTCTGTGCTACAGTAACATTTTTTTCTCCTATCACCATGACACTTTCCTAGTTGCAGCAGTATTTTGGAATAACTTAAGCACAAAAATTTTTTTATCTCAATAAACTGGTATTTTTTTTGATGTATAATGAAAACAATTCTCTATATTTGCATTGAAGTTTAGGCATTTTAGGTGTTTTAACAAATCTTCATAGCACATGAGTTTCCCCCCTACTTCTTCCTTCATTTTGATTCTTTGCTGTAAGGAGATATAAACAACAAAACCAAAACCCAAACAACAACAACAACAAAACCTTTCCAATGTCCTCTCTTTGTTAAGTTTAGCTCAAATCCAGACCTTTTTATCTACTGTTAAGCATAATTCAACAATTCTAAAAAATCTCAGTTGAATTTCTTCCCCAATATTTTGCAGATGTCACAAACCCATTACAGGGCAGTGATGCCTTGATTCAATCTGACTGAAAAGGAAAACCATCTATGAGCAACACTCCTTTCTCTATTTGTTAGACTTGCTTATTGATCACACTGCTGAAGAGGAAAAAGATAAGATTAAACATATCTTCTGGTGGGGTATACAAAACTCTTCTGCAGAAGCATTTTAAAAATGCATTCCTACATACATTTCTTTGGACAGTGCCCAAAGTTTTCCTCTTCCTAGCACTGAACAGTCCAAGCATAACTTTAGGTTGGTTTTCTATCTTACTAGAAAAGCTAGAATAATTTTTCTTCCTCAGTGTGATAAGGCAATCCGGGATGTCAATCTGCAATGGTTGTTTGCCATAAGACATCTTTGATTTTGCTTTTATTTTTGAGAAAATTGCATTAGAAATCTCTGCTCAAGACAACTGACAGTCCTGGATTTGTAATGCTGCTATGCATATTTTCACTGCTGTGAATTTTAATGTAACAAAATAAGTTAGTGTTTTTTATATATGCATATTTATGCTTCAAGTCTACATAGACATCTATATTTTTTCTCAGATCTTATTCCATAGAAAACTAAATAAAAATGGGAAATGTAAAAAAATGCAGGAAAAAAAATCCAAGCCAAAAAACCCCATGCTGATGTTTTGAACCATTCTTATTAAAGAATTTGACAGCTCACCTCAGGTGCTGACAATTTCTCTGAATCTTCAGTATTTGAAATTGATAGGAAAGATTTTATACTAAAAATATAGAGTAGGTGTTGCAGGAGATAATCACATTTACTTGATCTTGCAAAATGTAGAAGTATAGAAGAATTAAAGGGGAGTATAAAAAGCAATGATCATGATATTGCTATGTAATCAATGGGGTTTTTTCCTATCTATGTTTAAAAGGGAAAAACTGATTTATTCTGATACCTGCTGCAACAGTCAGTGATCCTAGGTGTAGCTCAGATTTTCTTTTCTTTACAAGTCATTGCTGCATAAGGGTGTGGTTACAGAGAGAGACAGATCACCCATCCTTTCTGCCCGGCAGCTGTTCATGTTTGCAGACACCAGCATGGCCAAAATAAGAACATTTTACTGAATAGTTCAAAGCATCCTGGCTACCAAGAGACATTTTTTATCACTTCATGACCAAAGCACATTGTTACTGCTTAAAATTATCTTGCCCTTGCTTCTTGCCAGTGAAGATGTGTTTGAGAATATCCTTTCTTAAGAGATTTTTTTCTTCCCCTTGCACTTCATTTCACAAGGAACAGTTTGGGCACACACATTTTGTCCACCTGACTCACTCTCCTGCCAAGGCTGGCACATCTTAGCTACCCTTATCAAAGGCTCTGTGGGCACACCATTGGACAGCTGCAATTCCACCCACTGCTGAGCTGGTTACACAGCTTATCCAGAGCCTCCTGAGAAACTTCTCCAGCTGAAGGACATGCTCTCAAATCTCATTTTAAAGTGGAAGACAAGATAATGGAAAATAAGATTATCCCTTCAAACTGGCTTCAATATGGTATACAGATGCATACTTCCTGTTTCCAGGTACTGGTTCTGGGCCTAGGCTTAAATATTTAAAAATATGAAAAACAGCTGAGTTTACATCACAAAACAAAAACCAGCAGAAATATTTTCCTCCCTGAAGGTATTTTTTTAAGAATGATCAGGTTAGGAGAACTGAGACACTGTCTCATCAATAAAATGACAGCACGATGCTCAGTTCAAGACTATTTGTTAAGAACTATACTTTAAACTGAAAGATTATTTTCCTGGTAGTAGAACATTTATTTCCCTTATGAAACTGACAGAAACGTGACCTAATTATGGATTCATATTTTTAGTTACATACAAGGACACTTCTTCTAAATGAATTTTCTTCTAATAGTCATTTAAACAGCCACAAGAGGACTAAACCACTATTTTTCTTTTCTATTATGTCCTTTCTCTAATGGGTTCAAATATTATTAGCCAGCTTTACTGCCTACAGGCTTCAAAATTAAGACACAATGGAAACTTTTGCCAAGTCATGTTTATTTTGAGAACAAACACACAGAGAAAAAATGGAATTATTACTCAAGTAACTAGGAAAATAAGTTATGCTGCTGACACATTGCAATGGTTGGGGAGAAATCCTGAAAGCATTCCCTGATAGAAATTGTACAAAGACTGCTCTTTTTAGCCTCCTTTACTTCACTGTGTAAGGCTGGAAGAGAGATTCCAAGTTTTTATCTGAGCAAAGTTATGCTGAAACATACCACAGTCCCTAAGTTAGAAGCATAATCAGTTCAATATGTCAGAGAGTTGCTGAAAGTCCCTTTAATTCAGATAATCAGAAACTGTTATTGTAACTTCATTGCTTCTTAATTTTATTACTGCACTGGAAAGACAATCAGCTTCATCTTGGTTTGATCTGTCATCTGTACTTCTTGCATTTCTGCCTGTCTGCCACATCTTAATTAAAAGCTCATTGTCCTTCTAATGGAAGTCCTACATCAATGTTCTGCTTATATTTCTCATCACATTAATTTCTACTAGCTTGTTCCTTCTGCTTTTCTCAATTATCTGTCTTTAACATTTTCTGTTTTACTATCTTCTGGAATTTTGCCTTTTGACTTTGTGCTTGTCATCACAATTAGCACAAACCATGGTGACAAATTTGGACAGAAGTTGAAGAAAAAACACAATCATCCCTAACCAAAAGTAGTCCCCACCTGTACCAATGATTACACGTTGATTCCATGGAGAAATTTCTTTGCTGGGCAGTTAGCAACAGGACAGAAGCCACAACAGATAAAAACCAAACTAACAGTGTAACCTTTCACAGAGCTGCTAGTGTGAATGATACCTGCCAGGAACAGCCTCTGCTTTGTGCAAAGTTCTGCATTAGAAGGAATATTTCAAAGTTTTTACTGAAGTTCTGAATTTTAATCTAATGGTCTTGGTCAATGTAAACAGACTTTAAATGATAAAATGTAGGTTCTAATTTAAGCATTGGATGTCAGTATTACTCAAAACATTTGCACTGTTTGGGAACATCCCAATAATGAGAGTTGTTGAAAAATTGCACTGGAAAGGTCCTTATGTGCTAAACCTTGCCATGGAATTTATATCACCATCTTAATGAAATTATATTGTATGTTCTCTATATGTAGTAGAATAGCTGAAGTCTGCAAATATTGGACTTTGAATGATTATGTCTGGAACCAAAAGTTTTCTCTCATGAAATAGCTCTTTCTGGAAATCAGGTGTCTTAAAGGCTTGAGTCAGAGGTTCCATTCAGATCAGCTGTAGTGACTGATAGTCAGAAATGGCCTTATCTTTCACTAATTGCCTCAGAACCCATTTTTAATACTAATGGGTACTAAATCCTCTGAGAAACAGTTTCAAAACACTGATTATGATTTCTTTGAAAAAGTCACTCATGTCTTTCAAACCTCATTTCTAATAACTTTATTGTGTGTTCAGTTTTTCTTGCATAACCCACGATGACTAATCAATCCTTATTAACATGTTTCTTCTTGTTAATGTATGGACATGTTGTTATCACATTTTGATAATGTTATCACATTCAGGCTGGGTCTTGTGCTACTTAAAGTAGGATTTATTCTGTAAAAGGGAAGATATTGTTTCTGCATGACCCTTAAAAATCCATTAAATATGTATTTCAGTGATCAGTGAATTGAAACTATACACTAGCATAGTGATATTTCCCCACTTACTGTTTAATAATATCAAACATGCTAACATTTTTCAGCCGCTGTTAATCACTGAATTGACATTTTCAGGTATCTAGTTGCAAAAACTCCCAGATCTTTTTTGAACTAAAAGGACCTGATTTAGAGTGTATCTCTACATGTCTTCACACGTATACTGATATTTACACTTTTACGTATTTGTAGATATACATAACTTGGTCACTTGAATCTGTGATATTCCTTGAAATGTTTTGATGGTAGCCCTAAAATTTGATATTCTGACTAATTTTCCATCAGCAAGTTCCCATTAATGTGAAAGCTAAGGTTTCTAGCAACAGAAACGTAGAGATAACTAATGCAAGACAGAGTGGAACAGTTTTGCTGAGGTGCTTAATTATTTTAAATTTTCAGAAGTAATTTCATGGCATGGCAGCTCTTTGTGCCTTCTAGCCACTCAGAAATTCATTTTCTGGAGTCTAACCATGATCTTTTGGATCTTCCTCATGAAACAAATGGAAGAGGTCTCCAAATCCTGGTCAGCGCATATTTCATGGAGGCCCAGTAAACAAGATAATTCCTTGTGGTTTAAGTTGCAGTTATCACAATGACACTTTATGAAGATTTAAAACTGAAAGAGACTATGAAAATTTGCACATCTCATCCTTAAACAGCCCCAGCCATCAACAGCAGACAATATTTAAGATGCAATGTGTAAGGCATAGCTAATAAATAACATCATATTAAAAACTGTGCTTAGAACAGCCAGGATTCTGAATTTGTAGTAAAATCAAGATGTTATCTGTAAAGGCATGGAAATGATAACAAATAGGACAAGCAGCAAATAAATTTGCAAGGCTTGCAGGGCACAGTAAATTTACAGAGTTTGCAAAGTTCTTAGCTTCAGGTTTAAAAAAAAATTAAGCTGAATCTTCTTACCTAAGTAAAGCAAAGATGAAAACAAAAGGTTTTAGGAAAGAGCAGTTCTGTCCCAACAATCAGATAAAAAGTGGCAGGGCCATGCTCTTAATGTGCTAGGTTAAAGTGCTATTCCCCACCCCCAGAATTTCCTCAGGTGACCTCATCACAGTCAAGAAAGTTAACGTAGCTGTTTTTTTGCCAAGAAGTTCACAACCTCCCTCACAATCCTATCCATTGGTTTCCCTGCAAGGTGTCTGTTAGCAGCAAACAGCTGGGTAGTTGCATAATCTTTAATCAACTTGACCCACATAAAGAGAACAATGAGTGAAGTCCAGATTCAATAGCAGAAGTTTATTAATTGGATCAGTCTAACTGGATTATCACTATTTCCTGTTAAAAAAGGGAAATGCTGGGGACGTGACATTCTTACTTTTATTACCAAATAAAAGTAAGAAAAGGTGTGATCTGCTAAAGAATAGTATGATATCACCAACCCCTTACAGAAATATGTCTACATAGTTCAGCTTTTCCTCTTTTCTGTGAAATTCACTATTGCTTTATTGAATCGACTGTTGCCCACTACGTTAAGAAAAATAATCTATCTGCCTCTGAACTATAATCAATGTAACCAAGTAAGAAAAAAGGACAAGCATTTTACTTCAATGTCTGCAAAGTCAGAAGAGTATAAGCAGAATGTGGCGTTTAGCCTCTCAAAAGTCAAGGAAACACAATGTATGTTACAACTCACAAGCTGCAAGTGCTTAACCTATTTGTAATAAATATCTCGTTCTTCACATAACGTAATGTGTTATGCTGCCAACTTCTAGAAACATCCAAACAATGCAATTTTTTAATCACATAAAGCTTTGGTTAGATAGAAATGCTAGTTTTTAGATTTATGCACTAAATTTCAACTACTTCACTCGAAAATGCTAGACACAAACATCTGAAGCAGAAATTGATGATGAGGTCATGCATGCTCACTGCAAGTATATCTGGAAGTGAGACAAGCCAACAGTCTAAACCATTTCCTTTGAACTTGACAAGCACAGAATGTTTCAAGGAACACAAGCTATGATATGCTTTTATACAAGTTCCAACCTTTCAATTGGACACAAAATCAACTGGAAAATAACCTGCAGAGTCAGAGCATCACCTGATGTGAAATATTGCCATTAAGGCAATAGTTAAGGACTAGATCAGACCTTCTCCTGAGATGGATCTGCAAAGAGCACGTGGCCTTTGTATTATCAGGGCTCTTTCTTGGCTGGGATCAAAGCCCAGGTGTACAAATATAGGTGGGGAGCAGTTATCATCCTGCAGCTCCTGAACAAGTGCTCCTCTTCCCAGCCTCCACTAACAAACAGCAACATTTTTATTCTGATCCCTGAATGGCATCAATGAACAATATCCTTTGAGGTTTGCCTACAGGCTCAGTGAGACTAGCTCAGAGAGCTGTGACACATTCCCTCACTGCAGCAAACCAAGGGGCACAGAAAAACTGCAACCACCAGTCCTCTCATTTTATAAAGTAGTGAGGTGAAAAACCTCTCCCTTCTGCACCTCTTCCCTGCTTTGGCCCTGGAAGATGTGTGGTTTGTTTCCCAGTTCTGCAGGAAATGTTTTTAGAAGATCTGCAGCATGACAAATGCTAAGACATGGGAAATAACTTAAGTATCTCTAGGTATGGTTTATATCAGTACCACTGAATTGGTCCCTATATGAGTACCAAAATCTGAGGTCATGCCAAGTTACTTGCACAAGGACTGCCTGAATCACTGATAGCAGCAGGACTAATGCAGGTCCTGTTTCCTTTATTTCCTCTCTCAGGTTAGACTTTCAAATGAGCCCTTCAGAGCAGCAAGAGACACAAGAACTGTTTGGTATTTACATTAAAAATTAAATATATTTTAGATTTTTAAAAATATTGTATGGTAAGCATGAAGAATGCAAGAATCACCACTTCAGTAATTAAAATAAAATGCTCCATAGTCACTATCTATCAGCATTACATATAGCTAAAGGAAAGTATAATCCATTAATAATTCAGTAATTATGGAATAGGGCATTAAAAATCAGTTTTATATTTGAAAACAAGGTCAAAATGAAAAGAAAAAACCAGTAATTGTCAGCATGCATCATCTTAATTTTCATTTTATTTTTAGGCCAGCTGCAAGAAAGCTCAAGGATCAGGTCAGACAGTTGAAATAGTATTTAATCAACCTTGAATATCAGTTGAAAAAGAAAATTATGATGCAAAGAAAATATAAAATTTATCTAGGATTAAAAAAGCACCAGTTTTCACTGTTTACATTTGAAAACAGGAGCAATTGTATTTAAATTATTTTTCCACGTACAATAATTTTTAATAAGAATATGAAGGAATAAAACTCTGGAAGGGCAGTGAGCCTCAAAGTATCTATTGATAATTAACATAGGTAAAGGAATAAAGAAGTAAGAGAAATCGAAAAAAAGATGACACCGAGTTCCCCAGTTCACAAGACTGCACAAAAATATTCAAAAACCCCCAGTTTACCTATATTTTAAAGGCTACTTTGCCTCTAAGTATTACCAGAGAAAAATTCTTAAAGCAAGCTCAAATATATTCTTGAAAGTTGCTGAACAGGCATAAACAAATATTTGAAAGCTTAGTTTTCTCCAAGAGATGTGATTCTTCCATTTATACAAAAACAAGCTGATATAAACAGAACCATGACAATTTATATTAGCTGTAGATTTTTCTCTTACTAAACTCAGTTACTTCCAGACTGTTTTGTACAAATAACTCTGTAAACATGCTGTTAATCCAGCATCCTCACATGAAAGAAATAACAGCGTTATTTCTAACTGGAAATGTCAAGACCAAGAAAAATCTCAGAAATGAGTGGAATATTTATACAACATATTCCAAGTGAACATCACAAAAATTATTTTGGAACACCACAGGGGACTTTTCACAGAAAAGTGTTGGAAGAGGTAGGATTTTTTTCTTGCAGTCAACAAGTGAAATCTAATAGGATAGCTTCTAAAAAAATTTTAATAAAGGTCATAGTTGAGCTGTCACAAGCAAGAATTTTAATTAACACCCTAGCAGTCAGCAATTAAGTCTGCACATCTGATAGCTTTACAACAGAGACTAGAGAACTGCATTAGACTACAAACATTTATTTACATGGCAATTACTATGGACAGGAACTCAGGTTTTTGGTTCCGTTTGTTTGGTTTTTTGTTGGGTTTTTTGGTGGCTTTTTTTTTTTTTTCCCAGAAAACCAATGATCTTGTACAAAAACTAGGAAATGCAAAGGTGCTCCTGCCCTGGGAGATTTAACTGTTTCCTGTAATCATATCCAGTAGATGAATGCAGTGCCCATATTAGAAGTTAATTTAACAGCATCCCCCAAGAGAGACAGCAGAGGCTCTAAGATCATTGATCCCAGGGAATGTGTAGAGGATGGGGGAAAGGGAAAGCAGAAAGGGTGGAAGTTCTGTCCCTCATGATCATGGAAATAATGGCAGCCACAGCACCATGTACATTCTCCATAGCTGAACTGGGTCCATGTCTATTTGTGAAGAAAACTCCTCTGGTTACTAGTTTGGTTGGGATATTTTCCTGTAGTAAATATTAATATCCCAAGCCTTTAAAATCATGGCTGTTATAGAGATGATGAACAGAATGTACGGTTTGTAACATTTCCCATACAGTTCAACATGGAACATTGCATCCAAGTTTCTTTTCTTCATCTAAAAGTGACATTTCTTTACCTAAAGTGATCACAATTCTAGACACCACGAAGTCTTTGAGTTTCAAAACTGTGATGGCATGCCTGCATCTGTGTTGCTCCTGAGATGGAGCAGGCACAGTCTTGTTGGAAGCATGGCTGGAAAACCAGCATCCTCTGGCCATCCTCCGTGCAGGGGCACTGGAATAGCTCAGGGCACCTGCCTGAATCAGGAGGGACATTTCCTGCAGCGTTTACTGCTGAGAGTGTGGGTTCCCCTGGCCAGGAGAGGGTCTGTGCAGGGCAGGCACCTGCCCCTCTGCCCCTGCTGCTGTCACCTACTTGCCCAAGGCAGCTTGTCCTGCTGCTGCCTTTGCACCTCCTAGGGAGCAGGACTAAGGCATTAATAATTTACTATACATAAACTACTGAAGTGTAAGCACCTCACTGCCATATTAAAGCCTATCTGTAAATATGAGGAGCCCGAGGAAATTGTGCTTTGTTTTTTCCAATTCTTTGTTTATCAGCAACTTTCTGGCATGGAATAAATTCCTGGAATATTTAAGAAGGGAATCCTTAAGACTGTGAACTTTAAGAAATTAAACAGAACCAAGGAAATTAATAAATGTCCTGTTTAATTCAAGTTATTTCAAAACCACAGTGAATATATTACTTTTCCTTGTCTGAGTCAATAGAATGATGACTAGGTAAGTAACAGTCAATGTCTGCGAAGGAGAAATTGTGCCTGATCTGGGTACTGGACAGAAAAAAAAAAAAATGAAGGAGAAATTGTGCCTGACCTGGGTACTGGACAGAAAAAAAAACCAGTTTTCAGTTCAATATCAGGTATTAGTAGAAAACATCATGTACCTTGACTTTTCTACCTGATGTTATGTAAAATCTCCAAGAACACAGTCTAAACAAAAGCACTGCAAGACAGGAAAACTGTACTCTAAGGTTAATCAATTGTTCCCTGAAAAGTAAAAAGAAGTATTAGATACCAAAATCTAATTAAAGGCCAGTATCATGCAGCACTTTAATTATTTACAGCAATTAGAGAGTACATTTACTAAATTTGCAGATGACATCTGGCTGAAAAATGCTGCCATCTTGTTGGAGGACAAGTTTAACATACAGACCAAAATTAGAGAAATGTCTTAAAGGAGAAAAAACTGTTAGACACCAAGTTCTGACACCTAGGTAGGAATAAACAACACAAGATGGGAAAAAGCAGGTTGAGTAACAGTTCTAAAATCAAATCTGTTGCAGAGCAGACAAAAAAAGATGGAAGGGAGAAAAGAGAAATTATGATTGCAATCTAAACAGGTTAACAATATCAAGCCATGATAGCAAGAAGTTGTGATGTGTATGAACAGAGCTTGCAAATGGGATTGGGAAAAACACCCATAGTTTTACTGCTGCTCTTCCTAGTTTTTGGCTACAAGACTCTAGCCTGACTGCCATGTTTTGGTATTCTATACAGACCCAGTCCATTTAGTGAGAGATCAGCATGGAGAAAGCTCCAGGGAAACCTCCCTGCAGCCTTCCAGAAGTTTAAGGTGCTGCATAAAAAGGAGGGAGAGGAACTTCTTATACAGGTAGACAGTGGCAAGACAAGGGGCAAATGGGTTTTACACTGAAAGAGGTTAGGTTTAGACTAGATGTTAGCGCGAAATTCTTTACTCAGATGGTGGTGAAAGACTTGAATAGGCTGTCCAGAGAAGCTGCTCATGTCTTATCTCTGGAAGTGTTCAAGGTCTGGTTGGATGGGGCCCTCAGCAACCTGGTCTAGTGAATTTCACCCCTGTCTTTGGCAGAGGGATTGGACCTAGATGATTCTGAAGTCCCTTCCAGCCAAACCATTTATTATCAGGAAAGACACACAGAAATTGCAAGCAAGTTACAAGCAAGACTGCATGAACTGGGGTTGTCCAATGTACTGAAGAAGAAGCTAAGGGGACATTCAGATAACATGCTCTGCATACATAAAGGTTAGCTGCCACAAGTAAGAAAATAAACAGTCGTCCCTGTTAGTGGTGGTTATGGAAAACATCAAACAAAAGTAATTTGTCTTGCAGCACCCTTTTTACTCAATTTCCTTCACAAATCTGAAGTGACTGGAAGATAACAGTTTCATGTAAACTTATGAATTTAAAGAATAATGCTTCTAAATAAAAGAAAATCTTTATTATCTTCATGTGTATCAGTTTCATAAGGAATATTTCAAGACTTATATTATATTTAAGCCAGTAAGAAAAATGTTTTAATAAAACAAATCAGCTTGCAAACACATACAGTATTATAAACTAACATTAAAATCATTATCCACTATCACAACAATTTATCCACAACTTATGATGGCATGAAGTCTAGCACCTGAATGAAAAAACTAAAAAATTAGTAACAATAAAATCATTTAGCTTTGATTAATAAAGTCTTTTGATTTTCTCACTATTCCAAGAAAAACAGGAACAAATATTTCCAGATTTTCTCTCATGCCAAATGTTTTCATCTTCCACTTGGCTGAAGTAAGTTCATGTAAATGTTGGACATACATTTTGAAAATTATTATGTATTGTGATCTACCAACATGATCTTTCTATTTGTGTTAAACGCTAGCACCATCTACTGGTCCAGAAGGTCCTTTCAAACTTTAGAAAAAGCTGTGGAAAGTGATCCAGCCAAAATGACGCAAAACGATACTGACAGCAGCACATAGTTTTTCAGTCCCTGTACAGGCAAAAGAAGAGAAAAAGGAAAATACCATCTTGTCATTATTGATACCACTTGAAAAAAAGGTAGAATAAACTACTAAGTTTCATTTAGGCAGAGATTATATGAAAAGAATGAAAGGCTTAGAGAGTTACAAAGATTTGGGTAATGAACATTAGGACCTTCTACTGTGGTGCAACACTAATCTGCAGTGGGAGACAGACCTTTCAGTTCTAGATCCAAGCTAGGTACCTATGGATCCTAGACAGATTGGCAAAAAGAACCCGGTGTTGCACTGCTAGCATTCAGTGCTTCAGATTCCACTAGAAAACTAACTTCTGCCCTATATGTTAAAATCCAGTAAATTAGCTTGTTGTAGACAACCACTGCTGTGGGAATTTAAGATCTCTACATTACACTGTAATTACCAAGGTCATTACAATAATAACATTTCTAATAATAATAATATTACAATGTAATAATAATTCTAATTACAATGTCTGCTGCATTTTTACATCCTTTGTTGAACCTGACCCTAAAAATGTAATGTACTTGCTGATGCATTATTGGGACAACCGCTCATTCCCCTGCTCCACTGAAAAAACTGGCTCAAATGACAACTGTCTTCAGGCAGCGCCTGGCCTCCTGCCTCCCAGCTGTGCTACAGTCTTCATTTACACCCACTGCTCCTCATACAGCTATGGAACTAAAATCCTCATTCCTGTAAAAATTGTTCACAGTTCAGGTTTCTTGGAAAACTTAATATGGCATGATATCACTTTCAGTTTCATAATACAATACTAGTAAGGAGGAATCTGAGATACAGCTGTATACCAACTCATGTTGTCTCTACAGATAGAGGCAATAAAGAGATCTTAGGTGAGAGACCTAATTACATTACCTTGATTTCCTTAAATACAAGGACTCCCCACATTGCAGCAACAAGGCCAGGACCCTGAAGAATAAATTTGTACATTACAGCATTTGATTAAAATTTACTCTGTCTCATTATTGCTCTCAGGGTGGTTGAATTTTGTCTGGATAACACATTTAAGTCTTTTCATTCTGTATAAATAAAGCACTCATGACAAAAGCATAAACATCACTGAAATATTTACTAAGTAAGATACAATAAAATCTTCAGGAAGGGCTAAAGAGTCAAGAAACTGTTGGTTTTTTTTTTGGTTTTTTCAGTAGGCTCAACTTCTTTCTAAATTACACTGCAGAGTCTGCTCCAGCTGTTACATGTTCTTTCAGTAGACTCCAAATAACATGCCTCACTTTAGTCCAAATTAGAGTCCAAAATGTTTCCTAACATTTCCTTTATTAGCATGACTAACTACTGGAAAAAGTTTGATTTTATCGCTCAGTATGATATGAAGAGACTGAAACACAGATGTATTTCCTCTATAGTTGGCATCTGGACAAAGCACAAAGCCAGCCAGGGAGACAGGTCAGGGAAACTCCTGATCTTCCATGATGCTGTTGTAGAGGTTTCCTGGCTAACAGCAAACAGTGATACACAACAGCAACTTCCAGGCACTCTTGGTAATAGAGTTTTTCCCCTGAGGGAGAAAGGATCTGAATTTTCATCTCTGATGAGAAAATATCTGAACATGAAGCAAAAACTGGCTTTGTTAATGCTTTGCATTAGAGCTGTTCTGAGAAACACTTGACAGATGTTTGGCCAGTGACCTTCCTCTCTTCATCTTCAATGCAGCTGATGGGACACAGATATAAGCAGCAAACAGTGTCTCATGCTGAATATATGTGTGGGTGCTGTTTTCTAGTGACTTTGCCAACTATTATTTGAGGGGTTATTTCACTTTATAGATAATGTGCGCTGTGAGAGGAATGCAATTCTAAAAAATGGAACAAAGTGTTAAAATGAATGTGATGAATACTGCTCTAAAAATTTTGCCCAGAGTGAAGTAAAGCAGCAGTTCTGAACCTGTGGTCCAGACAGGCAGTTGCTCATCAGTGCTTCCTTTTATTTTTCATTTTGTGATTTTACATCCTTGTCCTTTAGGCATACTGATAACTAAATTACTAAAACTGCTTCCCATTAATCCTTCAATTTCTAATTAGAATGATCCCAAGGTTTTTTTTCATTGCATACTCTGGAATATATTTTGACTTACTGCATCTTGAGGCAAAGCTTAATCCCTATTAAAGCTGTTTCATTAGTTTGCTTCCAAAATACAGCTCTTAAGCAAAACTTTGGCCTTCATATTTATTGACTCTCATTTGCCACCTTTGTATTACCAACTACTGCAGTGTCAAGAGAGTAAATGCAAAGTTCACTTTTACCTAGTAATTGGAATTTATGCTTTAAAGGTACATCATAAACAGGAATAAAACAGAGACAGGACAGGCCAACATATTTTCCACACATTTGCATAAGAACATTATTTTCAGTAATACATAATCTGTTCTGTTTGTTCAAGAACTGTAAAAAGAAAAAATTACTTAAGCAAGCAAAACAACTACTAGGGGATAAAATTCACAAACTCAAAAACATCCAGACCAAAATGTACTTCCTGGGATGAAAGCATAAAAAATTCTTCTTGTAATCACTTGAATTAAATAGTAAATATTGATACAATTCTGTTAACAAAGCTTTGGCTTTTAAATAACCTGAAGACTCACACTCTCAATTCATCTGGTTTTTCTTATGCTTGACATTGACCAAGATGGTGCTTGTCACAATCATTCATGTTCCTAAAAACCCAAAGACTAGTGCAGACAAGCAGACGAGGCACTGTATAATTTTGACTAACAATGCTCTAGACCCATCATAATTTCAACTGAATTCCAAAGGCAGAAGGGTAAAAAACCCATTCGCTTTTAATTCTAGTTAGAGATTTTATTTTTTATATACTTACTGCAGTAATTATTGGAAAGCTGACAACAGCACTGAGATAGTGATTGGCCAGGAACCAGCAGCAATTGGCTATTGCCCAAAGCACACCAGAAACAAACCCTAGAAAAATAAATCCCAATCAAAAACATGCATAGCAAGGTATGGGCAGCAGTTTGTGGAAGTTCTATACTATAGCATAATACAGCAATTGTATAGAAGTATTTTAGTACATTAACTACTTTAAACAAGCTGGCTCTGGTAAACTAAAGCAAAGCTTGAAGGATAAAAATCAGCTACTCCAACTGAAGTAGCAAATCAAATTTATTATTTTCTGGGCAATGTGCTCTCCACTCTGGCAACCAGTTTTTGAAAATCTGCAATGTTCTCTTTTCAGATTAGAACAAAAGTTACCACTGTCTCCTAACCTTAATTAAGCAACCTAATAGTGCTCTTTCAAAAGAGACAAGAAGTCAAATGAAGATACTTGAAAGGCGAACGCAACTTGAACTAATCACTGCAAAATGGTCCAAAAAAGTAGCTGAAATGAAATGCTGATTTAAAAACAGTCATACCTGGCAATATGGCTTGGGGATAAACATAAGGTTTATTCTTCCTGACTACACAATAGATCAAAAAGTAGATGGTACTTGTAAGAAATATTCCACTGAAGTGCGCAAAAACGTAATCTAAATCTGAAAGAGAAATTACAAAATGTTAGTAAAAACACCAGTTATTAATTTTAACAAAATTATATTCATCAATAACATTCATATAGACAAAAATGCATAGAAGTGCTACTCCTAAGAATTCAAATTCAAATCTCATTGTGCTAAACACACCGGCCAGTCTGTGGATGCATACAATAAGTGACACCTATTAAACATGTACTAAATGCTGTGTTGACTTATTACATGCACTTCTAAACATTTTTATGAGCTGTTATTTTCAGAACTCTATTACATATTCCTAAATTAACTTAATACAACCTTGAGAAAATCCTCAGGTGAGGCTACAAAACTGGGGTGGGGATTTGACATAATTGTAGATAGTCAACTGAAGTTGTAATTATGTTCCTGCATCCTTGTTTTGTTCTGTACACTTAAGGGCAAGACAACTGCACAGACTATGTAAGCTATATATAGCTCAGTTTTGTACTTTTTTAATCTTGAAGGATGTATCATAAATTTGATCACTATAATTACGAACAATAACAAATCCTTTATGGATTTTGTACATGCTAAGAGAGTGTTTCCAACATGGTGAAGCAGAAGCATGTAGCAAGGTGATCCTTGTCTCCGTGGAGCTATAAATTCTCAACAGGAAAGGCAGCTGTGGTAATGACAACATCTGTTTTGCCTGGCTGGGGTATACATACCTTGCAGTATTCAAGAGAAATTGCATACGACAATGGTGACATTATGTGTTCTCAGCACTACTTCGCTCTTAATATGCTTCAGGCATCACCTGACAGAGTATAACCTAAACCTTAAGGAAATGTTTCTGGGGGAATATTGTTTGAGAATGGCAATTAGGCTTATGTTAAATGGCTTCAATTTAAAAAACCAACATGGTTTTAATTACTTATGTTGTTACATATCTGCTCTCCTCATCTCTTATGATCAATCTTCTCTTCCTTTATTGCTGTTGGCAATTGGCAAACTCGTGTCCTCATTCTCCACTCATACAAACTCTGTATTTTGAGAATGCTAGTATTTAATGCCTTCAGAAACATACCTGTGAATTAAGTATGGTAGTCTTTGGGCTGTTTTTAATGTTTTTTTATGGTGTAATTAACCTCTGAGAAAAAGGGAGTGCTAGGGCTATGATTATGACAACATCTAAAGTAGTTTAGAACTGATAAATTGTCATGGTATACTTTCAGGCATATCAAGAACTTCACCCTATGCCTTCAAAAAAGGAGAACACAATGATGAAATGAAGTACAAGTGATCTATTAGCCTTTACCAAACTGACTTGCTCCTGTGTATACAGTTTCATTTCTTCTTCCATGGTCCTTGATGTAAAGTACTGGTACAAAACTGGAACCATAGAGTATTCCAGCCACTACAGCCAGGCTACAGCCTCTTTAAAAGAGCAAAAATAGGAGAAAATAGCCTTGCATGAGTTAAGGAAGTAGACAACACATGTAAGCCCAGTAGTGCAGGTAAAGACTGTGCATCATATAAAAATTGCTAGCTCTAAAAATAAAACATTTTAGCACATTTTAATTTTCTGGTAGAGAAATGGTTCACATAATTTCCCTCTACTTTGTAGCCAAACAACCCAGACAATGCTTGGTGCAAAAGCCAGCAATCTAGATTAATGATATGGGAAATTAAATAACTAGGATTTCCTAAAAGGAGAGCTAGGGGACAACAAACAAAAATTCAGTTTAAAATGCTCCCTCCCTCACCTTTGTTGTTGCCATCTATGTATTTGTAACTTCCCAGGTTCATTGACTTCTCAGTCTGCTTCTCCATCTCCAGATTGCTGTGCTCTTGGCAGTCTCCACTCCCCACACTGGCTTCTTGTTAGCTTGCTTCTACTTTGAAGCACTTTTACTGTCTCCTTACCATACTGCCATGCCTTCTCCAGCTGCATTCACTTGGAAACCACACCTGGAAGCATGTCATTAGCACAGGCTTCTTCTATGCTAGAGTGCTAATCAACTAGGTGCTAAAACCCAGCTCTGTAATTACTGAGTTGATATTGTTATTTCCTTTGCCAAATGATATTTTTCACAGTAGTACCTAATACTTGATTGGTAAGGTTAGACACACTCAACAGTGGCAATGGAATAATCTAAACAGCTGTGTAGTTATTCATATATAGATTTGCACACTACACTTGCATGTAAAAACCTGTTATCTATTGTGTGACTTTGCTATGAAACCACAAATTCTGCTCTTACACTGTGTTTAACTACTTTCTCTGGCTACTTTCTATGCACCAGCAAAAACTGTTAACAACTTACATGAGTCTCCTTTTTGCTGGAGAAAGTTTGTTCACCCATGAGTCCTCAGTGGTATCTTCAGAAACATTAATAGACTGCAAAAAACCCAAGAGTTTCCATGCAAATTTAGTTTAGTTTGATTTCTTAAAATGTGCAATTTTTAAAAAGCATCTTCTGTGATTCAGTCTGGTAGACTAGCACCTCTAGTGAGCACTGAGCACAGCTATAAAACTCTCAGGGCTCTCTGTTCAGGTAGCCACTGAACCCTGAGCTCCAGCAGGAAGGTACAATAATAGGAGGAGCCTGTGGTTCTCCAGCTCTCCTTGCATACTTTGGGCTCCCTAAGGAGTGACAGCCAATCTGGTACACACACTGGCCTCCAGCCTGTGCCACAGCTAATGATGATAGTCAGCAACTCTTGGCAGTCTCCTGGCTCTGCAACAGGGCAAAAACCTGGCCTTTCACCTAAGCACCCTCACAGCTTTACAACTAATGTTTAATTGAAATTGCTTCCTCTTTTCATATAAGAAAGTAATACACTCTTCTATATAATCTCCATCATAATGAAGAAGGACTTTCTAAGCCATCTAAAGCTGACAAACAAGAAAGAACACTTGGGAATATCTTCTCTTGCTAATATCAGAAATGATGTCCAAGAACCACAGATTAAGATACAATCAGTACATATGCGTGTTGTTTTATGTAGTCTACCGTAAATCCTAGCAAACTTGACTAACAAACACATTTTTTGTTTTAAAATGGATATGTATTTTCACTGCTATAAAATAACTGTAGAGTACTTACACTTTCTCTCAGTAAAGGTGTGCTTTCTAATGAAGCTGAAGAACTCTGGACTTCAGTTTTTATAAAAAGAAATATGACAGCACTCAGAAGAGAAAAATACACCAATAAATACCATGTCAGTTATAAGGACATAACATTTAGTGTCCAGAGACAAAAATTTTACTTTGAGGCATATTCCTTTGTTTTCATTATTACCCTAGAGTCACTGCAGTATATTTAAAAATCCAATTGCTTTAAAGTCATAACTTACTATGATTATATATACAAAAATATGTAAATGTAATAATTTTAAGTTATTAATTTAACTTAGCTAAAAGATAATCTAAGTGCAAGTAAGTAAATAAATCAGTTTTTGTTCACTTTATAGATCTTTCTTCTTATGCAATGTGATTGAAACATCTTTTAACAGTATGCAGTTACAACCATATTAACAACAGATGCTTTAGCTAACAGTGCCCTTTTGTACCAAAACACATAAATGGAACACGCTTCAAAATGCTATATGGAACAGCTTAAACCTGCAAAGAATTGCCTCTATATTCATGAAAAAATTTTAACTTTTAGTCTTCCATCATATGTGAGGAATGGGATACTGCTGCTACAGGGCCTTGTGAGCATACAGAAGGAAAAGAGATATTGCTCAGTGCATTAAGTGAATAAAATGGAGAAAAAGGGTAATATTACTACTCTTAACCTTGCCTCCAGGAGACTGGGTAAATACATGCAATCAGAACTGGAAGGATCTGTTTTTTACTTTTATGAAAAACATTTTAATGATCTAGGAATTTCTTCTCCCAGCTGTAAACAGAATACTTCCATCTGAAGAAGGATTCATTTCTTACTGATGGAATAAGCATAGTTATACAAGGACGTCAGTTTTCTCCAGAGGAAACATACAGATTTCACACAGGAAGCTAAAATGAAAAGCCTTATTCTGAGTTCCACAGAGCAACATGCACAGGTTTTGTGCAGTTTGCCAGGGAAACGTGTTTGCTCACAATCCCTCTCCCTGTTGGTTACTCCTCCATGACATCTCAGAAACAGAAAGCAGGTGGTGATCTGAATGAATCCACCAGGAAGGAATAGCAGTACTGTTACTATTTTCTCAGTACCTCCCAAAATCATGTGCCACATGTAACAGGAATGGATACAAAGCTGCAGACTCTCAGAAAAGAAGGAAAGTGGAAGCTAATCTAAGGCAGAAGCTCTGGCCTACCAGTCAGAAATTGCTTATTTTCATGTTCTTAACACCCTCCTTTTCTGAAAGGCACTCTGTTAATCTTCTGCCAGCATGCTTACAGTAAACCCTTAGGATTTAGGGCCATCTTCCCAGCCATCCAGCTGGAAAGCAAGAACACTGCTACATATCAAAGATCCTCTTTCCTCTGTGCTTGGACCAAAACATATGCATTCATACAAAGAGCAAACAAGCAAAAAGAAAGAATAAAGTCCTTCCAAAGATCCTGAAGGAAGACACTGCATGGGATTTGGAAGTGTGGCTTAAGATTTACATGACATAGAGCTACTACAGACAGGAAAACATGCAAAGCCTCTGGCCTTTCATGGACCCCAAAGCACCAAGGAAGGGGCTCTGTGGCATATTCTGTTGTTATGAGATTAAGATTTGTACCCCTGACTGAATAAAGGGAGATCAGAAATCTGAGGTTTTCTCAACAAGATTCTTTTAGTCAGTCTGTCCTCTGACAGGATATGGGGAAGTCAACCATTAGAATACGCTAGCTAGAGAGGCAATTCATGTATCTCTGCTTTGCCTTGAACAGGCCTACCAGCATTAAAATATATTTTTGTGTTTAGGGATAACCATTTCACCCCTGTACTGGATAACATGTCTTTCTACATGAACACTGACCAAGGTATGGATAGCTCACGAATTTGGAAGTACATGGATTTGCCAAAGATTATTCAATATATTTGTTCTCTTGTTAAATCATCCTGGTGGTTGGTTATTAAATATGTATTTTACATAACAGATATTAATTATAATAATCAATTTCTACCTTATAAGTGAAAGTCCAGCTCCAATATAATTTAAGATTGGTCGTGATACTTCTTCCGGGTCAATTCCAAACCAACCAAACCTGGAACATTTAACCAGTTTCACTTAGATGCACAGACTTTATACCAATAGTTAAATTATAACCTAGTCCTTGAAGTCTTGACTTACATAAATAATTCTGCCTATGTATGTATTTTCAGTATTAGATCAGTGCTTCAGCCGACTTGCAAAAAACAATGCCTAGTTTACAAAAACAACCTTTAATTTAACATGCATTTTTAAAATATATATATATTTAAAAACTGAAGTTATTTTATCAGACCAGATTGCAGAAGAAAAAATACAAATATGTACTAGTTTTACATTAAGAAATTCATTATTTATTGACTCAATCACATCACTGGGCATTCTTTTTTCTATTAAAACAGAGGAAATACAAAAAGCTAAAACAGTTAACTTGAGTACTTTCCACTAAGAAGGAAAAAGTTTTAATACATAGGGTAGTGGTAGACTTGGCAGTGTTACATTAATGGCTGGAGTTGCTGATGATCTTAAAGGTCTTTTCCAACCTGAATGACTATGATTCTACAGGTGAGTTTTCACTTATTAATGAAGATTTGGCAACATTAATGATGTTATTAATCAATTGATGACTTAAGATTTAAAACATACTTACCTTGAACTTGCCCAGCCTGTCAGCAAATTAAAAGAAGCCCATATCAAAAGACCAAGAGCTAAGCCAATAGTTTTAACAATAGGGACAACTGTAACATTGCCTGAAATACAAAAACCAAAACTGAAATCAGTAAAAAATAGAATGTGATCTTGTATATGCTTGCTTTCGGTTCTGTGCTTGGTTGGAAGGCAAAGAAATTTAGGAAGCTAGAAGGCAGTAGGAAACAATGTTTTCAAAAATAAATACATTGAACATAGACTTTTCCTTTATATAATTTTAAATGTTATTTTTGGTGTGACTTTGCCTCATAAAATAAGCATAATAAAACAGTATTTATTATAGGGGTACAGTTCCATTAACAGTGAGGCTTTAAAGAACTGAATAACTAATATTTTATATATGGAAAAGTTTCAAGAATTGGAATCTCTTTATCCTCACCTGTAGCCCACACAAAACCTCCAACCATAGCCAGGGGCCAAAACCGGGGGCAATTCTGGATCAAATTGACCACTAAAGAAACTATCCATATGGAGGCACAGAGAATCCATTGGAAGAACATGCCTGTGGAAAAATCAAATGCACACAATAGGGAATTTGTAGAATACTGCATGTGTGAATATCTTAACAGTTTATGTTTATCTTTGATGCACTAGTAGATAAAAAAATAAAAAAGGTGGCCACTGCCTTTGTGAAAGCTGGGAACCTTGTTATAATTTATTCAAGGGATTTATTTTTAGGGTGGGTTATAATTTGGTTAACCTTTTCCTTATCACAAATTCTTCCTACAGAGTTTCAAAAGACACTTCGCTGGCCAAAGCTTACACAAGCCCTAATTCTTAAACACATGAAAATTTTGATGGACTTCTGACAAAGATGATATTCAATTGCTGTAAACTTCTCCCACCACTCCAGCAGCTGCTAACACAGAGGACTGCACAGGATGAGACTTTTTCAAAGCTCAAGCTTTTCTGGTAATCCCAGACACTGATGATGGTCAGTGACAGACCTCTTCTACCTCTGTATATTCTTGAAGGGTCAATTAGGCAGACTAGTTAACTTTATACCCAAGCTTGTCTTGTTAGGGTCATATTTGGCATAAAGAGCAGAGGCTATATCCAGCCTGCAATGCAGGTACCATATTACAATAACATAATGGCAAATTTACTCATTTACAGCTCTGATAATTGGTTATGCTTCATATAAACATGAAAATTTCCTCTGAACAAGTCAGCAAATAAAATTACTAAAATGTCAGGTTTTGTTTTTATGTTAGGTGCACAATTGAAAGGCAATGCTCCAAAGTCCAATAACTTTTACCTCATTTATAAATAACACTTTATGTATCTGAGAATCCCCACAAGGGTAGAACAAAGAACATTTCACCTTCCATTGTGACATTCTCATGAAATGTACATCATTCACCGTTAAAGTGTACAACTTATGAAAAGGCCCTTCTCAAGATGTGACACATCCTGAAGCAGTATTTTTGCTTTATACCCTAGCAACAGCAGACAAAATTAAACATACTCTCTGGATTAAGGCTGTGATGATGGCCTCTAGTAATTTGCTGGTAAAATATTATTATTTTAAGCAAAAATAGCCAAAGAAAATACTATAATTAAGTTTACCATCACCAGTATCAAATTTCTTGACAGGCACAAAGTTTGTCCCAAACAGAAGGACAGCTACTGTGGAAGAGGTAAAGCCAATAGCTAGATCTGTTCCATTGCTGATGTTAGCAGTACTGTAAGCTTTCCCAATATTCATCTTTGCTCTGAAGGCGTTTCTTTTTGTGGAGTCGTTTTGCTGCAGGTCCAGGCAGAATCTGGAATCAAAGAGCGGAATTAAGTATGTGGACTATAAATTAATACGAACCTGGTTTAGAAATCTGAAACTTAAAGGACCTTACTTATCAATCTCTCAAAGCTGCTATGAATTGCAAAGTGGTTAATATAGAAAAGGTTCATGTAGAGCCCCATGAAAACTGGGCATAAAACATTAACAAAGTGACTTAAGAACAGTTAAACAAAGAAACCCCCAATATTGTATGTTTTATCTGAAGACATAAGAAAGTAGAGGTGCACTCAGAGGTTATGAATCTGGGAGGGCTATAGGAAGCACTGATGCTTTAGTGAGATGCTATCAGAATATTCCTTATTCACGTAGTCAAAGGGGGGGGTCACAATGGGGTGCATCAAAAATGGGGTAAGACAAAAATCTCAACTGGCAGAAGCATTTACAGCAGACCCATTGTCAAGAAGTCAGGAACAGATGCAGAGACTCTATAGATGCCACAGTGAGATCAGTATGGAATCATAAGAACCACAGGGATTGCTCTAACTGATACTAAATAAAGGTTCATTTTTCTGTGGGGAGCAAAGACAGAAGTTGCCGCTAAAATTTCTTTGTTCATTCCATGTAAGTATAGTAAGAAAGGCAAAGGTTGTTTTAATCCCAGAATATCTCTGACTTTTTTTAAAGTGAGTCCTCTTGAAGTTACACTCAACAGATGAGCCACACATACACTTTTGATATGAAGTATCACTTTGACAGATAAGGTGTCTCTGAGGACAACCATAACAATGCGAACTTTGCGTACATAACTTTCCAAAACTTGGGACACTTTGTTCCAAATCTGGCTAAATTTCACACTCAACTTTCAACTCCATTTCAAATCCTACAAGAGAAAGCTTAATCAAACAAGGCCTGAAGCTACCGGCTCAAACTTTGATGACAGCACTGCTTTAAGGAGGGAATTGAACCAATGACCAACAGAGATCCCGTCCATGCTAAAGAATTCTAATATTGTATGATCAAATATCAAGAACAAATAATAAATTGTCACACAGCATTAAGCTGACTATATTTTTCCTGCATACTTTCCACATCAGAGAGCTTTGAGAGTTCACTAAAAGCCTCTTCTCTTCAATCCTATGTTATTGCCAGATGGACTTGCATATGCCCCTCCAAAGACTTAAGAGGTAACAAATGCCAAAACCAGAACAAATGCCAAATGCTGAAGCTGCTATGCTCTTAAAGCATAGCGGTTGTATTTGAAACTCAAGCAAAGGTAACCGGAATTGATACTGTTATTGAATACTTTTTCCATGAAGTTGCCCTTCCTGAAAAGCACTTCAGGATTCCCAGCAGCAGAAAAAAATACAATTTTGCTGTTGGATGCTGGAATTTTGTGGGCACACATTGCTCTTTTCCTACTAAGTTCACCCCACTGGAGCGTTGTGCTTTGCATTGCCACAATTCCCTCAGAAATATGACACTCACAACAAACCATGATGCTCACTTACTGCAACAGCAACGCATCGCTGCAATCTCAGCAGAGAGGGACAAAATCAAGAGACCCTGTCTTTGAGAGCCTTCACCACAATGGTGAACCAAATTGTTGCCAAGATTCCAAAGAACCACTTTGCTAATTAAGCGGTTTTTTAAAATGTTGCATGTCGTACTGACTACTTATTTGCACATTTCTCCTATTTTCCACTTACTATTAAGGGTGGATACTTTCACCCTCAACTTAGGACACTCCTATGAGTTGGCTCAGATCAACGTGCCCAACTGACACCATAACCCTTGCTCTAGCAATGTATCTTTGCTTCCCTGGGGTGAACTCTTTTAAAAAAGACATTCTCAGGGCACTGTTTTCTCCAAGTGCTATCACGGAACAAGGAAAACCCTCAGCTGAGAGCTGCACCCGGGCCGCTGTGGCTTCACTGACGCCACCGCGCC
>NW_005054297.1:27487425-27541994 GCF_000277835.1 Geospiza fortis
CGCCATGGTGGCTTCCCGTCTGGCGGGGAAAAATCGCTAAGGGAAAATTGAAATTAATGTACTCGTGTCGTGATAAAAGAGCCTTTGGTCCTCCCGGCCGTAAGCGCGCGGATGAGACGGTTCCCTCCCTCCCAGCTGTAGACTCCACAGGCCGGTGGTGCTGTGACCGTAACTGAAGAGTCACAGAATCAGTCAGGTTGGGAAAGGCCTCTGGAGATCATCGAGTCCAACCTGTGACCCAAGACCACCATGCCAGCTAGACCGTGGAGTGCACTAAGTGCCATATCCTGTCTTAAGCACCTCCAGGAACAGTGACTCCAGCACCTCCCTGTGTTCATTACAGTGTGCAGTCACTTGCTCTGCGTGTCACATCCAGTCTTCAGCACCTCCCTAGGCACTATATTGCAATGTTTTCTGTGAAGAAATTCTTCCTAATGTCCTGCCTAAACAACCCCAAGCTGAGCCTGAGGCTCTGCCCACTCATCCTGTTGCTGGCTGCCTGGGAGAAGAGGGAAGCCCTCACCAGCTATAGCGTCCATTCAGGTGGTTGTAGAGAGTAGTAAGGTCTCTCCTGAGCTTCCTCTTCTCCAGGCTAAACACTCTCAGCTCCCTCAGCTGCTCTTCACAGGACTTGTGTTCCAGAAAAGGCACCTGAGTTTTGGCAGCCTTTGCCCAGGAGCACAGACGTGGTTCCAGGACGGGGCTGCTCACAGAGGGGACAGCACGGCCTCCTTGCAGCTCCTCTCGCTCCCGAGGGGACAGCACGGCCTCCTTGCAGCTCCTCTCGCTCCCGAGGGGACAGCACGGCCTCCTTGCAGCTCCTCTCGCTCCCGAGGTCTCCCTGGCTGCTGGAGGCTGTCATGGGGCCAGGGGCTGCAGGCACCTGCAGAGGGGACAGGCGTCTCAGGGAAAGCAGGGACATTTCAAGGCCACACAACAGCTGCTGGCCATGTGATGTTGTCATTACATTGCAAGGGTTCCATATTGCTAGAGTTTCGTCCCTCCTTGATGTTTCTTGTAGGCAGCTCCTCTAGGCACTGACTCTTCCTTGTCCTCACAGCAGCTAACTGGCTCCAGTTCCCACCAATCCACTCTTTTATAACACTCTTCTTATTGGCTAAAGCTGTGGCCTGTTGTTAAAATCAGGCCTGCTCCTAATCTTTAATAATTAACCCAGCTGCAACTCTTTAGGGGGTAAGATTACTTTCTATACTACCTTTATTTTCTCATATTGTATCCCCCTACACTGTGGTATGCAGCAAGGCAAGGAAACCACCAAGCCTGGTCAAGGCATCCAGGTTTTTATTTTTCTTAAGCACAAAAATTACCAGCTGTTGGTCTGGAAGCCCCTGTGTTGTTTGGCAAGCAAAATCAAGTAGGAAAAAAATCTTTTACATGATGTCAAGAAGAGGTCTTTGCAGATTTCCCTGTAAGGATTTGATCCGGACCAGTTAAAGCACAGACTGTTAGTCAGCATGTTTAGTCACAAAGCAAACATTTCTCTCTGCACTCTTGAAGTACAGTTTCCAGATGGCAGCCCAAATTGATCTCCTTGCAAACACAGCACGAGCCTTCTAAAGTAATGATTCATATTCTGCAAATCAAATCTGCATTATCCATAATAAGGGCTTACTTTGTTTCTCTGGAGAATAAGTTGTCAGTTGTATGGATTCAGTAAAGCTAGGAATGCACCATTTATTATTCATTTTAACATAAATGTCTGTCCCTGTGTCATTCAGAGATGAATAGCAGAACATCTCTATGGAAACAATATGGCTATAGTGCATCTAAGAGAAATAATATCATAATCACAAAGGTAGCATGTAGAAAAAAGAATTCTAAAGGCAGTGCAAGTATATGTGTTGTGTTATTTTATTCTCAAAAGAAGTGATGTGAAAAATGTTAACCTATTCTTTTGAACTGCCTGCACATAGAAAGCAAGAGCACACATATCAAGGAGCCTAGTCTGTAGCTACATCCTTTCAGGTGCCCAGCGATAAAGAGAAGTCAACATGCAGGACCTTGTGACTGGTGGGCATTGGCACACTCCACCTGTCTCTGCAAATTGGCCAGAGGCCTCCTGCTTGGAGCAGTGCAGGCCACCAGCTGCTTCAGATTCTGCAGCTCGTCCAGCACCAGCAGAAAACCTCTTCAAATGCAGGTGGAGGTGAATTTCAAAGTTAAACAAAAAACAAAACAAACCAAAGAGGGAAAAAAACCAAAGCAAATAATTGCAAACAGTGAATCCAACTATTCATTCACATGAAAAAAGTATACCTAGGTCTGTGAAGGACTAGAAAAGACTTCTTTAATTCCCCTCTTCCATTCTTTGCTATTTTCCTCTATTAGTTTTTATATGCTTTTATTCCTAACCTTAGGAAGATACTACGCTGACCATGAAATATGGGTATATGAAGAAATTGCATGAAAAGCTGAATTTAGTGGATGCAGATGGCAATATCACAATTATAGTTTAGAGCAAGGAACAAATACAAAATCTGACAGATACTACAGGCTAGCTGTAGGTAGCAAAGTGAAATAATGGAGGCCAGAATTTGGTCAGACAACAGCTGCTGTTCTGAAAGTTTGTCTTAAATATTTTATCACCACAGAGGAAGTACTGTTTCAGCTTGGCAGTACCCTTTAGTGCTTTGCTGTACCTTTGGGTTACAATGATTCCAGAGAGAAGACTAGTACCCACTTGAACAAAAAGCTTTTTCTTTGTTTCTTGTGAAACACAATGAAATGCTTTTTTTCCAGACAACTCCCTAGTCATTTCAGCCTTCCTTATTTCATGGTATCTGCTAGGGCACTGGAGATGTACACCACAGAGGCTGAAAAAAAAAATCTCTTGATATTTTGCCATTTAAGAATCTAAAATTAGAGGCAAACATCTGTTAAACTAACAAGATACTGTATTCTATCTAGTTGATTTTCTACCACCATCCGTTACAAAGAACATACCAGCACCTGAGTTCTCTCTTCTGAACATAAGAAATAAAGGAAAATCAGTTGCTATTATCACATTTAGAAAGCCTCAAAAAAAATCAACAGTCCACACCGTATATCAGTATGCACACCACATTATGATTTCAAGGTTACAAATGAAATGAATAGTGAAGAATGACTCTCCATATCCTTTTATAATTTCCTCCAGATAATATTTAAAGAGTAGCAGTAGAAAGATTACTTAGATTACAGAGAATTTCAGAGAATTGTTACAGCAGAGGAGCGCTGTTAGTGACTGGAATGTACAGTGCTTTGGTGCTGCTTGGTTCTAATAGACAGGTGCTGTGTACTTGCAGGAACTGGGTATTTGAAAACAACTGTTGCAGTGTGATGCATTTCCAAGTCAAGCAACTTGTCTGGAGATTTTGGAATAAATTCTCTTTGTTTGGGATATGTCCCATCAGTCAGATTTGAACTAAAACAAGAAAGAGAGAAGAACTGAAGTGGTTGAAGAGATTTCTTACAATCCCAATTCCTCCAAAAATTCAGATTTGGAAAAAATATGTAACATGGAGGCTCTTTTAATGGGCATGGATACTGCAGTTTTAACTTGACAGTACATATTTAGACAAAAAGTAAGGATAAGTGATGGCTTGTGGAAAAAAATACACTAAAATTTTTTTATAAATTAATATTGGACCAATATGAAACATAAACGAATGTCTTAACTATTCTCCTTTAGTAGTAGCTATGGAGAAGAGAATATCTTCATTCTTTGAATTACAGTGAACATATATACATTTTATTATTTTATACTTAGACTAGGAAAGGAATCAGATGTCAGAAGTTTGCCCTTAACTTCTGTCTGCCCCAACTTTTCCAGCTGTACAGGGAATCTGCTATGCCTTGCTCCAGAAAGCGGAAATAGGAGACACTCCTGAGCTGTTTAGTAGCAGATTAATAGCATTTTAAAAGTAGCTATCTGTTTTTTCACTTCTCACCACAACAATATATGATCCTCAAAAGTTCTAAAATCCAGGGAATGGGTGGTATTTCACGCTTAAAAACCCCTCAAAAAACTAAATGCAGTAAAGGGAGTTTCTTTAGTACATTTGCATGCAGTGCACTAGAGGGCTCTCAGGAGTTAGAAATAGATGGAATGCACTTTTGAAAGGCACATACTTCACAGGACTTTTCATTACAGAATTTAAAATAGAAGTTGCTGTGGTTTTGTGTGGGGGGTTGTTTGGTTTGGGTTTTTTTTTTTTTTTATAACGTAAGGTTCATGTAAGTTTACAGCAGCTCATATGCAACCACTTCTCAGTAAAGTTAGCTTCTCAACAGTTCTTAGCTTGCAATGAAATACCTAAATGTGAACCATACTTAAAAGTGAAATATGTTCTAGATGCCAGCTTTTACTCAGTTACTTTTATTAACCTAAGGAGTTTACCAGAACAAAGGATGTGTCAAGCTGAATAGGTAAGAAATTTTATTTTTATAGCAATCTGTATGTAATGTGCACCTATTCTTTGTTTCTTGGAAAGGATATATAAGCCACTGTCATTTTATTTTAAAAACTTTAGCTAGATTCTTTTTATGGCTTCACAAGAGTGAAGAGAATTAACCATCTTTCAATTTTAATGTGTGTTTATGAATTGTGGGAACTATATTCATAGTCAACTAGGGAAATTTGGCACTGCTAATATATTTTTATATTAGTGAATATGTGCATATTTAACTACTAGTCCCTGGTTCATATTTGGATCATTTACAGCATTTCCATAATATGAGGTTTAGTGAAGACTTTGTCTTGTAAGAAAAAGATAATGATCTGGATTTGACAAGAATTTCTTCTAATTCTGGAATACATCTGGCTGAGATTGAAAATTGAGCCTGTATTTAATGGTTTTGGTGTTTGATTTATACTGTAATGAGAAAGTAAAAGATTTATCTTGACAAATTCCTACATGCATACAGTCTCATCTAGAACTTCTTTTCTCTGAAAAATATAGAGCCACAGATGCTATGTGTGAGTAATCAAAGGAAATGCTACTATTTTCTTTTTGCAGTTTGCAGAGAAGATACATAGATCTTTTAGACTACAAGTCAGTAAACTTTGCTTACGCAGCTGGCTCCATTCATTCTCTGAAGCCAATCACTTCCTCTGTGGTGGCTGATAAGAATTTAACAATTTGAGAAGGTGGAGTGTCAGCATCCTTAGTGCTGACCACTTTCCCAGGCATATCAGTAGCCTCTGTCCATCACTTATGCTGGAAGCTACTTGGAAAAGGAGAAATAGAAATTGGGGAAGAGAAATAATGCATCATCATCCTGGCTGGAATGTACAGAAGACTTTATGCTGTTTTCATCATGTGGATTCATTAGAGAAATGACCCCTTTTGATCAGCCAAGTAACATCAAAAACTTGTTTATTTGCTGCCTGTGGCCCTCACGGCTGCTGAGGCTCTGGACTTGCAGGCGCCCGAGGACAAGGAGGAATCTGCTCGTGGGCACTGCCTGTGTGATCTACCTGGGATTCCTTGTCAGCCAAGTGGGTCATGTTTTACCGCAGCACAAAGGAGGGCATGGAAAGATCAGTTCCAGGAGTCTCCAAGATGCAGCTCAAACTCCTTTTCTGGGTATCCCACTGGATGGCACCCTGTCACCACCCAATTTCCAGGAACCCCAGCTTGGTAGCAATGGGACCTTGCTGCCACCCAATGTAGTTTATATCACCCTGCGGTCCAAGCGCAGCAAGCCTGCCAACATCAGAGGCACAGTGAAGCCAAAACGCAGGAAGAAAAATGCAATCCCTTTGTCCTACGGGCAGCACTTTCCAAAAGCCACTTTTATGGGCTGGGAAGAGGCCTTTGCCCAACAGCCAGGGTGGGCCACACGTGCTGCCAGCACCAAGGGAGCAGCGATTGCTCTGGAGGCAAGAAAGTACCAACTGGATGAACATGGGCATAAAGGAATGGCTGTCAGGGAGAGAGGTCACCAGAGACCTGGGAGGATTTCTGGAGCTGTAAAGGCACAGCTCCAGCCTGAGGAAAGCAATATCAGGATTTATAGCGAGAGCCCTCCCTCATGGATGAGCAAAGATGACATCCTAAACATGCGCATGCTGGCAGACTCTCCCATAGAGAGCATTCAAGAAGTTCCTTCGCAAAAAGCAGTCCTGGCAGTATTTGCAAGAGGTCCCAGCACTACGGGAACTGCTTGTAATCAGGGACACTGTGGAATTGTCAAAAGACCTCTGGACATGAGTGAGGTGTTTGCCTTTCATTTGGACAGGATCTTGGGGCTAAACAGGAGCTTACCTTCTGTAAGCAGGAGATCAGAGTTCTTCCAAGGTAACACATTCGTGTGGTTTTCAGCGTCTGCAGGTGGGGTGCAGAGGTTTCCTTCCCGCTTGGCGTTAACCATGGGGCAGCAGCAATGACCCCCTTTAACTCCTGTGAGCCCGAGCACTAACCCCATTGTTACAGGGAAGTAAAGCCAGTGAATGTGTGTAACTTCTGCAGTGCAGTCATTCTGTCCAGAGGATGAATACCCCAAAGTTTGCTTCAAATATGATCGAGTTGCTGAGGGCAGTAAGAGTTTCCTAACATGAGTCTGGAACAAGAAAAAAGAGAAGGAGCAATCAGTAGATTGCGTGACATTGTACAGACTGCCTAAAGTGAAACTGGTGAGATTCCAGAATCTCTGTGATTCAATGGGTATTTTGTATTTTTAAAAATAAACTTCTCATCTTTTAGAATAGACTTTAATAAAATACTGTTGGAACTTTTCACAAAAGTTCATCTCTCAGGTGGTAGGAATGGGGTCAGGTAATCTACTCAGAGAGGTGGGGAACCTGCCTGCAGAAGCTTGAATCTTTTTTCATGGCACTAATCCTCTTGAGAACTGAAAATTTTTAAAAGGTGCTTCCCTTTCTTCTGTTAAAGTAAAACCCAAACAAACTACATTTCAGTGAATTCTGCTGTACATTTTGAGGTTCAGTACACACATCTATATATTATCCAAGGAAACACACACAGTAAATATCTCAGTATGCCTGTTAAATGATTAGTATAGAGTTCCAATTAAAAAGTTGATTTTTAACCTTTAGTGAAATTAAAGGTAGAATTCAGACATGTAATGTGAGCTAGAAGTCTACTTTAAAATTGCTACCTTCTTGTCTTCAGCATAAGTCCTATTTTTGTGCAGTCACAAATCCAAAAGGACTGTGTTGCATTTTAGTGAATCATTGCAAAAGTAGGTATCTATGTTTTTGCTGTTCATTTCTTGCTTTGAAATCAGCTTATACCAAATAGTTTTAGATCAGTCTGCATTTCTTAAAAAGAAAAGTAATGCTAGAAAGATTTTCTAAAATCTGACAGCAGGAAGACAACCTCGTGATTTCCAGTGTCTTCCTTTTTTATAAACCTTCCCTTTGGCAGCCTGTACAACAATGGGAATGAATCTCTAGGAACAACAGTTTGGAGGCTTCTGAATATTATTCATACTTGCAGAGCATGGAAGATACATTATGCCCATTTTATTTTTAGGAACAAGATCTATTGCTATAGAGCTGTCATAAGGCATTAAGGCAGTTCGGATGGGGGAACTCTGCACAGTGTGGCTGCAGAGATGACAGACTGCAAACCTCAGAAAACTGCTATTAGGCTAATTGTGCATTGTGCTGCTCAGTGTCTGTCACCTTACAGTATGTTTTGGACTGTCTGGGACAGAGTGTGTCATTCTGCCCTCTAATTTTCTTTTCCTCATAACTGGCTAAGTTCCTATTGCAAGAGGAGTGTTGCTAGGTGATGAGAAGAGAAATAACACTATTTTGGTCTCACTTCATTTTTTCCAGCTAAAGACTGAACAGAGCATTTGGAACAGTGACTGCACCTTGTCTCTTATGATTTCTTTAGCCTGGAAATATGCTGGAACTCAGATGCCTTGTAACTACTTGAGCTCTTTACTATTTATGTGCTTGTGTCTGGCATAATATGAAAATATTTGTGGCAGGAAAATGAGCGAAAATGTAATTCTTAAAAATAATATTAGTAATTAGCTCACTGAAATGACCTAGATATATTAAGATAGGTGAGCTCTGTAAAGTTTTTTACAGAGTGGCTTGCGTGAATCAGTTATTCACATGGGAAAGCAAGCAATGCAGGATTAGAGACTGCATGTGTGTATAAATGTACACTAGTTCTGGGCTGACATATCTCTCTCCCCGACACATCCCTTTAGCTTGCCTCAGTTGTGATGTGATCCAACAAGACATGTTTGATGTAGCATTAAAATCTTAAAAAATGGGCTTTTCAAAACTGTCATTCATTTTGTCAATAGCAGTTTCAAAGAACTGCTTAGTAAATCCCTGTACAGTTTCTATTTCCCTTATTCCCACAGATCTGACACTGACTTTTTTTAAAGTCTAGCAAAATACTGTATTCAAGTTCCCTGTCTGCTGCCCTCACCTTCCCTTGTTAACTGTAAACCCTTTTAAGTGTTAACTGAATTTTTTGTGGCTTCTCTAATTTTTCCATCATCCATCCTGGATGGAAAAATCAGGTATGGTAACTCTTTCTCTCATACTTTTACAATGAATTGACTGAATATGAAAAGCTCGAGTAGAATCAGTAGGAAAAGCCCTTTTGAGCTGGGCATAGAAGTCTAAAAGAGCATGATTTTGTGCATTCACAAGCAGTCATTCGTTACTTCCATTGCTACCTACAAGATGTGAAAAATATCTCCGATAAAAAAAGGAAGGACAATCCTGTAAAACACCAAGAAATAGTTATCAAATTGTGTTTATTGTGGAATAAATGAAGGCTGACCCTTATGTGTCTGAGTTTTGGGACGGTCACTTTAACACTACAGCACTAAGGTACTTCATTATTTCATAACCTTAACCTGAGGAATATGAGACATAAGTGACCTTGCTTGGTGTTGCAGCCCTACGTAAATGACCTTTGCACAGGAGCTAAGTCAGATGCATGTATGTATGGCCTCCAGCTTAGCAACTGCATTTGCAGGCTGGGACAGTGGCAGTAGTTTTTAGGCTTGAGCTACAGCTGGAGTTTGTGGGCTGGGGCAAGCTGGCTTCTGTGTCTCAGCTGACAGCTGTAAGGATAGTGCTCTGGCTCCTTGGTTAGTAGCAGTGAGGCTTTGATGGCTTTTGGTACAGTACCTGCTGCTATGCAGTTTTTTTGCACCTCTTGCTGAGGGACTGAACTGCTGTGTGCTGATTGCTGCTTCTCCTCCCCTCTGGTTTTGTGATATCCTGAGTCTGACTAAACTGAGAATAATAAGCACTGGGGTACTCAATCTGCTATTTGTCCAGAACCTCCTTTTTTCCCTGAAAACTTGCAAGAAACTCTTCCTATGAGTAACACCTTTCATGGTTGGTTTAGTGCAAATAATGAATGAGATGATAGCTCCACTGGTTGCAGCTGTTGTTTTACGTTACTGACCTCTGCATGACTATAAAAGGTGTCCCAGTTTTTTCTGTGTTATATCCTGTGCTATCAGCCAGCTCTTGCCATCCCATCAAAAGTTATGCAATATTAATTACCAATGTCAGGGCAAAGAATAAAAACCTAACACTGCTTCATGCATTCAGAATGCTCTAAAATACTTTCACACAGTGCTGTACCTCTCAAAGGGGTATGAGAGGCATATTTCCAGTATTCTGCTGGGTAGAGAAGTTAATGTACAAGCAATAATGCAGTCCATAGTCTAGAGAGCAACTAATGCACATTTCATGCATTCCTTAATACTGACATCCATATGAGCACAGGACAGAACATTGCAATGAGGTGCATAGGGAAGAAAGAAAAATAAATGGCCTAACTTCTCTCTACTTTCTGCTTCTGTTCCTTATATTTTCCCTAAAAAATTAAAACTCTCAAAATTGCTCTCCATATGCTGGTCCCTCTCATTTTCCACACTAAATTATCCTTTCTTGCTAATACATGGACAACTGAACTCTTCTTGCAAATGTGGCAGTGGCGAGATGTGCTGCCTTATAGTGAACAATGGTGAGTTTGAGAAAGGGCTTTAACTACCTAATGAAAGATTTTCTGGTTTTATTGTTGATCTTCTGGGCATGTTTGAAAATATTTTCTTTTGAGGAAGTTAGAAAAAGTGCTATAGCTATAAGTCAGAGCACAAGAGGAGAGAAATGTTTGCAAGAGCAAAATGTGGTTCCTAACCACATGAAGTTCAGAAGTATGCAGTTTATTTTCAAAGTGATGTGGGGTGTGGAAATCTAAGGTGATGCCTGTGTTGAAGAAGCCATGCAGGGATACGTCAGTGAGCAGCACATGAAGCAATTAGAGTACCTTGAGGTGGTCTGGTCTCAGCAGCCTGAGGTTTCATCTGTGTTAGCTTATTCAACTTAGCTAAGACATTTTTAGAAATGTTCAAATGTTAAAAAATGTGTATGAATTACTAGGAAGATGGTTTCAGCATGAGTTTTGAAAAATCTTTCCCACACAATTTTGAAGATTGCCTTTGGGCAGTTAAGTAGGTATATAGATCTAAAATGGCCGATAAAAATAAAATGAACCCAATCAGCTCTGGATGAGATTCAGTGCAGTGCAGCTGCAGTAACAGAAAAGCAGTACCCCTCTGTGTTAATATGTAAAACTGACTAAGAAAGAGGCACATACAGAATACACTGGACTTTTTCTGAAATGTGCTTCACCTTTCCAGTTGTGGCTGTATGTCTCTTCACTGTTGAGGTAACTTCAGCCCAATCCTAACGAGGTTTGAATCAGAAAAACTCCACTGATTTGACTGGGGTCATGCCAATTCATGCAGCTGTGAATCAGACCCCTTATCTGCTTTAATTCAGCGTCTTGATATTTTTCCTGCAAGTGTCAAAAATTTGAGTCACAGCTCTTTACTGAAGCTGCTGTTTCATATTCCTGTAATCCAATTTAAATTACAAAGTTGAAAGATTTTTTTTTGGATCATCTTTTCTACTCCCATTTCCTTTGAAATGCAAACATTTCCTGTATTTAACCTTAGTCTTTTAAAAATGTTTTTGTATCTTAATGGAAACTGGCATGATATTATTAATAGTTTTCAAGTATTTATATTACTATTGTTTATCATGTCCTTTTTGGGTAGACAGGAGATGTTTGTTTTCTTAGAAAACTGTTTATGTATTTGATTTGTGGAAGAATTAATGAATAGTTACATAAGTTGTTACTGGAGATATAAAAATAATAGATCAGATTTGGTCCTTATGAAAGCTGTCATTTTATGAAAGCTGTCCTTTTTTTTTTTTTTGTGAGAATCCCCAATGCTTAGATAGATATTCTCCAAACTTTCTTCGAAAAGGAACCTAACTCATAGCTGATCTAACTTGGGTAAAGTCATCTGCAGTGTAGATGGTAGAGCCAGAGTGAGAGAGATGGAGAAATGGGTAGGATTTCCCAAATAAGTTACCTAAATACTTATTCAGGCACCTCAGTAGAGGAGAAGTCTGATTTTCAGGAGTGCTCAGCTAATTTTTTCAGTGGAGGAGAGTGTGGAACATGATGCTGATAAAGGTAATACTGTTCATAAATAAAGAGTGATGGATGTTCCTAATGGAAAGACACATTCTGTGTTTCTAAGGAAACACTGGGCAGCTGGGAGGGGAGTTAAAGAAGTGGTGGTTGAGTTGGCTTGGCTTTGGAAGGACTACCTTGTACGTGCAAACCATGGCAGAGAGATCAGGCACATTCTGGTTTGGAAAGGAGCTGGCTTTTCTCTTGGGCTGGATTGCATGCGGAACTGGTCTGTCATGCTTGTTTGGTGAATGGGAGATGGAACTTTGCACATGTTTTAGAGCTAGGTACAGGCAAAGATCATTTCTTATCTGTTGTTTTACAACAGTCAGCATCCTTTGAACAAGTTGCTTTTTGATTCAGCTGTGTGGAGATTGTTTTTCACAGTCCTGGCTGCTTACAAATGGAGCATTGACATTGGCAACTTTTACCCTGCTGTTGGCACTGATACCTGTTTTCCATGGGCTTTTTTCTGTCTGGTTTGCTTCTGAAGAAGGTGACCTGGACCTCTTGCCTTCATGTGTTTCTAAAAGCTTTTTTGCAGATCTGTCTCTGTCTTCCTGGGCATGTGGAAGACAAAGAGACAATTTAGGCTGTACTTAACTATGCAATAAATTGTGCAATAGTGTAGACTAAGTTCAATGAACTTCAAGATGAATATGAATAATTTTTAAAGCTTTATATGTGTTCCAACACTTTTTAGTAAACAGCACTTAAGCTTTGCAGTTAAATGGTTCTTCCTCTCTGTACTAAGACATATTTTGATCTTCTGTCTACACATCCTAAATATAAAGGATTTCTTTGTTTTAATATGTACAAGCCACGGTCAGTCCTGGGTCCTTAGCAGTTTAGCAGCAGTAGCATTGCATCAGGAATAAAAGGAGAGTTTTATAATAAAATAGATCTGTCTGTTCCTTGATGCTGTGTGAAATAAATTTATCAATTTTTATACTGGAGAAGCTCATTTTAAATTCTTTGATGAGGTCTATTCTCACAGTGAAGCTGAACACTAGAATTCACCAAAGAGAAGTCCTCTGTATTTGTTTCAGGGAAGAGAAGAATATTCTTTAAACAGAAGAACTAAAGAATTTGGCTAAAATATCTGCTATGCAAAATAGATCTCATCTAGGTAAAAAGCCCAAACTTGTGAAGTTGTTTATTCATGCTATGCTCACGTTCTCTAGTATTCTCATATATCCTTTCAGAGCTGTGGAGTAATACATCATAGGTTTAAAATACTAAAAATAACAAAATAAATCCACTTTGAGTATAGGATTTGTGGTGTCTCTATGTCCATTATGCAAAGAAAACCCCCTTTAACATGAGTTTCCAGCTCTTGAAAATCAGCAGTTCACTGGAATCAGAAGGAAATTATATTGTTGGTTCACAGTGGCATTATAGGCTTTTAACCTACCTACAAACTTTTTAGTAGTTTGGTTTAGTATATGATTTTGTACATTAATCTCTTTCTTCAAACAAAGAAAGTCTTCCATACATTGAGGACATTTATGCCTATGTTTCCAGTCCTGGGGTGGCTGGTTATGGATGTAGGATAAGACCACATTAACCAAAGAATGTCAAGATATTAGTCCCTGGCTGGTTCTCCTTCCAGATCTGTAAAATGGTACATTTACTAATGCTTAGGCAATGTCTAAAAAATAATCAAATAAAACTGATAGTATTGCACTTATAATAATGGTATTTTGTTTCCCTTTTTTCAGGTGGTCAGGCCTGTCCTGTTATTCTCTGGGATTCCTCACTGAGTCCAACAGATAATAGTACCCATTCTTCAGTGAGGTTAACATGGGGACAATATCAGCAGCTATTGAAGAAGAAATGCTGGCAGAATGGTAAAGTTCCCAAAGCTGAGTGGGGCTGTACTGAAATTCATCATCATGAATGGTCCAAGATGGCACTCTTTGATTTTCTGTTGCAGGTAAAATGTTTACTGAACACAACTTTACTTTGCCTCATAAGTCATGTGATCAAACACAGGATTTTGAGAAATAGTAATTTTAGTGTGTTTCATTTTTTTTTAAATGGGAAAGAGAGGTATTTGCATAGTTTGAAATTATTTCTGGTCATTTCTTATGATTAAAATATCCAAAATGCAGCTTATAATTAGGCAGGAAACCTAACTGACTCATTTCTTTCTAAAGAGGAAGCAAAGGCTTTTTGCCTTGATTTATATCATATTGAGTCAGGCATACTGTTTCTCCTTCACTCCTTGTTTCTCCAAACAGAGGTCTTGACTGTGTTCACAACTGTAAATCTCTGTTTACTCTGTGGTCCTTCCTGCACCTCCCCAGCCCCAAGAGGTGACTGAAGTGGTTTTGGTGAGCTGCAATCTGGAGTAAGGTAACAGTTGTAGTGGATAATTTTTTCTTTAAAAAAAACCCAACAAAAAACCTTGACAGTAACTTAGTAAAGAAGGAGTAGAGCAGTGACTGGTGAAAGATACATCTGCTGTTCTGTTATTCAGAAGGAGGGGTTGGTTAAAATAAGGTACAACAGGATTGCACTTCACATGACAGGAGACAAATTACTCTTGTACTAATAGCTGGTATCAGAGGGATTTATATCTCTGGTTGCCTACCAGACAAGAACATGCATTCCAGAAAGTGAGTGAAAGTGACTCTCATAGCTCTTAAAGACTACAGTTTTATCTGTATGCACTCAAAGTTTATCAGCAGCAGAATATGAATATTTGAAAACAAAAAAAAAATGCCAAGAAATGGTTTAGTATCAAGAAAAATAATAGCTGTGCTTCATGAGTCATTCAGAAATAAAGAATAATGGTGAAAAGTATTCTCTGTTAAGCATAATTCCTTCAGAAGAATAGGTTTGGCGCTTCTAATAGATCTTCCTAATCTCTGGTTTCAAATGTTGTACAACATAGGAGCAGGATAAAAAATGCTTATAGTTGACCTTTACTTGCCTCCTGCAAGAACTGAAGCAAAATGAATTCTTTAATTCTGGGGGTTTGGTCCTCTTATGTACATAAATGTATGACAGAAGATTCTGCCAAACTATATGCATCAGTTCCAGAGTGTTCCATCATTATGTCTTAGCACTGAAATGTGCAAGATAACTGTTAAGAGGCTGTCTGTAAGAACAAGATTTCCTTGTCTATTTAATGCATGCAGAGAAGTGCAAAGGAATGGGGTCTATACATCAGAGGAGTCTTTCTAGAAGGACTCTGCTTTATTTTCTTACCTTTGGATGGATTAAATAAGAGGTCCCAGGAGAGAGAAGCAAGAGGGGCTCTACAGCCTTCAGATAATGAATGCTGCTCATGAAAGGAGAAGGAGGAAGAGAAGTCTGTTCCTTTCCTCAGGATTTTAGTGTTTGGAAACAAACACTGTCAACAATACAACTAGAAATAGAACTACGTATAAAAAACCCCAAACAAAATCAAAACAAACCCAATTTTCAGACTTTCATTTGATTAAAGAGGTGACCTTTTTATTTCAACATGCAACAAAATTCTGCATCAGGTGGGGTCCTATTTTTCCTGGGAAGTTACAAAAATAAAATTGTAGTTTTAGAAGGCTTATGTGAACAGTAATGCTTTTATGCTTAGAGCAGTTTAACAACAAAGGACAGAAAAAATTGTTGACCTTTGATGATCTACTCATCAAGTCTTATATGCACCAGACCAGATCTCCACTCTCCAAACACCTGTTAGCAGGAGCAGGTCTGCTGTCTGGGAAGATGAGCTGGAGCCAAAGGCTGCTCTAGGATAGGCAGGGTCAGCAGCAGGAGAAGCAAGGCAGCCGGAAGGACGGTGAAAGCCACAGGCCCCATTTGTAGCCCTGTGAGCATCAGGCATAGGCAAGACAACTCCAAGACTGACAGGCAGGAAGCTCAACCAACAACCCAGGAATAAGCAGCGCAAAACATCTCCCACACCCCCTCCTCTAAAGGACTCAGAGGAGGGCTGAGCTCCCTGAGCTTAAAGGGGGCTCCTGTGCCCAGGGGCAAAGTCCAAGGTGAAGGCTTTTAAGGGCAATCCAGGCCAATTTGTGTGATCAGAGCTGTAGCAATGTTGAATATTTACTCTCATCTACTCTCAAGGGGTAGCAGCACTTTCAAGGAGTGATTCATCCTTCCTATATTAGATGGTTATCCTAAAATGGCATCCATTGCTCTGGATGTGCCTTGTTCTTGTCATTGTTTATGAAAGGGAACAGAAACAAACAAGTTAAAAGAGATGCCTAACATTAACACCACCAAAATTAGTCCAGATTTATGTATTCCTTCCAGCTAAGTGCTGTGTGATGAATAATTGAGGTTTTGCATGGGAAAAAATAGTGTAGACCATCATGTCATAAAAGTGCATACCACAGGGAGGCTGCACTGTGGTTATAAATACACTGTTCTTACAGTGTAAGAACAATTTTATAGCTTTTGATGGTTTGTTGTGCCCCTCACTGGTCTTTTCAGTTATTTTGCCTACTGTTAGCCTAATAGATCCCACAAAATGAAGATCCTCTATGTGTGTCAGACTGTGCTATTTCTATTGTTCTCTAGCACAGAAAACTTTAAAAAAAAGAAAGCTTCTGACAAAGAAAATAGAATTGTATTCACCATCTTGTTATTCCAGTTACACAGTGGTATTGTTCCATTATTTTCAAAGAATTTCTATTGACATAATAGATCATGGCTATAAAATAGATAAAATATGCAGTCTGAGAAATTGGTTTTAGCAGTACCTGAGGTATGAGGAGCAGATCTTCAATGCTGTTTCACTGTTTTTAATTACGCTTGTCCTGAGCTTGCTTTCCTGTCAGCTGGGTTAGAGAGCAGTGTCTTACAGTGACACTTTGCCCCAAGTACTTTGGTATTGTTTTCACTTGGCACTCTGCTCTACTTTGTTTTAGATCTATAATCGACTAGACAGAAATTGTTGTGGATTCAAACCTCTCAAGGAGGATTCCTGCATGCAGCAAGGACTGAAGCTGAAGTGCAATGATCAGGATGCTGTTGACCTGACACACATCGTTCAGAAAAGGCATGACCAAAGGCACTTGGCCTTTATAGACAATAAGGGTTTCTTTGACAGAAATGAGGACAATCTTGACTTCAAAATACTACAAGGAATCAATGAGTAAGTTTTAAATTAATTTTGTAAAGGGATTTTTAATTGTTCTAAATAATTTTGTAAAAGGATTTATAATTTCTTCCCAGTTTGAGTTTGAGACACTAAACTACTGGAATAGATATCATTGGCCCAAGACATTGACAGGATGTATCTAAAAATGTTTGAGTAATCCCACAGCTGTAAAAGATACAATTAACATACATATGATTAGGCATGCATGGACTTCCTTTGCTGAGTTGCAGCCTATATTCTTAGAATTGATTGCTAAACCATAACATAAATACTGCAATTCAGAGTAATGGCAAAACCTGATGAATTTCTTTGCGCTTTTCCAGATTCCCTGCATCTGCAGTTTCAGTGCTGAGGAGCCAGCGTCTACGTGAGAAGTTGCTCCAGTCTTTGTTCCTTGACAAAATATACTGGGAGAGCCAAGGAGGCAGAAAAGGAATTGAAAAGCTTATTGATGTAATAGAAAGGAGGTCCAAAATTCTTCTTACTTATATAAATGCACATGGAGCCAAAGTATTGCCCATGAATGAATGAATGAAACAGTCTTGTTTCCATCTGAAAGAAAGTCTTTAAAAATGTTTTATGGGACAGAAACTTGACAGTAAAATTGATTTAATTCATAGCATTATTTTTTCCCCAAAACTTTCAAGTTTACTTTTAAATAAGAAGTCTTACATGGTTTAAAAGCAACATTTAAGTGTCAGCTGCACCTCAACACAGTGTAGTCTCTTCTATGTCACCAGTGAAATGAAAATAACCAAATGATAATATGCAGTAATATGTAGGTATTAGCAGCAGTATTTTCAGTACATTAGGCTGGATTGCTCTTACTTCCCTCATTGAAGTCAGTAGATTTTATTGCAAGTTTAAATGGGAAAAGAGATGTGTAAGCACTTGATACATTGATGACACTAGCTGAAACATATATAGTACAGGAATTTGTTCATTTATTAAGTTTTCTAAAATGCCAACATTTCCAAGGGCTTCTTTTAATTTATTTAATTTTGATATTTTGAAATACGAGAACTAAATTCAACTCTTTTAGATGCAGGAGTGTTTGCGCTGGACAGGAGGGAATTTTTAAAACAGAGTGAGGAGAACATGGCTTTAGCAGTAATAAATATTTTGACAAATACAGTTTTTACTTGTTCAGTATGGAGTACAATTCATCATGAGTCACTCATTGCAATGTATTTTTGTCAGTGCAATTTTTTCTGATGTGGGGTGGATGATCTGATATTTTCTGTTTAATGATTAACTGTGTATTAAAAAAAAAGCTTTATCTTTGTGTGAATATGCTGCTAAATAAGTACATGTTTTGTTTTTGCAAAACCGTTGACAGTAGTTTTTGAGACTATTATCAAAAAGCAGAACTCCTAACAAGACTGTTGTTAAACCCAGCAGAGGAAATGTTTATTCTGTGTGCTCAGCTCTAGCCAGCAATTCAAGCTTGGGTTTCCATTAAGACTGACCACTATGGGGTGATGATTGTAACTGAGAACTTGCCCCAACTGTTCCCACAAGTGTGGTTGTTAGGGAAGGTTGGATAAACACTTCAGATAGATTTTTACCCTTGAAATGCTCCAGAAAGTAAATATCAATTGACACAGCCTATCATCACATCCATCTTCTACCTGACTGTTTAGAAAAACTCCTACCATCTTTCTAGAGAAATATTGTTTTGCCATGAGGTAATGGTAGAAGTTGGACGCTTTCATAGCTACTCTTGTCTTTATGTGTTGTAAAAATATATAGGGTGTGAAAGAATTTTGAAAGTGCTTGTGTAATGTCATTAATGACAAACTAAAATGTCTCATGTCACTGTTAATGTGGATGGGTGAATTTAATGTTTTAAATAACTACAATTCCACTGAAGCTAAAATCAGTTTTCTTTCTTAGTATCAGAAAACCCATTAACAATAATTGCATTACTAGAAGAAATAGATCTCATTATAGGCAGTGTTAAAAAGACTTAGTAAAATTTTAAGACCTTAGTCAGCTAAATAATCTTTTATTTTATTTTGTCAGCAAAGGATAGTTCAATTTATTAAAACTTCTTAGAACTTAACTATTGCCTCAAGAGAATGTGTTTTAGAGTGCCTTGGACTTTTTAACACCAAGGTAGAATTTTACAGGATTTTCAATTAATCCCTTTTTTTAAAGTGTTGTAACTTATTAGCCGGATAATTTTCATCACAGAAACAAAAATATTGCTTTGGCTTGCGCTGTGAGCAGAGTCTAGAGAAATAAATAATCATCGGGATACATTTCACATGGAATTCCTGTTGCATGGGATTTCACTCTGTGGTGGCCATCACAATCAGTTTGTCTCATTTTTTAGCCTGTCTCACAGGTTTCTTCCTGCTAGATACCTGTTTGAGCAATCAAATTTATAATCTCTCACTGCTGGAAGTGAGAGAAAGGCGCGACTCTCAGCTGCACTGAGCTTAGGAGAGGGCCCAGCAGAGTTGTGAATGTGGCTGATTATGACAAGGTCCCATGAGAACTTTGTCTTCTATCTTTAGACTGCACATCCTGATGGTGAGTCATTGCCCAGTTGTAATTTTTTTCCAGAATTGGCTCATTGCTGAAGAAGACAAGGAAATCCATTATCTTTCCAGGCTAGATAATTTATTTTTTATGGTCATAACTTGATGCATTCTTCTCCATTTCTTCTGGACATGGACTAGTGTTTCCTCGAGCATGATACATGCTTTTTTATTTGCCTGGCAGTTCAGTGCCGGCTCTTAAAGCAGCAATATAATTGCCTATGAAATTGCCCTCAAGCTAACCTGAACCAATGCCTTTCAGTAGTCCTGGACTCAAGAGAACTGAGTAGTCAAAATGCTGTGCATTACTTAAAAATCTGATCAAGCATGAAAAGCGTGACTGTAAAAAGCAAAATTTCTGGAGACTTTCCAAGGGCTAAGAAATACTCCCTATGCTGTGTTAGCATGCCATATTTCATGTACAAACACTCTCGTAGTCTTCAGGTAAGCCAGGAGACTCTTTGTGAGATTGGACAGTGAGACAGGATTGTAGATTGCTTCTAGTTCTCTCATGTTGGTAACAAACTCCAGAAAGTGCTTTTTATCTTGCTTCTGTGGAGCTTGGTACGTAATCCAGTAATGTTAGTAATGCAAAATATGATTGCAATAGCTCTTATGAATGCATACTAGCATACAAGTTCTAGCATTTTTTTAAATGAAAATGAAGAATTATGTATTTTTTGAGAGCATTTGCATAAATTATACTGTAAAAAATACAAAAGGAGCACTTTAAGTTTGTTTCTTCTCTGCTGCTACATTTAAGATACCTGCTTCAGTAACAGGTTTAAAGTTTATTGGGAAATTGGTTCACATCCTTTGGATGTAGCATGACTTTGGACTGACAGGAACTGCACTGTAGCTAAAGTAATACCAACTCAGAGGAAAAATCTGGAAGAAGCCTTATTCAACCTATGGTGATTGATAGAAAGCCAAGAAACTGTGCTTTAGTCCTCTTTGCTGGGCTGTCTTCCATTTCTGGGCATTTGGGATCAGACAAGGATTGGTGTTGCACATTACGTGGAAGGGTGTAACCAACAGCAGCAGTGAAAACCTGTGGGTGGGAAAAGGCGATTATGTCATTCTTGAATCTGCCTGAAAGCCAGAACCACATGAAATGGAATTAGAAAGTCAGAAGAGTTTGCTCTCAAAAGAGTTTGAGATTTCATAACACTGGAAGACAGAGCTTAAAATAAGTAACACAGGCACAGATGCCTTAAAATTCCTTGGGAGCCTGCTAGCAAGTTAATAGTCTTAAATATTTCAGAAGCTGAGGACATGAAAACTGGGGAGCACTGTGAGAGCAGTTTCCTTCTTTTCTTGTGGGGGTATTCTATATAACACCATATTAAAATAAATAAATAAAAAACGAGACTAATTCTGTGGTTTCAAATTTACAAATGCAGATTCAGGGTACATTAAGGGACAAGGCTCCTGCAGCAAACCTGGGAATACTTTCATGCATATGTGTGTATGCAGACACAAAAAATACTTGTACGTCTATTTATACTTTGGCTTTTTCTATAAAATGATCGATTTGGGTAATAAAGAGTGAGCTGTTTATAATTTACTGTTTACATGAAGAATTGTGTTTGTGAACCTAAGTCCAGTTTTGGGTATACACAAGTTGAAGTTTAAATAAAATAATAGATGAAACTTTTGTCCTCAAAGGATTAACTCTTCCTTTGCTAACATGTTTATATTATCTTAAAAGTTTTTTACAGACAGTTGTAGAGTAAAACAGCAGTATGTATCTCTGCTAAACTTCCAGAGTGATACCAACTCAGATTTTAAAAAATGTTTTATACTAGATATTGAATTTCCATTTTATTTTGGAATTTGTGAATTTTTGAAGTCTATTTGTACTTTAATTAGTAACAGTAACAGTATTTTCACAGGTAATGACTCATTTGAATCTCTGCTGCTATTGTCATGTAATATGTAGACATATCCAAAATAAAGAAATATCTGTATCAGATTTTCAGTTCAGATCTCTAAGTTCCAATAAATAAACCCTACTACATATTATTGTAATATGTGGATCATTAGTTACTGTTTAGAAAGAACTATGGCCTTGAAACTGCTTCTTCATGGAAACAATCCAAAAGGAATCTTTCTGTAGAAATATTTTCTAGCTATTCACTCATGAGACTTGCAAGTCTTTCTCACTAAGCTGATTCAGTGTAGCTGTGAATCTTCTGGTTACTGCAGCATGGGTATTTGCTACCTTCTTTAGCCATTCTGACAATAGCTACTTACACAAACATTGAGCAGAAAAGGCCATGCTCATTTATAATGCCAGGAAAGAAGCATTGGTCAATGACTCGTAAACTTTCTAACATGCCAGGAGCAAACACAGGAATAGCAGAGAGACACTGGACTCTATGTGGAATAGAGATTCATACAGAGTTAAAGTAGCCTAAAAGCTTTTGGCCTCTTGAAGTTTTTAGTTTTTGCCACGATCCAAGAGAGACTAATGGGAAACACAAAGATGTGGAAACATTTAAAACATTCCCTTTGCCACAAAAATTAGTTTGTTTTATTAAAAATATGACTTATTTTTGGACATCACTGCATGCTTCAGGCAAAATTCTGTCAGATACATTTGTATGAATTAATTTCAATTTCATTGAATTGTCCCAATTCCAGATAAAACCATATAAGTCAGTTAGGTTAATCTGTATTCTCAGAGGTTGGAGAACTGAACCCTCAAGTCAAAGTGAGGCCTTGGGAGAGTGACATATTAATAAGGAGAGTTTCCTGAAATATAGCATGAATATAGAACTTAGAATGTAAGTTCTCTAAACAATGCCTGTGGGATCCAAGAAGGATCTTCAAGTGTTCTTTGAAGACTTTCAGCCTGTTCCACCTGTATTTCTGTGTGTCAGGAGGTTCAAAGAGGATTAGATAAACTCAAGGACAACAAATTTATATATGGACTTTGTAAGAATTAGGTAAGGTTTTATCCTCTAACATGATACAACAATTCTGGGTGCTGGAGAATATAAGGGAAAGGAGCCACAATGCCCCAAGCTCATGTTCTCAGCTTACAGTCTGAGCTGTACTGTTGGGCTGGGTGGCACCAAGCAGGGAATTCCATATATTTTTGTATTTGAAGGCTATTCAGTCAGATGCAATATTGTAAGTTCTTCAGGCTTCCTCTTATAAATAAAAATGTATAGAATTATCTTTGTGTGCAAGTATGGGGATGCTTGGGATGTTGTGAACTGCTTTGTCTTTGATGAAAGAAGAGAAGGAAAACAGAGGGCAAACTTCTAATGCCTAAAGATAATTTTCCAAAAGCAGCTCCATGGATTTGTTCTTTTGGAAAAAACAAAATGAACAAAAATGCAGAAACTTTTTTTTCCCTTACTGTGATGCATTGTCCTTTCTATATTTGGGACTCAGTATACCAGTACCATTATGTGACTGAAATAAGTGGCTTTCTCTAAAAATTACTTCAGTTTCAGTAGTTATTTCCTTTTTAGTCTTCTGCAGTACATTTAATTCTTATTTAATAATTTTTTTCAGCATTCTCTGTTCAGGAACATTATCTCTATTTCCTTCCATGGAAAAGCTGGCATGGCATTCCATGGAGGTCTGTTAAGCTGTACAAGCACGCCTTATCAGAGGTATTCTTCAGCTGGCTATGTGAAACACTTTGAGATTTGGATGGAATTTATTAACTGTGTGAAGTCCAGCCTTCTGAAGTGTGAGGATTATGCCTGACAGATGGTACAAGCTGGCAGTCCAAAGTGCTCCTATGCTCTGGGAATTCTGAAACAGCTGCAGGTCACACAACTTAATTTTCAGATGTGAGTGGACATATCTCATGCTTAAGACAGGGTCTTTCTGGTCATCTGGCATTTTTTTCCCCTACCTCAGGTGTCCCAAAATAGAAATATGCAGTCAAAAAGTAAAAGTGAGAATACTCTGAATACAGCTGTGGCATAGTTGTGGTAAGGTGGTGATACTCAAACGAAAGCTAGACCTGCCTTATAAAAACATCATCCTGAAGGAAGATGAAAGGATTCCTCCTGTTATATATGACAAGATTTAACTTTAGAAACCCTCATTATGTGAGGCATATCCCCCCAGGGATATCTGGGACTTTTGATCTGGGATATGATCAGGCCCAAATGACTGTAGCAGCTTTCTCCCCAAACTCCCATTCATTCATTCTACTACTGCTTTTCATGATTGCATGAACAAATCTTCCATCACAATTCACTGGCTTATAGCATTCAGGTTTTTGAAATTAGATAGAAATTAAATTCAAACATGTTAGAATACCCAGTATATGCCTAAATTTTGTTGATTCTTTCAACATGATAGGCTTAATTTTTTCTCCTTCTGGGGCTGAATCACTTACATGAAAAACTCTGAACACTAAACCTGCACTTTTTATGTTATATCTGATCCCTACAAAATACAGATCTCTTTTGCAGTTGATTAATAACCAGGAATTTTTGTCTTGGTGATCTCTAACAATGTTAAGCATCGATACCAATAATTTCTCAGATTTCAACTACAAATGTGACATCTTTTTCCCTTACCAGACCTTTTTCTTCCATATAGTGTTCTTGTTATTGCAGATATCGCTGCTACTATCCAGAATTTCAGTTGTGCCTTGGATAGAAATATGTTTGGAAAGAATCTCCCAATTTCTTTCTTTTGTATTATTATTAGAGTGTACCCAGCTGAATTTCTGAAAAGAGGGCTCAGGTGAGTGATAGATTGTTATGAGAAATGTCAGAAGCCTAGTCATTGGGGTTTTTTTCTTTTCTTTAATAGTTTGGTGGAAGAATGTTAGACCTGTTATAACACAGGTAATCCACAAAGTCTTACTGGGTTCATCTTGGCTGGTCGCTGTTGTGGCCCTCATTTCTCCTGCTGTGGGTATTTTTCTCCTGTGGGTTCCTTTTGTAGTCATTCAGTTCCTGCTGCACTTTTGTCTGGGAGACTTCCATTACAGGGCTTTTAGATGAGAAGGCTTTGTGGCTTAAAAGGGAAGGGGAAATAAACCTCCCCTATTATATACATTAAAATGCAGTATTATGTTTTCTTAATAATCAGACTTGATAGAGTTGTGGTACAGTCCTGTTTCAGTACTGTTTCGCCTTTGTCTGACCTTCTGTAGGACACATACTCAGCTGACTTGGTGGTTCCCCCAGACTCAGTGCACTGCCAGCTGCCTGAGCCATTCCTTCTAAAGTTACTTTTTGACTGAGCTCTGAGGCTCTTTCTGTCCAGCTGCAGGAGTCACTGCACTTGGGATCGCAGCTGGACCTGGGCTGATTCAAGGGATTTGTACCCCATTGGGTAGTGCTGATAAGACTCTTGTACTTGCTGCTAGAAAGAGTGCACTACTCCATCAAACTCTACACTGCAGTCACACTTGAATGCTTGCTTGGCTGTATCAGCATGAGCTAAGCCAGTAAGGCAACTCATGCGACAGAAGCGTTGATGTATTCTGAGAGCCGCCAAAGGTCAAAGAACAAAAGAGATTAAATCCCCATTAAAATCACAGCTTTCCACTTCATTTTGCTTTGTGCGCTTTTATGTCCAAACTTGAACTTGAAATGCTAGTTTGCAAGTAGCTTGATGTGCAAACACAGCTTTTGTCAATTTGTTAGTGTTTGTGTTGCAAAGCAAGAGATCCCAAAGCCAAAGAGCAACAGATTAAAGCTTATGCAGTGTCAACACCATACTGGGAAAGAATTCTTACCCTCTATCACAGTCTTATCAGAGTGATAATCTGCATGGCCAAGAAGAGCTGACTCCTATTTTTTGTTACACTGTTGGCTTAGTGCAAAGATTTCTTTGATTTTCTGCTGTTAGCTTTACCACCCAGTGTAGATATCCCCGGGCTTTCACAATTGCTCTCTTTCCTGCTAAGAAAACAGAACTTACATGTGTTTCAGTACTTCTTGGCAACCTGCCTCCCACATATAGTTTAGGGTCAAATTTTCTACCTATTTGCTTTCCCTGATTTTAAGCATAGGTAATGGTGTAATTAGCAAACAAAAATTTTTTTGTAACAATTTTTTCTCTTGGTTTGGGGAGAAGTCCTGCCAAAAACTGTGTAAATATGCATTATAAGAAGGGACTGCAGATCATCAGAAAAAAGCATACTTCAGAAGTGTAGGTCTGAAAATGTGGTTTGATACTCATTCAGTTTTGCAAAAATAACTTGTGGAGCTCAATATTGTGGCTATTCCACTTTTTAAGGGCTGGATGAATGTTTAAGAAAATTAAGATTATCTCCTTGACCAATTTTTTTTTATAAACTGCCACCCTCCCTGTCACTATATGTTGAGTAAAGCCTGGAAAAGTCCTGCACTTTGGATGACTTTCGCTGTGGGATCCAGATAAAGGGAGGCCATAATTTCTCACGTAGCTGTCTGTAATCTGCTTTCCTCAGCCCCCATCCCTGGGGGCCATTCTTACAACCTCTTGGAGCCACCATAGGCTTGTGTTACAGCATAGTGTATGGTCAGCTTTGCTAGATTCCTTCCTTCTCATGCATATGTTTCAAGTCCTTACTCGTAATTAAGTCCTTACTTGCATTAGTGAAAGCAAAGGCTGCATTCTTTAAGGCTCACATCTGAGCCTCCAGTTCTAGGGAAACTTCTGCAATTGTTTCCTGTTTCTTGCTTGGCAAACAGATGTCACCAAGATCCATTCAAGCATTCTGGAGTGAACTGAATAGGGATTTTGCAATTTTCATATTTTTCAGTGGAGAAAAAACACTAGGATCCTCTGGAAAAGGACCCTTTTGGCCAAGTTTGCAGCTGTTAATTCCCAATGAAAATAGGTGATTTCCTCCAGCCTACATGTCGACATCCAGCTTTCACCATATTCTTCTGGCTAAATTAGCAGATTGCCCTGTCGGAGTTGTGTTTTGTGCCGTGTCTCTCACATCATGAGTCACAGGCAATAAAGGGGCTAGCAAGATAGTTTGGAAAGAAGATAGCTAATGGAAGGTTAGGTAATGGTGGGTTGTATCTAGGTTCTCTCTTAATTTACCCAGCTCCTCCCTAAACATTAGCAATGTTTAAATACACCCCTGGGCATGATTTCACAAAAAATGTCGATTTCAAATTATCCACATTAGGTCTTTATGTGTTCCTAATGGGGTTCTGATTCTTATTTATGCTGGCAGTTATATAACAGAGAATTCTGTACAGTAAATTTAGTTTAAGGTGCTTCAGCATGTTAAATGAGCCCCAAATATATTCTATACTTGCTAAAATAAGTATCAACTTTTCAGAAGCACAGTAGATAACATTCCACTGCTAGATTAGGTGTGGTGTGACATATCTTTCCATTAACTGCAGATCCAAAATCTTCTATCTGGAGTTAATGGAAAGATGTGTCACAGAGATATCCTGTGAATGCTCTCCAAGGGTCTCGAAAGAACACATGAAAAATTAATATATTTTTATCCACATAGGAAGTTTTCCCCAGTGAGGGATTTCTTACAAAAAGCATGTAGTGATAAAACAATGGAAAAAGCCTTCAAACTGAAAAAGAGTAGATTTAGATTAGATACCAGGAAGAAATTCTTCACTGTGTGAGTGGTGAGATGCTGGTTGCCCAGAGGAATTGTAGATGCCCCACCCATAGAAGCATTCAAGGCCAGGTTGGATGGGGCTTTGGTCAAGTTGGTCTGGAGCAAAGTGTCCCTGCCAATGGCAGGAGGGCTGGAACTAGATGATCTTTCAACCAAGTCATTCTGTGGGTCTGTGAATCCAAGTGTTCTTCTACACATTTTACAAATACAGTTCAGAGTAGTTTTTCATTTAAACCAATTTTGCCACTTCCGATGTAGAAGGATATGATAAATTAGAAATTGCAAATGTGATTCACAAGGAAGGACGTTAGTGGTTTCTAAAACATCTTTCGCCTTTGAATTAATACAAATGTGTAGTATCATGAATTTTTGTCCATTTAAAGCTCTGTTCCTGTTCAGGTTTTATGATCAGTTTGAAAGCTACTAACCTGGGTGTTACATTTTACATAATGCTGCAGTTTCAAATTTCAAAATAGTATGGATCAATTATAGCAGAATATTTACATCAGAAAAGAAGTCTTAAGATAATTTCAGATCAACATGCATTTCCAGCTAAAACAGGATGTCTAAACTGTTTGGATGCAGCCATTTTATCTGGAGGTCATTCCTCATTTAAAATCTGGTGGAACATTCCCTGAAGACTTAATGGCAGCAGTCCCAGGGAATATGATAACCATTGGCTCAGGCTTCTCATAATGATGGTACACAGTCAGTTGAGAGTCAGGTTAATCTGTCTTCCCAGCATGGTGTGTTAGATCTATGATTTCCAAAATAGAAGATCATCAAGCACTTTGCTCCAAGGAGACAATCAAAATCAAAACCCAAAAAAGAAAAATAAAGCAGTAAAATAAGTCTAAATATGATGGAAAAGATGAATAAATGAAACAGGCTTAAAACCCAGGAAATTTTCTTGGAGAAAGCTCCGTTTTGTGTGGGTGAGTTCTCTTACAATACACAGATGCTGGAAAACTTTAAACATTTGACGTTTTCCAGTGTAGCCATATGAAAAACTACCCTCCCCTCCTGCTTGTTACAGAATCGCTGCTGACAAAGTGTGTGCACATCACAATGCATTCTGAGAGGACAACTTCTTTTAATCACTGAGTGGGAGTCATTTCTGCCTGACACCACAGAGGAAAAGCTATCAAAGGATAGGACTGTGCATTGATTCTCATACTGCCTGCTCATAATACCTTTTTCTGGGCTCATTCATATAATTGGTTGTTTTCTTTTTCATTAAAGATGTAGTATTAGATGCCACATCAAATTAATTAATTAATTACAGAATTATCCAATCAAACAGTTCTTAAAATGAACATTCATTACATACCATTCTAGTAAAAGTATGGCACACTGAGACAGTTGGCTTCCCTTTCAGTTCTCACTTTGATGATGTGTTTTAAATTCTAATTAGAAAATTTCACATGAACCTGATGTTACTATGGAAAAATATTTCCTAAAATGCTGTGAGTTACAGCTGACTTAGGATCTGATAGCAGCCTTGGAAGCCAGTCAATCGAGTGATTTACAATGTGTGACAATATAGCTCCAAATCAGCTTTGAAACTATCACAAGATTATGTCCAGGTGAATACCTGCAGTTCCTGAGGCTGCAATCCAATTAGGTAGCTTTAATTTTCTTGAAAATGTATGAAAATATTTTTATGAATTCTCTGAAGCATGGGAAGGAGTTACTAATTTTTGTCAGAGGGCATTAATCTTTAATTAGGCCATCCTGATTTGGAGCCAAGTCCTGGAAGGGGTGACACTTGCCAGCTGCTTGGCTCAGATGGGGGATGTTGGGCTGTGAAGCAAAGCCCCCAAGGGACCAGAAGGCTCTTAATGAAGCCCTGTGTGCTTCCACTGGCTCTTGTTAACACATATTTCCCTTTCATCTCCTACTTTTCTGTGGGTTTCTTCTGTATCTCTACAGGCAGCTGCTTTCTTATAGTGATAATTTTTTGTTGTAGCTCCGAGAGCAGACAAAAGTGTGTTTCAGTAGTTAGCAATATCAGTGTTAGAGCCTAGCATCAGAGCTGTAGGCATTTTGTCTGTCAAGTAGTTTATCTACACCTACACAGACCTACCTCCTGTTAAATGGGCCTGTTTCCTGGAGCTTGGATATAGTTCAGAACTTCAAATGTATGAAACTTCTCCCACATCCAAGACATTTCAGTTACGTATAAAAGTGCATTTAGGAAACATGATGGGTTGAAAAAGACAGAGCACTCTAAAAATTACATGCATTCAGATGGTTTTTATTTGAGTCTTGGAAGCACTTGTTAACTTGGAAGGATTCAAATTCAGATTCAGTTTGCATGCAGAGTTTTTCTGAGATCTAGCTTCAGGTTTTACAAAGTTATTGTTCTGTGTCATTTTCTTTCTGCCTGAAAGAAGGATGCAAGTAGTTAAAAAGCAAATTGCATATAAAAAGCATTGCCAGAAAGACCTAATTATATGGGTGTCCAGTTCAGGTACAAGTTGTCAGCTCTTTTGCCCTTCAGATGCCCTGCATGCCTGTCTGCAAAGAGCTAGAGCGCAGGTTTGTAAGTGTGTTAAGTCTCTAATTGAATATAATTTGGATAGCACTTTGATTCACCTGGGAAAATGGTGATTCTTGCCTGGTGTACTGACCTGTGATAGTAACTACATTAGAAATTGAAACAGAGCTATCATTGAATTACAATTGATTAGCGTTCTGCACCTGAAAATTTGCCTATTTTTTCCAAGTGTATCAAATAATGCCTCAAAAACTATCACCTATTCTTTAAATTGCTTTGCTCAAAGATGAGGATGCCTAATACAATAAAGGGAGGCATACATCAAATACATAGACTTCTTTCTGCATTCAAGTTGAAGGTTTCCTTAGCTTCAATTCCTTAATCCAGGCTTGATCACACTTTCAACAAATAAAAAGAGATCAGGTTGGGGTTGGAAATACATGTAATTTTGAGAATAAAATTAGTGATGGCATTAAAAATCATGTGTTTTATAGACACATTTGAAATTAAGTTTAAAAGCAAGAGGTAAGATCGAAAACAGAGCAATGCTTTGAAGACAGGCTTTGAAAAAGGAAAAAGGAATCCCAGACAACAAAATACCATAGAAAATGAAAAATCCAATAGGACATCTAGATAATTTTTTTGCTGTTAGAATTGTTTATTTTTGTATAATTAAGGCATACAGAACTCACTGTTTGAGCTTTCCAATCTTGCTTTATAAACATTTTGGCTATTCAACACGGTGTGATTGTTTGAAATATATTCCTTGTCGTAGAATAAAACCTTCATGCAAGATGAGGATCTCTGTTTAGGGCACAGCTGTGCTTGTGTTCTAGCATTTGCAAAAGCAATATGATGATGCTGGGGACCTGACCTTGCATCCCAGAAAGCCACACAAATAGATGCTTTTAGTAGTTCTCCAGCATGAAACTGGAGTATATTAGGAAATCCTGTGTCTGGCTTGGAAACTGTTGTGCAGTTGTTGCACACAGAAAGCTTCTGTGCACTGCCCTGGAATCAGAATGGGGGACAGACGCAAAATGGATGGTAATTAACAGCATGTTGGAGGCACTTTGTGCTTTCCCAAATAATTCTCAACAAAGTTTTTGGGATAATCTTTGAGAGCATAATTTAAATAGGTTTCATGACTAAATGAACTTTTTTTTATGTTTCCTTCAGATCAGGTCAGGGAAAGCTCAATTGCTTCTATTTTCAGGATAATACAGGCAATTTTTACAGACAGGGACAAAACTTCACCAGAATCTATTAAAGAAAAAAAGGCTGCTTTGTGCAAACCCAGCTGCTTGAAACTGTGCCAGAACATATCCTATAGGAATTAATCTTGTTTTCTGGGGGGGGGTGGCATTTAATTTACCGTAAGATACAATTTTCCATTTCTGAGGCGTGCTTGGTACACAAGGCTGTCTTAATGGAGCATGGCAAGTCAAGTCAGCCACTGGAAAATGAACACCATAAAGCATATCCTTGAAAACTTTTGCCCACTTTGGTAGAAGGGCTCAGGGAAGTTTCTCCTGAGCCTCTTGCTCTTCTGGGAAGTGAATGCAAGACTTGGTAAATCCTCTGAACAACTTAACGAAGGAGACATTGTGGGGCAAGGGAGCATTCAGTTGTGAAACAAAGCCAGAGCAAAAATCTTCATGCAGAAAGATGCTGACACCTTCCAGCCACATAGGAATTGGGAAACAATTGTCTTTTTGAAGGTATGAGGTATGGGATTGTTTATCTAGGCTGGGCTGTTTGTCATATAGTTAGCTCAAAAATGGAACCAAGCAGAGAAGACAAGAGCAAGACTGAGCATATCTCTGCACTATTCAGCTGAAAGCCTTGCATTGAAAGGCAGGTTCCCAGCACTAGCCACAGAGAAAGAATTGCACTTCTGGGAGTGGGGAGAGCAAGGAGGATGGAAGATGACCTTGTGCCCATGCTTTTATCTCAGGGACCAATAGGAGTGGAGGCAGACTGGCAGATGAGGCTGGCAGGGACAAGTGCTGTCACCTCTCCCTAGCCAGAGGGACAGAGTTGGTCCTGTGAAACCAAGCCAACAGTGTGGTGACCACCAGGAAAGTCCATGTGGCCAGGCACAGCGTGTATGCAAGATGTACTTTTACAGTATAGCTCAGACAAGGTCAGATTTCTCCAGTGGAAGGCAGAACATGAAAATACAAAACTTTCTGTTGGGAAATGACAGTGAAATGGACAGCTGCTAAGGATCACTTAGGAGGAGTGGAGAGGAGTTTGCACCAAATATATATTATTATTTCTGTATCCTTTTATGTTCTTTGAAAATGCAGAAATGTAGGATTTTTTTCCTTCTTGCATGCCATTTTTTCACACCAGGATAAGATAGCGTTCTTTTGGGAAAAATTCAAGACAAACTCTAAAAGCAGCTTGAAAGCTCACCATTGTTTCAAACAGTTCCTCATTGTCTGTATTTTTAAAACTGTCTTGAAATATCAAACCTCCAGTTTGTTTTGACTGGCCTCTGCCTGATATCATCTTACGGGATTCTTGCCAGCTGCTAATGTCTAATGAAGATATGAATCTTTTTCCTCAAATCCTTGCAGACATGTCCCCTGTCCCTGGGGATAACATGAGCAGCCAGCTTCTCACTCAGACCTGCAACTTCACTGTCAGATTCAGCTTTGATGTTCTGTGCAGTTTCTCCAGAGCACAGCCTTCTTTCTCCCTTGCACCCACAGCTGGCAGTTCCATACAAGCTCTCGTGTCACACCTGGAGTCATGCCTTGAATCTGGGCTGTGCTTGCTGGTTGCAATTTTGCCATGCATGCAGCCATTCATGTTATCACTGTGGGGATGGGGCAACCCTGGGCGTGGGGACAGACTGGGGAACAAGGGGATGGAGAGCAGTGCCAAGGAAAGGGGCTTGGGAGTCCTGGTTGATGGCAAGTTGAACATGAGCCATGGTGCCCTGGCAGCCAGGAGGGCCAGCCCTGTCCTGGGGAGCATCAGGCACAGCATCACCAGCCAGGCAAGCCAGGGGATTGTCCTGCTGTGATCTGCATTGGGGTGGGCTCACCTTGAGTCTTGGGGGCAGTTCTGGGTGCCACAATAGAAAAAAGATATAAAGCTATTAGTTGTGACAGCGGTCACAAGGGTTTTCAGGTGAGGTGAGAGATGACAACATTGACTCCATGTTCAGAAGGCTTGATTTATTATTTTATGATATTTACATATATTATAACTATACTAAAAAGAAAAAGAAGGAAAGATTTCCAGAAGCTGCTAAGCGAAGAATAGACTCGAAAGAATGATAACAAAAGCCGCTCTCTTGGACTCTGTCCGAGATAGCTTGGTCCTTGATTAGCCATTAAGTATAAACATCCAAGATGGGCCAATCCAGACAGATCTGTTGCATTCCACAGCAGCAGGTAACCTATTGTTTACCTCTGTTTCTGAGGCCACAGCTTCTCAGAAGGAAAAATCCTAAAGAAAGGATTTTTCACAAAGAGATGTCTGTGACAATTCGTGAGTGTTCAAAAGAGAGGTGTGAACATGGGGGAAGAGGGGAAGCCTTATGAGGAGTGGCTGAGGTCACTTGGTCTGTTCAGCCTGCAAGAGGTTGAGGGGAGACCTCACTGCATCCTACAGCTTCCTCAAGAGCAGGCACTGATCTCTTCTCTGTCATGCCCAACCGTGGGACCTGAGGGAACGGCATAAAGCTGTGTCAGGAGGGTTTAGGTTAGATGCTACAACAAGGTTCCTCACCCAGAAGGTGGTTGGGCACTGGAATGGACTCCTCAGTGAAGTGGTCACAGCTCCAGGCCTGACAGGGTTCAGGAAGCATTTGGACAACGCTTTCAGGCATCACATCCCAGTGTGATTCTTGGGGCTGTCCTGTGCAGGGCCAGGAGTTGGACTCGATGATCCCTTCTAATGCAGGATATTCTATGATTCTATGAAACTAGCAAAGACCACAGGAGCTATTTTTCTGGTAGCTTTCAATTCCCAAACACCCCAGCTGCCAACATTGTCTTTCCTTTCAATAACTTTATGGCATGTCTCTATGGCAAACGCTTCATTTGCTGGTGCCAAAACCAACAGGCTCTGGACTGCATTGCCAGAGTAGAAATGGTGTCACTACCACTGTGCTATTGTTTTCCCAGAGGATGGCCTCTTACACAGGCACATAGAGAGCCCTAATTTTGTATTCTTCAAAAATACAGATGGAAAGTAAACTTTTTTGGATACTATGTAATTTCTTTAGTATGATCAAAAAGATATGAAGGAGCATACAACTGCCAACTTCTGGTTTCGTTTCTTTTTTAACTCTAACTCCACAAATGAGGTGGTATCAAGTGGAGTCCAATCAAAACAAACAAGCTAGTCTAAAAACTGAGTTAAAATAGAAAATACCCACAAGGAAGGTGGAATCCAGTCCATAATATGCATTAAAACCTGTATGGAAAGTCAAAATATAAATTAATCAATGTTTGTGATTAATGAATGCTAAGAATAACTTGCTAGAATATTCCCATAGTTTATGATAAATGTTCAACTAAATCTCTAAGAAGTGGTCTTTTGCTCTGTACTCAATGTTGAGAAAACTACTGGCAGATTTGCTCCTTATATTTTTGAAGTAGCCCCCAGACATGAGACTTCTTAGACAAAAAGAGAAAATGTTTTGAGCTTGCAAGATTAATAGCTTAAGCGAAAGTTAATATGTGGCAGTGCAGTGATATGTTGGGACTAAAGATCATTATATCCCAAGTGGAATTTTACAAATAATCAAATAGCAGCATTGTTTCAAGCAAAGGGAAAAGGTGACTGAGATTTATAAAGTTAACTTGTTCTTGGGATGCCTTGGTATTTTGCTGCATGTGTAGGAGGATTTGCAAATTCAGTCAACAACAGCCCATATGGCAGAGACTTGCCCAGAGCTGAATGAACCATTGAGAACATTCCTTTGAATAATAGCTTTTTAATACAACATGAAATTCAGTAAACATATTATTTGCTGAGTGCATTTAACAGACTGTCTGGTTCTGGAGGGAGTAAAATCTGAAACGCAGCTACAGTGCAACCAATAATTTTAAAGAAATGTGCCAGAAAGGTTATCCTGTACATATTAATCAACAAGCTCTCAGTCTGATGTCAGATGGAGGCTGAATGCTTTGGCAAGCACCAATGGAGTATTATTTTCTGGGATAAAACCCCAGTAATCTTTACATGCTGCAGGTACTGCGTCATACATTTCCTGCTCACTAGCTCGAATTCAAATGCATGTTAGAGTTTGAAATTTCCCATATGCATCAATCTTCTTGATGTTTTTTAAGCTTTGTAGTGCAATGGCAATGAGTTTCAGGGTTACAGTTCATGGCAATTTTAAAGTGTGAAGCCTTTTAAAGAACAATATTTCATGTCTCCTGTAAGCTCCAAGTACAAATTTGTACCTGACAGACATCACTCATATTTTCCTTTGCAACATGTTTTTTGCCTCTTTGAATAAACAGTTCAGATCTTCCTGCTGCCCTTTCTCGTCATCCTGGTTTTGGTCAAGGTAAGATCAGACCATCTACACTGTTCCTGCTAAGCAGCAATGAAGGTTGGGAGCTCAGAGATGGGAATGTGACACTTTAAGCATGCAGAGGGGCTGCAGGCACTCTTTACAGTTTCCATAAGTCAGGTGTCTGAACCTCAAGATTTCATCTGTAAAAATGAGTTCACAGGTAAAATGATGAATTAAAAAATATGAAAATGAACTATTAGCTTCTTTGCTGTGGCCCCCTGCCTTCTGTGTCCCAACAATTGTGTATGTTTCATTTTTCCCAAGACTTTTCTCTCCCCCTAACTGAAAGATCTAGAAATATGCTTTAAAAAGAGGAAAAAAGATGTCTCCTTTCCCTGACATTCTGCTGCTGCAGGTTGGGAAATACCACCCAAAAGGGAAAAATTAATACTAAAACCATCAGCTTTGGCAACATCATTGCTGCATATGACTGGCAGATTTGTTTTTTGTTCTGAAGTGCAGTGTACAGAGGTGGCAGTGCTCTCATGGCTCTTGGTGGGGGGCCAGAGGGGAAGCACCAGCCCAGGGGTTTTAATGGTGATGTTGCAACACTGAGAGCAGCTGTTGGACTGCACGGTGAGGAGAAACATTTCCATGGGATTTCTGCTGTGTGGGGTGAGAGTGGGAACATCTGAACCTCGTGGTGAGCTCCCAGATGCACAAACCACATGTCTGAGCTGACACACAGGGAAGCATTGTTCATCAGTTAAAAATTGGCATCTGTTACTTCCTCCCTTTGAGCCAGACTGGGAACCATATTGTGACTCCTTAGGTGCTCTGGCAACAAAATTACATATTGCCCCACACTGAAGAATTAGTTATTAGTACAAAGGGAAGAACTGTGCAATACAACAGAAATATGTAGGACCAAATGCAATGGGATGGGACAGGTGACAGGAGACACACAGGAGATGGCTTTGAACTGGGTCTGATTGAGAAATGGATGTACCACTGCACATAGTGCTGCCAGACTCATTTGTGTCTTTTAATTTTTTTTCTTTTCCCTTTTTTTTTCTTTTCTATTTAATAAAAATTGGAAAAAGTGCAGAACAAAATGAAAACCGCAGAGATCTGTTGATGTTTACAAGACCTCAGCTGGACTGTGGTCAGGGAGCAGTTGCTTTGCTTTTGCTGGTATTATTTCCCAGGCTGACTTTCCCATGTAAACCACAGCTGTGAGCAGGTGGCAGTGCATGTTCATGTGTGCTTCATGGAGGGGAATGGCCTCTCTTTGAATCTTGTGCATTTTCTTTTCGTGTTCAGCTGAAAACATAATTTACAATGGCAGACAGATATAAACAAGTATTTCACAAGATGAAAGCAAAATACAAAGTCCAAAACTTATAGTGTTTTGGTTTCTTTTCCTAGTTATACTTGATATGTAAGTGTACTTTACAATGAAATACATGTTTAGAAAAGAGGTCAGACTGGGTGAATACATAAGCTAATTTCTTTTTCTTCAGATGAAAGTGGATTTCTTTTTCTTTTTAATTTGGAAAAAGGTCAAGCCTCTCTCCCCCATTGCTACATTTTTTCCCATGGAGAATAGACTTGATTGTTCTCCAAACATTGTTTCCTGTTCTTCACAGAGGGGAAATGTTTATTCATTGTTCCTAATAATCAGACATACTGTAATGACTTGCTCACAGGGAAGAAAAAAATACAGGAAAGTTAAGACTGATGATTAATGTTTTCTTTATTCTGAAATTTTAGCAGCAGTAGAGCAGGAGCTGTTACAGTGAAGTATGTGTGATACATTGGAAAGCCTGGATAAGCTGAAGGATGTATATCACAAGCAAAAGATGAGTACAAAGAGGCATTTATTTGCCAGAGAAAATGGAGAGAAGCATTTTCTCTGTCACTGCTCATCCAAGCAGGCACAATCTTTTTGGTGCCTGTAAGAAGGGTAAGAATGCAAAATTGGAAGGCTGTCAGACCAATGCTATTCACTTAATTGCTTTAGATGAGTTTGATTGGGATGATCACAGTGCATCATTCAAATGGCAGTTTAATGTGTCCCAGCAGATATTTAAACTGCTGCTCAGGCAAGATCTGTTGGGGTGAATGTTTCAGGATGTTCCTGAAGCCATGGCTGTTTCCCATGCACAGGACCTCAGAAAACCAGGGGCTTGCCTGCAAGAGACTCTGTCAGTTATACCAACATAGCTACCCCTGGAACCAAGGTGCACAGCTGTGCATACTAAAACTCCTCTTGGACTGACATAGGGTAAGCCAAAGCAAAATACAGCAGTTAAAGCCACAAGCCACATGGTTTTCCTTCCTTAATTTTTTAACATAAAGTTGTGTACTGAAAAGACTTTCCCATATAGTTCAAGACTAAATCTTTTATTGTAACTTTTCCACATCTATAGATTCTGCTTGAATAAGCAGCCTATTAGTTGTTTTCTAAACAAAATAAATGTGTTAGCAGTTATAAATGCTAACAGTGACCTTCAGTGACCTACAGTTGTTCACAATATGTTCGCTTCAACAGAAAAAATAATTTTTCTAATGCAAATGGTGGAGTGCTGATATCCCAGAATTAGTTCCCAATCTCTCAATGTGAGATTTTTGAGTCAGGGAATATTTATATATTTTTTTTTCACACACATATATATATATGAATCTCCAACATTTTCATTCTACTAAACTCCTTATTTCATTCTGCCCATACTTATATGGAGCAGTGCTTCTCCCAGGATAAAAAATACTCTCTTTCTGAATCTCATTCTCCTTCTAGTTGCTCATCTGGAACATTCACTTCCCTTTTCTGCAATGGGTTTAGAGTAAGTGTTGTTACCATCCTAAAATACAGCTCATCAGTTGCTACTGAGGGCATAGGAAAAGAGTGATAATTCTGTTCTTTAAACTTTAGTATTTTTTTTCACAGATCCTAAATATCTCAAGAACAAATTCAGAGATAATACATTTAGAGTGAAGAGTAATCCTGTTCTTCAAAGTCGTTGTTCTGAGAATTTCTCCATCAGTTTTTCCTTTTTGAAAAAATTGTCAGGCAAATTAGAAGATAATTTATATGTGCTTTATATTCTTCCCAGATGTTCCTATTCTATTCTATTAATTTAATGTTACTGCTCAAATGTAATGGATTTTTAATGAGGGATCTAAATTAAGATATAAAATAAAACTAATTAATTAAAATGTAAATGAGTATTGGAAGCAACGAAAACAGCAATGAAGATGCATAGAGCATCTAAGACTAAAAAGAATCAACAGAAAACAATGATACCATGTGGCAAAGAATTAGGCTGATGTATTTCTAAAAGTTATGAATTTTAAAAATCGAATCTCTGGAGGAAAAGGGAGTTCTGTAAGGATTTTTTTTCTGTACAAATAGGAAGGAAATAATTAGGTTAATGAAAAGTGGCAGAAAAAACCCCTAAATCTGAGGGAGAACACTAAAATTCAGCTGAGTTTGAAGAACACTCTGCCTGCTACAAAATATAGTTGCAAATCTTTTCTGAGGTGTTTATATCAGAATTACAGCTGATAAAACAAGATGGGGCCTGGGTTTCTTCATGTTGATTCAATTCCACCCAACTTAAAGAATCACACTGAGTTCAGTGTGCTACGTTATAGGGAAGGCATTGATAAGCTGGAAAGGCTTCAGAAAAAAAGCAGAGAAACTGAGTGGAGAGCTAGGGTGTGGAGTAAGAGAAAGAAAAGATAAGTAAAACAAGCCCAGAGCAGCATTCCTTAGTTATAATGAGAACAAAATAAGTGGTGTCAGCCTGTGATGTCTGGGAGGCACTGAAACTATATGCACCTAAGAATGTAACTGGGGCGAACAGGATGGCACCAATGGTGGTTGCGGAGCAAATAATTACAAAAACCCTGACACTGAAAGTCAGAGCTTCTTGGGTCATGGCACACTTACCACATTAACTTGGTATGTGACAGAAAGTAGTCCCTGGTCCCGGTTTCTGTCACCACATAACCCAAACTGAGGCAGGAGCCAGCACTGGCCTCTTCCAAGTACCAAAGCTATGGCTGGCAGCTAATTCACAGTATTTCCAGGCTCCATCAGACCTGGCTTTTGTTACATGTCCAGCTGGAGGCAGGCAGCTCCCATGGCACACAGGCCCAATGCCAACCCCCTGCCTTCTTCCAGGACAGGGTCCTCGAGCAGGAAACTTGTGATCAGAGCAAGAATTTTGGTAGAGAAGGACATGGAGCTGTGACAGCAATGAGTGAATGTTTCTTACAAATTTCAGTATTGGATCCTATCTCTGGATTGTACAGCAGAGGAGGAGGAAATAGACACCTTTTTCCTTCCTGCACAATGGCATGGTTATGCACAGAGTCAGAAGGGGCTTAGATGCTCCTGCAGCTGGGGACACCGTTTCTGTCAATGGCTGTAGATCATGTAAGCAAAAGGTAAACCCTAAATTTTCATAAAACAGATCTAAGTCTGTTACAGAGATGATAGATGAACTATGTATATATTTACCTCTAACTACTGTGCTTGTATAATATCAACATTCAGGATTTTACACATCAATATTTGTCATTATTTAAAGTTAAAAGATTACCTCAAGTTTGGTAGTAAAAGAAAAGCTGGTTGTTATCAGAGACATGCAAGAGATGTACTGAGCATGGAGTTGGATGTGTTTTGAGCCTTAGGGAGAGCACCAACATAAAGTATACGAACAGTGGTTAGGATGAGGAGGACAGGAACACACAAGTTAAGTGGATTGCAAATGTGTGACCAATCTTAAACCAGTAACATTTCAGCCTGAGCTGAAATAATCATGTGAAATTTTAGTACCATGTTTTCTCATACTAAAAAGGTGATGCTTTGTGTAAGCAGCTGTGAATGTCTGAAATCCCTTCTAAGCCATGAGAAATAATTAGATCAGTTGACTCAGATACAACAGTGCTATTATTCACTGACTGGGCTTACTTGTGACACTGGAAAGGTCTGAATTTTTATAGGTTTATGAGGCTGAAAATGAGATTGTCTTAGAAGATGCCACAGCCTTGAAAATCACAAGTAATGGGTCAGAATCTGGTGATAAAATGTAATCTGAGGATTTGATGATCAACTAGCACCCGCATCCTATTCCTTTACCATTTTTTTTTCCTGTCTGCTTCCATCTGGTCTGAATGCAGCTCAGCTGGGAGCCCTAAATCCTGCTGGTTTTGTGTTTATAGCAGCATAACCCTTGATTCAGAGCCTTTGATAGCTCCCCTCTGGCTGCCACACACCACACATGTGCAGGAGATACACACCAGCTGTGAAGTCAAGCTGGCAGGGACTAAAGGCTAATGAGACTTTGTGTAGCTCTCAATTCTCACATCACAGAAGTGCTCCAGCAGCTCCTGCCAGGTTCAGCTGTGTCTTGCTGTGAAATAGCCTTCAGTGCACTCCCCTTCCCCTCCAGTGTCCTCTGCCTCCTTTTTTGCGCCCAGACAAGTGGCTGAAGAGTTTGGTGCACTTGTATAGGGTGGGCTCTTTGGGAAATTGTGGTGTGGATGTGGCCTCTGCTTCAAGAAGCCTGTAAATCACTGGTGTTGGGAAAACAGAAGGATATACAAGATCGTTTTAGATACAACTGGTTTCTATCTTTTTCCCTAAGTATCAAGTACAGGCAAGTGAACTTACAGGATTGCATTAGGTGGATGTATTTTAAGGCAGTTTTAAAGGGAATATATTTAGAAGAATTCTTTTACCATTCTGAAAATGGTAGCAACTACCTCTAATTTCTTAGGATGCTTGGTTGAAAAACACAACTATCTTCTAAAGTTTGTAAAGAATTATCATGATAGGACTGAGTTTGGCAGACATATACTATATTTCTATATAATCTCAGCTCAGAAATCTGTTTCACATTTTGCATGTGTTGTTTATGGCTGATAGATATTTTTTCACTTTCTCTGATATGAATTATGTCCCTTATATTGAATAAATGGGCTTTGTAGTAAATGTGATATGTAACATTTTAGCAACTTCACATTTATTTGATGAAAGCATTTTTTTGTGATTTATTGCAAGGTGCTCTGAGAAATTGGAATAAAAAGCTTTTCTTCTCTGTAAGGACAATTGTATAATTCATATGGATGTATAAATTTCAACCCATAGATGTAGATGGTTGCTGGTGACACCTGCCTGTTCATCATGTGTTTTGTACCCATGCAATGCAAATGAGAGCTGAGGACTAAAGAACAGAAAGTAATGAAGTGTCTGTTGCACATGCCAAAGAAAACTTACAGGAACACCAGTAGCTGCAGGACGAGGTGGAAGAGGCAGAAGTGACACACAAGAGCCAAGTGTTGTCACTGTTATCATTTACTTTGATTAAAGACCTATTTGTATGATCAATCATTTACTAGATGTTCAAACAAGTGGCTGTCAGAGAATGCTTCAGGAGAACAGCAGCAATGAGGTTTTGAAGATAAGTGTACATTTTACCTATCCTTCCACAGCTGCTGGAAAATGAATGTCAGTGCTAATGAAGAAAAGGTCTCTTGGGATAACAGGAAGCTGCAGAGTTAGAAATGTGGGGTTTGTTTACTCTCTGTAGAGAAAAGATCTCAATGCTTTTTCTGTCACTGCAGTTTTTAAGATACTTGGATTTAGAAGTCCCTAAGTTCTGAATACCACATACCTCAAATAACTCCCAATCATTAAGAGAAAAATTGTCACAGAGAAAAGAGCTGGGATCTATTTGCTCATGATTTATTTTGCTACATGCTCAAGGCCTTGGTCTAGTTCAATTTTTTTACTAGGTAGGTTTTCATAACCTTCTGCAATGGTTCTTTACATAGTTTAGTCCATTGTCTTAGAAGTGAAATGACTGATGGAAATGTATCATAAAAAAGTCAATTAAAGCAACAATGACAAGCTCAAAAAAGCAATAATTATCACTTATCAACATTGAAGGAAGATTTAAAAGATAACTTCAAAACAGAAATTACTTAATTAATTATATTCTTGGTGTAAGACTGGATGTTTGGGAAATATTTTGCATGTTTTTTTTAATTTTTTTGATAGCTGTGGATACAAACTTTTTTAAAAAAGGAGGAGCCTAAAATAAACTTCGCGAAATAGAGAGGCCTAAATTAGCATCCGAAGTGGTTTTCAGACATCTAGCTCCATGGCTTCTGTCTCCTTTTACCAAAGGACTCTACAGCTCCCACTGACCCTCTTTTATTTGTTCCCTGGAATTTAAAAGTTTCTCTATTTTTCAATGCTTCAAAAATATGACTCCTTAAATTAGAATACTAAATATAGAGTTATGAGTTCAGTCATAACTGGTCATTAAATACTAACAAAAGAGGAAGGCTGGCTCAACTTCATATCCACACCCAGAAGAAAACATTATATACCAATTATTACAGAGCATTTGAAACTATATTGAGAGGAATTTATAATTTTTTGATATCAAGTGTTCATATACTCTTAATCCTTTACAACTATAAAGACGCAGGATTTCCTAGTAAATGTTGGAAATGTGCAGAAATCATAAGGAATCTTTGTAACTTCAGAACTTTTTCAAAAGTCATGGTATCAAGTGAACTTTTCCAGAACTGAAATGTCTTCTGCTCAAACTATGAACTGGTTGGCTGCACAGAAGACATAAAACCTTTGTTAGTTGCTGTAATTAAAATAGCTGGAGTATTACAATTGAAGCATTTGTGTTTAGCAGTGTTTTTCAAAGCTGTTAACTAAAAGCTCGCTGCAGTCTTCTGGCATACACAGAAATGAGACTATTATGTCAGTATGTCAACTTCCCTTTCAATTCTAGATCCTTCCATGGAAAATGCTAGTACTTGCTGAATTCCTCAGCTAACTACAAATAAGAATTCCACTTTCTAAATACTTATTTTTAATTTTGCTGCTGTGAACAAAGGTAGTCTTTTCAAGTGTTATGCTCTACAGAAGACGTTTTAAAATTTAACTCTATTGAACTGTATTAAAAACTTGCATTTGATTAAGAAAAATTATAAAGTGAGATCAATTGAAGGATCTGCTGTGGGACTTGGTGGTAGATGCTGGAGATGGGGTTCTATCTCCCAGACAGCTCTAGGTGTAGTGGGAACAGCCTTAGGCAGAGAAGTACTAGGACAAAGTGAGAAGAACCACCTGTAACCTTAAAATCTATAACCACCTGTGGAGAAAGCTCTGTTTTCCCCCATTTCCTCAGTTTAACGGGGTTTTCCAAAACATTAGGGCATTTAGTACCCCTTGCCTTTGTTATGAGATGACATTTCTCCCCCATCCAGTTCTTCATATAACTGAACAAAGTAGCTACTTCCCCTGCTCTGCTCCTATGAATAGCAAGTTATTTTTGTTAGCCTGAGCTAACAAAAGTGGAAACAGCATATAATATTAGGAAATATTTTTAGAGCGGGTCAAGTGAGGATCCAGTGACTTTATAAACATTTATTATTGGTTTCTTATCTAGATCCACTTCTTGCAGAATATTTCCTATTTTTCTTACTTGCTTTCTAAAACCCACTTAGACTTTCTGTTGTCTTCCTGATGTAACCTCCAGGTAATCTGCAGGAGGAGCAGCAAAATAATGGCATTTTTGAGGAATGACTTAAGAGTACCAATTTCAAGTTGAAAAAAAATATTTTGTTTCCTAGGTTTTGACCATAACAAAGAATTCAGTGTATGAGATAAAAATGTATAATGCTCTCAGAGGGCAATTGAATGTCATCCTTCATTGGCCTTTTTCAGGCTGCTGGTTGCAGCATGTTAAAGGAATGATCAGTGCACAAAGCACACTTTAGAGTATCAATTATATCTATGAGAAAATGAAGATGAAGAGAGGAGTAGGAATTTGCCTAGTAAGTTAAATCCAAATTGAATTGGATGAGGCAATTTGACATCTGTTCAAGTGAGCCTGGAAGTGAATAAGCTGACCATTTCTCATCCTTCTCTCTCCCCATCATGCAAGTACAGTACTCAGCTGTAGATAACTGGCTAAATAAAGCACTTTTTTTTGGTTTTTATTTGCTTGTTTGTGCATTTCATTTGCTACATGTGCTACATTGGTTAATTTACCATAATGATTTTGAAGATCCCTTCCACCTAAACTAGGAGTATGTAGACTTCCCTGACAACCAGAACACAAACTAAGGTTTGATTACTTTTGTTTTGCTTAAATTTCCATAATTAAAGATAGACCAAGTCAGGAAAACCCCAGAAAATTCAAGGCATTGAATTACTATCTCTGATATAAAAATTAGAAATAATTTTGTTGAATTAGTTGTCGTTACATCATTTTCATAATGTCTCAGGTTCTGTAGAAGTGGAAAATTTGGAATAGGGTTTGTCAGCATATATGTCCCCTCATGAAGGTTTAAAACTCCCCTGTTTGACAGGGGTAAATATAATGAGTGGGCCTTTTTTCCTGATAGTCACATAAGAATGTGCCAAAATAAAAGGAGAGAAAAGACAAGTCCTGTATAGGAAAAAATAAACACCAGAAAAATAATTTGAGCAAATTAATATTAATGTCATTTTCAGATCTGTGTTGCATGAAAATGAAATTTTTCAAACATCTATCAAAGGTTCACCTTGAAAATACAGATCAGAAACAAATATTATTACTCAGCTCTGTTCTCCTTTCATTGCCACTTTTCTTGTGAATGAGCCCATCAGATTGTCTTCTTGGTTTTGATTTTTTATTAGTTTAATATTTGCTTGAATAGGTGCTCAATTCTCTGATCTGTTTTTATTGGATTCACAAGAAAGCTTCAGAACTCCTGCCAAGAGAAGATGAAAACATGGAGAGATGGAAACATGTTTCTGCTTTATTTGTGCTCCCTCCATTTGATTATCTGGGACCCTGTGTCTAAAGAATAAGTGGTATAGAGTAGTATAATGCCATTTAAAATAAAAAATGATGTCCAGTATTCATATTCACTATTGGAAGTATGAAACTGTTTCATTGTGGGCTGAAAAAAATCCCTTATCTACTACCTTAACTGTACCATTATGGGCCACAGTGCATCTTGCTATTAAAACTGTGTGATTCAGTCACAGCCATGAAAAGTTTTTAGTAGAATCCTTTTTGCTCTTGTACCATCCTTCTTGTTGCTTCTCTCATTTCTTAGCTATTCACCTTCCACACCAGTGATTTGTCCCTGTTCCATAATGCTCCTGTTCTTCTCCTTCAGGGAAGCTGCTGAGCATGGGAGATTCTTTTCTGGTGGTTTCTGGATCCATGTACAGCTCCAGACACCCTGTGAGAGCTGGAAGGATTCCTCCTGTATTAAACTCTCTGGGATTCAGGTCTCATGCAGTGTAGGACTCTGGTCTAGTCCCTGCTGTGTGTCCTCACCTGTACCACAAGATTAAGCCTTTTGTGACTTCAGCTTTCAGCTTATTTTTCAACACTTGTTAAGATCTGGTAGCCATTTCTTGCCCTCTATATTTCTACCTTCAAATTACTGATTTAAGGAAAAACATAGAAATCTACAGCATATAAAAATAACTGCTATGTGTGCTGCTAATCATACCAGGGTCAGACTGGGGTAAGTACTCAGTATATTGAGTAATTCTGAAAAGGTGTTAAAAATATCATATAAAATATCTGCACATCTCTGACCCTGACACTGTTATTGCAGATAAAGTTTTGGGACTGAAAATTCATTACAACCATGCTGAATAATCTTGTTAGAGGGCTGCCTTTTAGGCTGGTTCCATCTTGATCTTTTCTGATGTGTATATTAACAGAACTTTCTATTTTCTACACTGTCAGGGATTATTTGTAAGGCTTTCACAGGTTCAAACCTACAGATACAAACTTAATTCCTTCACTCAGGGTTGAATCAAGCATACAAATGCAAGGCTCTTTTTCAGAGCAAACATAAGACAGAAGAGTTTTATTAGTTTCCTGATCTAACACATTTAAATTCCAGTTGGTGAATAAGTTCAGCTTTGAGTGATGTTCCTGAAGTGGATCTCTATATGAAGATGCTAAATTGGGAGCCTCTGAGATATTTAGCTAGTTTAGCAACCATTTCATAAATGTCAAAGGGGGAAGGCAGCAACCCAGTCAGCAGGGCAGAGAGCCAACAGGGCAGAACAGAAAACTATGCAAAACTTGTGACTTGTAACTTGTAACCCCTGAGTACCCTCTCCAGATAGACATTTTCCCCTTTCAAATGTCTGCATCAAATCCAGGGATTCCTTTGGTGTTTTGTGTTCTACCAAAATGTATAATGGCTTGTGGTGTTAACAACTCCAGTCAAAACTGCATTTAAAAGAAAAATATGAACAACTCTTCATGCACAGGTCACATTCTGTGTGTAAAAGTATGGAGCATTAAGTAAAGTTCAAAGTACAAATGTGTTTCACAAGTCAAACTTCTCCTCTGTGTGGCTGGACACATCTGTTATGAATAAGAGACTTCATAAATCATTGAAGATGGGAAAAGAACTGAACATTCTCAGTTCTCTCAGAAAATGCATTTAGTCTCTTTGCATTCAATTAGTGATATAAATTTTCAAAATTCTATGTCTTTATTGCTGCATTGATACATACAAACATGTACCGCGTTGTGTGGTGTTTGTGGCTGTCAAATCTCTGAGTAACTCAACATTTGAAATTGATAGAAAAATTTGAACAAGAGGGAGGGATAATAATGAGACAAAACACTACAGAATTGACATAGGGGAGTGTTTCTGGCTGTCATTTTCTTATACCTTTTATTTTTTCTTATACCTTTTATTTTTTCTTATACCTTTTATTTTTTCTTATACCTTCTATTTTTAAGAAGTGGAAAAAAATTTGCCAACAAAAAGCCTGTCAACAGAAGGAGTTGGACAAGTCAGACAAATGGTTTGGGCCACAGAGGATACACTCTTCTTGCTTTTGCTTTGAGCTGTTCTGCAGAATGTGGCCTGGCCTGTGAAAAAGTTCTGGCCTTTCTGCAGGGCATCAGGCAGTATATCCATTCAGGCTTCTGACAGCACTTCTGGGGCTTCACAAGTCATGTGTCCATTTAGTGAAATCAAGCGAATCTAAAAATGGGAATTTTGTCTTCCTGCTTTTTCATTGATTCATTCAATAAGTGTTAGAGAAATCATCCATCTCTTTCTAAAAGAACTGCATTTCATTCACTCGTCCCATAATTGGGCAGAAGAATAAAGCCATGACATTTTTGGTTAAATTATGACATGCTGTAGAATTAAAAACCAATAACTCTACCTTGTACAAGTCTGTTTATCCTGAGATATTATGGATTTACTAAGATATTACTGAGATAAAAATCCTGGATGGGATTCTTTGCTCAAAACTGGTTTCTAAAAATGAATTGATCTTTTTCTTTTTGTATGTAGCTCATTACACCAAATACTGGCCTAAGAGATATTGGTACATTTTATTATAACAATTCTGTGCATACGTCCCACAGATTAAGCTTCAAAAGTTGCTAGCAATCATGTTTTTTTAGGCATTGAAACATCAAGGTAGAGATATTACCTGGATGCATTTATCCAGGCTCAGCTGTTCATATGCTGTGCAGGATTCCAGTCTCATAAGACCTGAAAGTCTTATTGGTCCCATCAGTGCTGTCAAGAAATTTGTAAAAAGAAAGTCTCAGAGCTTGGTGACAGTGGAAGTTCTCTAGCTGCTGACAGTAAACTGTCAACACTGAACACCATTCAAAAGATGCAAACATTTGGGAAATATTTTACAACGGCTTCAAAATAAAACTTTTTTGTGCACTCTCTTTAGAGAAATGTGAAAATAAAGAAAATTGCAAGGTAGCTTCTAAAGAAGTAATCAAAGCATACCAGTGTTCTCTACAGGTAATTTAAAGGTACTTTTAAAGTACATGTTTTTGTTTCCCATAATTCCTTAAATGACTTGATACATCTTGTTTCAGACTGAGATTTATGTAATGCCAATAATGTGCAAGTTTACCTCAGTTGAAGAAACAAAAATTGGCAGCTAAAGGTGTTTTGCTCTGTAGCCACAGGTGCCTCTAATCAAAGATGTATTAAAATATTTTTCAGCTTCCTGAGTTCACAACAGAGAATGGAAACATCTATTATTCTGAAGACAACAGTGAAGGTACAGTAGCAGCATTTGAGAAATTTAGGAAGAGAACTACACCACATGGTTTGAATTTTCAAGTGAGAGCTCTTGGACACCAATCATTTTACAAATGAATGGAAAATTAAAATGACCGCCCGTCCCTAATAATGAACTGCATTTTGAATTTCCCATGTTGAGTAATACAACATTTTGCATTTCCCATGTTGAGTAATACAACAATTAAGGATTATGAAATGAATTTTTCCACCTCAAAGAGACACAGAATGCTGGCACTGTGGTTGTATTAAATTTGAACTCAGATACTGAGTATTTGTAGACTTCCCATTACAGATTTTTACATCAAGAATCATTCTTGTGAAAACTTACTTAGAAAGAGCCAACTGATTTTGACATTTTGATGATGATAGAAAAAAGAGTTTCTAGATCTTGAACATAAGAATACAGAGATGACTATTAACTTTAATAAAATACAAGCCGTGTGGTTTCCATTATTAGAGTGAAAGAGCCATTAATCTTAAATTTATGTTCTGCAGTGTTTGCAAAATAGATAAGCAGGGAGCTTTATCGTATCTCTTCATAGGAATTTGGTGAGGTTACATTCCTCAGCAGTGTCTGGGAACTGGCAGAAATCAGGCACGTGGTCAATGTCAGGTCTGATGTTAATCAGGACTTTGATCAAAGTGCTGTTACTGCAGAGCAGAACTCTATCAGTTCTAGACCAATAGATCTGCTTGGAAAGTGAGCAGGAAGCTAATGTTACAAAAACAATAATTAATCACAACTTGGAAGGATTTTTTTTGAGGCATATCCAAACAGTTAGGAAATTAATTTGGACCATTTATGGTTGGTAACTACTCTCCTAATTATGAGCACCATTGCAGCATTTCCTCGTTGTGTGTGGCTGGCAAGATGAGGAAGAGGAAGGAGGCATAGTATGAATATCCAGTACAAACATCCATAAAAAAATCAGAGCCACACATGCACACACATTCTGGCTTTTCCATTTCATTACTACTGTTCCATGATCACTGGTCATTTAAGAGACACTGGGAAAAGACTATGAAAGCAGTTCAGACTATAGAAATAGACACCTGTGAAAGACAATATAGAAATTTAATATGAAATTGAACATCCACATAACAGAACTGCTTAAGATTTTACCTGCTTTGGGAAGAAGAATTTTAAAAAAGATGAGTTTTTGTTAGGAAAAAGTACACAGACAAACAAAAGGTGTATTTTTGTCTCATTGTTATTTATAGCCACTCATGACAGGAGTATTCAAAATAATATAAATGTTCTTTTCCCTTCAGCTAGCACATAGGAGTTTCAAGAAATTTCCTCCATTTACCATTGTCAGGCTCAGTGGGAGTCTGAGTTGCTGAGCAACCGTTTTTCTTATTTGATGTAATTTATCTTTTGACTAATAAAAAACACTACTGATGGATTGACCAGAGAAGAAAAAGCAAAAGAACAGAAACTACTAGATACTGAATTGAGCATCTATAACGTGAACCAGTTTTGACATATAAGTAATGAAAATTCATAAGTAAAAATAACCCCATCTTATGAATTTTATATTTAAAGCTTACCTGTATTTGAAAACAGTGTCTTGTTCCATTAGTGTGCTTAAGAAGATTTCATAATAGTGCCTTGTCAGGTCAGAACACTGCCTGACAAACAAACAATAATGAGGAAAATCATATAGGCATTTACATGCGTTGAACTTGCATACAAGTTGTTAGTAAATGTGGAATATTATTGGTATTTACAATTTATATTACAAATGCCTTTAGAGGTCTCCTCAACACCTGTTAAGGCACCCTTGAGAGAGGAATGGGGATACTGTGATGTTGTGTGATCACTGCTATGGATCAATTCCAGGTATTTACAGGCTAAAATGGAGTATTTGGCCAGAGAAATTAGCTGTTGTGGTCCTCCTGACTGTTCTGCTTTCTTGAAGCTATGGGAAATCATGAGGCTGGAGGGTCCTGGATTTTGCAGTGTTTGCATTTTGATGGATAAACTTCTCATCCAAGGAATTCACAAAAGCAATGACTTTGCAAAAAGGGAAAAACTATTTTGATAGAGTCCTGCTCTGGGAAAAACTATACCAAGAATGAAATGCTAAAAATGAATGGATCAAGAATTTTTTTTTTTTAAATTCAGCATATGTGCCCTGTTGAGCTGAATCCATGAGCCTGCCTCCCAGAGAAACATAAATTTATATGGCTGCCAACAGTTTGCTATATTTCTGTCAGCCAGTTCCCAGGGTGTGGCACGGCCTTAATACAGAGCACAGATTTCATATCTTAGCTCTGTGGGCTGATGTAACCCCTTTGGGCATGCAAAAGGGAGAGAAGATTTAGTTTTGCAAGATCCCAAGACTATGTATGTTTAGTTGCTGATTCATGGTTGTTGCTACACAACTTAATCATTGACTGTGAGTGATGACTGGGAAGGCAAATTTGGAAATATAAATTTACTTGTAGAAACACAGAATCAGCTTCTAAAGAAGGTATTCTGCTGTGGTGGTGGCAGTTTAATCTTTCATTGTACTCAGTGGTGGCCAGAATGACAAGACACAAACTGTCACATATGGAAGGCAATTTACAAACTAACGGTGGTAATTCTTAGATTGGTGTAGTGGCTTGATAAATGCTTCTGCCCTTTACTGTTCATACTGTGTGTGTATGTACAGAAATTGTTAATAGTCACTGATCAGCCATCTGAAGAGATGTTCTGGATTTTTAATAGGGTTGTCATTCAATCTAAATTAGTTTAATTTGTATTTCTGGTGGCAATCCATCAATTTGCATTAATTTCCTCTGAGGGCAAGGGAATTTTCAACCAGTTTCAGGTTTTAAAAATTTTCTTCTTGCTAGCACATAAAAGAACTTCAGGTGATTTGGTTTTGTTTCTTTTTTAAAACAAACACAAACCATTTTGGATAAAAATTTTGCATGTAGAGAACTTTGGTTTCTGGTGAGTGTAAATTACCAGAATAAGAGACCAATCTCCTAGTAAGCAGGACTGTTCCATGAGCTCTATTACCTAGGATTTTTTACTGTGAACAGGGGCTGAGACCAAGAAATCATCAAATAATTTTTTTCTCGGAAAAATAGATTAAGATATTTTATTATTTTGTTATCCGTATTTATCAGATGAATTTGGCTATTAGAAGCCAGGCTTCAGGACAGACATGAATGTTGCTGAAAAGGATGAAAAATATTTTTTCTTATGTATGTTTCAGGATATCTTTAGTAGTTGTTACTTGGATAACTTGTGCTAAGTCACTTGGATAACTTGTGCTGTATTTATTATCCCTGTGGATTTAATTTTGAAACTGTTGAATGGAATTTGAGCAGCATGGATTCAATTTTAATTTTTACTTGCCAAGATAGTAAGCATGAGTAGAAATCAGCTCGTCATATAAAAACAGAAACTGTAGGCAAATCCACTTAGTCAAAAAATAGTAATTATTAAGAAAGCAAAGACTTTACTCCTGTCACCTTTACTCCTGACACTTAGAGAGCCATTTTTTTTTCATGGAGTTAAGTCTGTGGGCTAAAGAGGAAAAAATGCTGAACTTCTCTAATAACTAAAAATATCATGTCCTTAACATATACAAAAATACCATGACACTGAAGAGGATGCTTAGCTTAAGGATAAGGAAACCATATTCATCATCCATATCCCTCCTAAGGAAGCTCTGCTATAATTGCAGTTCACACTAGAGTCAAGCCCAAAATAGTACCAACAATGGAAGTGGACGCCAGTGTCACTTTTTCCCTTGAGCAAAGGATCTGAATGCCACATGAAGCAGGGCACTGAACATGTAAACTACAACCATGGGATTTTGTGAGCTTTCATCTATTCTTGTTCTGCTCTTGGCAAAGCTTTAAAGAAAGGTTAACTTATATCTGCATTTATCTGTGGGTAAATAGGAAAAATGTGCAGTGATGTTGATAGCATAATTTGGAATTAATTAAAGTGCATCTTATCAGTAAAATACCCTTGTTTTTGCTTATTTTGGAGTGGCAAAGGTACAGGGACTTCCTGCTGGTGCTTTAATATTTTCCAATAGCCACTATGAAGTCCTGTTTGAAAAGGGTTAAACACTTGCTAAAGTGTTGTACGTGCACATTTCTATCATCATGCATTGCAGTATCTATTCCCTGCACGGAATCCAGAGATAAGGAAGTGAAGCTTTAAAGGAATATGTGATGTGATCCACAGGAATTTAATGGTCAAAAGAACTTCTCAGATCATCCTTTCTTGGGGCAGCAAAACTACAAACAGCCCCAGAGAGTTCTCAAACATATTGTTTGGAGCTCCTTCCCTGGATGTGTTCTTACAGCTGCCCTGGGAACAAATTGTAGCCTACAATTCACCAAACTGTTCTCTTTATTCTCCAAATATTACTGTGCTAAAAATTATTGGTACCCCATTGATGCCAGTGAATAAACCCGAAATTTCAAGGGCACTTGAAAGAGTATTTTCTTTCTGATGTAGGCTCTCAGGTCTTAGAAAACAGGGATAATAATGAAGAGACATGAGGAACTGAGTGTTATGGAAGTTATCTATGGAAGTTCAGGTTTTCATTCATCCTTTGGCCTTATCTCAAATATACTTTGTTGTCAGCAGGAGAGCAGGAGGATACTGAGATTAGGAATATCCCACTTAGATGGAAATTTGTTGTGTGCGTGGTTCCCACTAAGCAAACACCAATAGGCTGGAGAAAGCACAAGTGCATTGCTGAGAATTAATCTGAATTAGGTCACAAAAAAGAATTTTAAACATCTAAAGCTGAACTGATGTTTTATGCTGAGTGATGAAAGTTGGAGAACTATAAAGGAGCTTGTGTTTTACTAAAAACTGTGCTGCCCAAGAAAATAGATTGTCAAAATGCTCATGTAGATTTAAACCACAGTTTTACTCGATAGTATCAAACAATAAAAAGGTCTCCAAGCAGAAATCACACTTTTGATAATAAATGTAACTTCCCAAGAAATATTCATTTAAGAATATTAATAACTGAAACCCCCTTCTAATTATAAAATACCCCTCTAATAAGACAGTTACCTTGAAAATCATAAATATGGCCATCTGATATAAATTTTCTCATGTATATTTTAAAAGCTGTAGTGAAAGCAGGCAGTGCTAAAGGAGAAATCTCTTTAAAATTCTTTCCAAAGAATAATATTTTCATTTAAATAAAAAGGAAAAAGGCTTTGTTTTGAATTTTGAATATGTTCCTTGTTCACACTGAAAAGTTAGGCTCTGGCCAGCATGGGAATCACCTACAGATATGCTTGCTTAAAAATGCTGTTACCAATATCAAAATATTTCAAAGGGAATACATTTTATTAACTATTTCAAATTCATGTAAAATTTGGCTTTTCATTAAGGCTGTAGAGCAGAAAACATTGTAGTCAATAAGCCTCAGCTTGTGTCATTCTCTATTATCCAATAAGAGTAGACAGTAGCTTTAAAATAGTAGAAAATAAATATATAACTAGGCAATGCATTTCTTAGCTGTTTGAGGCCTTCTTGCACATTTCCATGACACAATGTCTGCAAGTACAATGGCATAATGCCCACTGGGGAAAAGACTGGAATGCTATTTGTTCCCAAAACTGCATTTCCTTGTAAGGGAAAAAGCTCTAACTTGGCAAACAGTTTCCAACCTTTCACTGCATTTTCAGATAAAATCAGGGTTGTCTTAATTTTTTTTTAATTCCTTTTTTTTTTTTTTTTATGCCAGAGGATTAGGGAAGGAGAAGTAAATGTCATTCTGTGTCTGGTAATACTGAACACCAAGGAGATTCTTCCTTTCACAAATCTGAAAAAGTTCATGCCTAATGGTTAATAAACAAGCCATGTCAAGAGTTATTTCTTAATTTATATAAATAGTTACATATTTAAAGCTAACAATTACTTCAAGGCCTCCTAATAAAATGCTTCCTGAAGCTGCATTAGTACAGTGTAAGGCAGAGTTTCAATGATAAGAGAAAGCATAGAGTCTGCTGCTGGGTGCTGCTCTATAAATGTTTACAGGATAATAAACACCAGGCTTAATTGCATCGTCTGACAAAATATTTATTAAATTCACTGCAGCTGACTGGTATTGCTTCCAGCAATTCCAGAAATGGCCTTGTAGGAAAGAGCTGAAAAATTTTATACTACATTGATTGATACTGCCTCTGAATTTAGATCCCAAGTAACTGTTGAAGCATTTGTTAAATGCTTGACATTATACTCCTTGCAGGAGTTATGCCCAAGGCCTAGGAGAAAGCCAGAACAAAACTTGAAGCATCATCTAGTTTATTGGTAGGTTAGGGTTTTCAGTAACGTTACTTGAGCAAAAAGGAATTTAGCTAGACTTCTTTTAAAACAGCCTCCCCCTTTTCATAACTACTTTTTTATGGAAAAGGGAAGATTTTAGAGATGGATGAAATTCCAGTGAAGAGGAAAGAGAAATGATGGAAAATGGTTCATATTTTAAGTGAAGCAGCAGGTCAAACAAACAGAGGCAGAGGGAGATTAACCCAAGGTAGCAGTGCTAAGAAGCAAACTGAAAACAAATTAAAAAAATGTGGTTGGAAGGCTGGAAAATTAATTTAGGAGAGAGGATTCTGACCATTAATTAAAGGTGAGGTCTCAGCTGTCAGAGACATGGACTGTGATATTCCTGTGAGGCAAGAAAATAAACCATTGGGCTCACACCTCATCTCCTGCCTCAAGTG
>NW_005054297.1:27542019-27559024 GCF_000277835.1 Geospiza fortis
ACTTTGTAAGTCAGCTAAATGATGTCCATTTTTGCATGAAGAGAAGACACTAAGCAAATGACACTAAGCAGATGAAATAAGAATCAGCCAGACACAGAAGCCTGTAAAAAGCTGGTACTTCCTTAGATTTACCTGTCATCATTGTCAGGTCTGGACTGAGTCCTCTCCTGGGTACATCTTGGGCAGTGTAGTGCTGCTGTAGGCTGCAGAGGGTGTGTGTTCTACATCTAAAGTCACTCTGTATAGATTTGAGAGATTTCTGTGGAAATCAGGAGTTTGCATGATCTTTCAGTGCTGCTTCAACCTCTGCTGGTATGCTACCACACAGAATCCATCCTCGTGAAGCAAGCAAATAGAAAGTTCCCAAATTCACAGAATTCACAGAATTCTCAAACACCTCAAGGTCTTCAAGTGCTCAGTCCTATACCTTACATGTCCTTAGTTTACAGCCACATGATATAAAAATAGCCCTTGAAAAGTTTGCCTAATGAGTCGGTTCAGTGAACGAACACCTTACAAAGGGGCATGCAAAACCTTTATTATCCGTTTTTTCCTAATAAAGGAAAAAGAAATCTTTAGGAAACATCTGGCTTCCCAGAATCTGTAGGAAGTCTATGGTTAACTCCCTCTACAGCAGCATAAGAGGTATTTGTTAGCTTGAATAGCAGTATTTTAATAAAGCAGTAGACATCATCCTGCTCAGGGAAGTTGCATGGGCAGATAAGACACTCATGAAAAATGGACATGTTTACTCAGTGGGCCTAAAGCTGCTGCAGATGGGAAAATAGGGTGTTCAATAAGTGTGATGACACTGAGTTAAATAAGTGAGCTGATACTGAGTACAGTACAGCTAAACTCCAACACAACATATAGCCCAAGTTACCTCCACTGTTTACATCTAAACCTTTGCAAAGAAAACATCCAAACTCAGCCATACATAATTATATATAATTAAATCGTAATTAAGTACAGGTATGCATGGGGGAGAAGGGGTGGGATGTTGAAAAAGGGCATTTTCTGATTTTCATCCAGAAAGCAACACCCACAAAACTCTGACTTTAAATTTTATTTCAGAAGCTTGAGAAAAACGCTGACTCTTTGGCAGGACAGTCTTTTTTAACAGCTGAATCAGGGAAGAAGTTCCAAAAGGCATTTCACTTCTGGAAGGCTACCTACAGCTGTTCGGTTCCAGCCAGACTGCAGAAAGAAAGCGGTTTTAAGATGTTTGCTGCCATCTAGTGCCTTTATTTCTGTTTCCAACCCCTGGAAAAATGGCTGCCATCTTTCACATTAAACTTTAGAGGATAAAGTGGGTATCAATACACTATTCTTTGGCTGCCACTGCAGAGAAAGACAAACTAAATGTTGATTTCCATAATTCAGGGCTTGCTTGGTGTAGAATCAGGATGGAAGGTCGTTTGAAGTGGTAACAGCAAGGCCCTGTTAATGAGTCTTGGTTTTTTTCAGTACAGTAACAGGAAATATAATTTTATGTACACTGGAAAGCGATATTAGAACTTATGGTTCAATTTCAATTTTTAATATGGTTATGGGGAAAAAAACCCCAAACTCCTATAAACAAACACTTAAAACCACTGCCTATCAGCTGAATTGAAATGAGGGTGTCTTGCCACAAAATATTGTTTCAATGTCATCCCCTATTATTGTTATTTTGGTCATAAACAGTTTCCCCTGTGTTCCCCCGGTTCAGTATTTGGCAGCTACAAAGTCTTTTCTGAACATGTGTCAAATGTAGCACATTTCTGGAGAGTGAAAACACTCAAGTGTGTGGAAGAGAACACTTTCAAACTCTGGACATATATTTCTCTTGGGTCCCTACTTCAGAGGATGCAGTTAATACATTTACTGAAATGACACAAAACCACTGGTTTTGTTAGGTGAAAGAAGTATATCTCGCCTTATTTTTAGGAGTATTAGGCTGTCTTTGCATATATGAGTCCAGTGAATATTATTTTACAGTTACTGCAACAGTAAAATTTCAGTAACAGCTCTCCAGTTACACCATAAGATCAGAATCTATAATAATTTATAATTCAACTTTTTTTTTTTTTTAAGTAAATTAGAATTCCTAAATACTTTCAAAGTCTTGAAGATTTTTATTTGAAAGTCTTGCTATGGCAACTCTCAAATCTAATCTGAAAACACTTCAGACACTTGTAAATTTAGCAATGCATGTTATCACTATCAACAGTGCAAAGCTGTAAAATACTTGGCCTAGGAATCTTTCTGTAAGTATTTTTAGTATCTAATAGAATGATTGATAACACAAGGCAGGGAGGTTTTCTGAAGAATAACTGAAGTAATCTCTGCTTATATAGGCTGCTTATGAAGTGAGCACAAGAATCTGTGTCTATCGTGGTGCCCAAGTATATTTGTAATTACAATAAACATAAGAAATCAAGCCTTCACAGATCAGTCTGGGACATAAAGTACTTGAAAATGATGGTATTCAAGAAGAGTGTTTGCAAGAGGAAAATAACTATCCCCAGGTGTCTATTTGTGACACAGGAGGGTGTACATGAACCCTGGAGGGCTATGGTTAATAGGTGATGCTACTTCAGCATAGTTCTTCCACTGAGACCAGTCATGAAATAACTTTTCTGTGATGTGGTCGTGAAATGGGTAATGAAACAAGTTTTCTTTGATGGGGTAATAAGGTGAGCAGTCACAGCTATTTTATACAGAAGAACCATGAAAACAATTCTGTTGACCATATTAGACTCATATTGCTAGGGTAAACTGCGTAATAAAAGCAGTCTTGCTGAATAGGAGCCATTTGTTCTAACTCAGATGATCGCTGTTACTTTGCATTATTAATGCAATTAGTGTCTGTTATTACTTAGTGCATGTTAATCTGGATTTACAGTTAGAGATTAATTGGTCATATTATGGATTTCTATTTTTGTAAGTCAAAGCTGTTCTAGAGTAATGACACATGCAGAAATACAAATCACATTAATTGGCATTCATTTGCCAGTGATAAGGGTTTTTAAACTGGTAGTCCTTTTCCGTGTGCTTCCACTGATCAGATAACTGATCAGATAATAATTTATGCACAAATTTTATGGTTTCGTTAAGGTCATTAACTATCGAGACCAATATTCACAAATGTAGTTGTAGCCTAATTTCCCTTCAAGAAACATTTCTGAAGCTTGCACGTGCTTCATGTATGCTTCTGAATCTTTATTGCCCATAGCTTTGGGAAATATTTTAGCTTCTCAATTTAACCTCAAAATTTTGAGAGAATACCCTTGCACTGGGGCAGCCCCGGTAGCTCATGGATTTTGTCTTAACACAATATGCCACTGACAGAATGAGTATACTCTTTATTTGTACTCCTATTTAAGCTCATTTGAAACATTTGGAATAATATTACATTTTTGGGTCAGCCTTTCCTACTTAGATCTGTACAACTTCTATTTGTGCATCAGCAAGAGTTTTGAAGGAGGGCCTGGAGTGCTATATATGTCTAAACTTATCCTTGCAGATTTGGATTAGAGCAGGCTTTGCTTTAAGCTGGTCAGGAACCTTGTTGCTTCGCAGAGTATGTGCAGATAAAGGCATGTGAATGATAACAGAACTTCAAAACCCTAGCCAGAGCAGATCCTGGCAGCTTCTGTCAAGTCTGTCAAGATTAGGCATCGCTGTACACAGAGTCATCATGTGAGGACACACCTTTAGAGAGAGAGTAATATTTTGGGGAAAGTAAGCAGCTCCAGATGGTCCTGTTAAAGGTCAGATTCTACAGCTTTTCTTGATGTATAAACAAGGAAAAGATGAAGCACAAGTTTTGAGAGTCTTTCTAGTGTAACTACTAGTTAAAGACTCTACATTCTGATTCTCAAGCATCTGCTTCCAATCGGTTATAAACACCAACATGGCCCTTTTTGTTAGGATCTCTGCTAGTGTGTTTAGAAAGTCTGAATAAAGGTCTGTAAAAGCACAAGTACTTCTTCCTAGGACAAGATTCACATTTAAAGGCTGGGAAAAAAGATCTTCCAATTCCAAAATCTTCCACTATTTGTTAACAATACCCAGCTTCATATTTTTGCTTTCAATTTCTGTAGTAGATCATTGCAGGGAGAAAAGTAATTTTCAAATCTTTCTCTGAAATGCTATGCTATTACATTAGTTGGTCATAATACTACAAAATTGCCAATCCAAAAAGTGGAGGGAGAATGAAGATCATAATGTGAAAGTGCAAGGCATTTGAGGGGCTCCTTTATCCTTTCTATCTTTCCCATGAGAACAAGTACTTATTTCCATGTCTGACCTCCTTCTTCTGTTTTTGTGTATACCTCTTTCTCTGTACACAATCCACCCCCAATCCTTTTTCCTTATGTGATTGATCTCATTTACCAGATTGCTGCATATTTGAGCCACAAGTGTTTGAATTAACCAGAGACTTGTCAGCTTTGCAGTGGTCAGTCAGGTACTTCCCATCTGGAATAGAGTGAAAAAAATGTGGGAGGGACATTTCTCTCTCTGTACTATTTATACAACTCTTAGTTCCCCTGGCAACTTCTCCAAAAAAATTACTTCTTGCCTGAAAAATGCATAGATGAGAGAAAGCTGGGATGATTTTCCCCATTAAACACAAGTTATCAGAATATATATAATTTTTTTGTTATCAATTCTTACTACGATTTGTTGGAAGCCTGAAACCAAATTACTTTAGTCTGCTGAAAATACCACCCTAAATTTTTTGTATCTAACCAGGTGTTTGTTTTGGGCTATTCTGGATGTGCAGATTTTCTCATTTGTATTTAGGAAAGCTCTTGGTGTAGTTTCTTAAACCTCTGCACTAGAGAAATACAGTGGCAAAAATGTAATTCACACAGGAAAAAAAAACCAACTTCGAGTCACTTTATGCCTTAAACCAGGGTATTTAATTGAAATAGCCTGCAATATTCAGTGTTTGGGAAAACTTTACTGCTCCAAAAATAATTCTTGAACAACAGCCAGTAACCACCTGCCAGTGCTTTTGTTGAGAGGGGCATTCTAACCCATTTAAGAATAGGACCCACTGAGGTGATAATCATTCACCTCAAGCATCTTATTTATTGTGAAAAATGTTTCAAGCAGCAAAAGAGGTACCCTGGAGAAGAAAATCGGTGACAAGCTGGGGGTCACAGCCCTGCAGCAGCCATAAGCCCAGGCTCCAGAGGCAGTCCCAGCCTGTTTTTGTGGCTGTGGTGCAGGTGGATCCCCAGACCCATCTTCTGGTGCAGGTTTCAAGCCAGGAGGCAGCTTTCTGACAGTAGTTCTGGCTGGATCAGGGTCACAGAGGGCACTGGGAAGAGGCAGCTAGGCATAGCTTCTTCCTTTACAATTTGGAAATCGACCAAAAGAGTCATCTGAGATACCGTGAGGCGTTCAGCCTTACAATTAGATATAAAATGGTGTCTGTATTTTGGGTTCCTGATAATGGAAGCCAAAATTTTTTCTCTGAGCACTGGAGGGCACTACAGCACTGAGCAAGAAATGTGCTTCAAAACGACATTCCAGAAAATAATGACTGTTTGCAGAAATGAGGAGGGGCTGGGGGGATTTGAAGGCAGCAGAGCACCAATCATTCATTACCAATCTGGCACGCTCAGTTTCCTTTCAGCTGAAAGTGTTACAACTTTATATAGCCCTGCAAAGGGCTGGGCAAACCTCTACACAGGCAGCCTCTGTAGACTCAGCTATGTGCCTAATGTTCCCCTTTTAAGTATGCCCATTTCCCCTCAGTACTTGAATTGATTTTTAAAATGTATTGCAGAATGTTTGAGACGTTAGTGAACAAAATGCACAGTTAACTCTGCCCACCCAAACTATAGAGCCAGGCAGACAAGGACAGGGTTCTCAGTTTTGCGCTTTCAGTGTGTTAATCAATCTGTCCACAATATAAACTTCAATTAGGTCATTATTTGATTAGCTCAGAAATGTTTTCCTAAAATCCAGGATCAGGTGCCACACTACATTTTTATTACTTCTCCAGATAATCTTTTAGCTCTTTATGAGCAGCTGCACCTCTCTGCATTTAGGGGAAGGAGAGAATCTCCTTAGGAGGCGATGGTTCTCTTCTATTTAAAAAAGCCAACAAAGAAACAGAAAACAAAAAAAATATTCTCTGTAGTAGGAAAAGGTTGCTTAAGGGCATATTTCAGATTTTTTAAGAGAAATTCTTCCCCTGAATCTCAAAAGGTCAAATTAGATGCGCAGTGCACAGGTGTGATGAATTCAGTCAGAGCATGTATCAAAATGCAGTTCCTTGCTGTTTTGCTTTTCCTCCACTCTCAGCATTACACTCCTTCTCAGCTCCAGTTGACAATTATCTTCCATTCCATCATTTTGATATATTGACATTCTGTAACTTGGTCTGTAAGTCTTGATAGCATCTTAATTATCTCACACTACAGTTCTGTCCTTTCATCCTCCATTTTGTTGGAAGACCTCCTGATCCTTTTGCTTGCCAGTTTCTGTGTCTCACCTTCTTTTCCTAATCCTTCAGGGATATCTCAAGCCACTTTGTTTGGTTTGATCTTTGATCACCTCCCCTCTCTTACACACGCTTTCCTCTTTGCCATAGGTTTCCTCAAGGTCAGAACATTCTTCCTGTTGGTTTGGGAGATGCCTGGCTGCAGTCCCTTCCTTAGTAACTCAGCTGAGCTCTCTCATCAGTTCATAAGGAAGGGAAGGTTGACAGCAAGAGAAGTAATCATTGTGAGAGGGGTTAGGCTGTGGTGCAAAACAGGTAGATAGATCTCCCAGGATTTCTAAATTGCTCCCAAACTCCAATTTCATCCAAAGTAGCAAGATCAGGTCTTAATTCCCAGGCTGCAACAACCTCAGGGCATGCACATCACAGATTCCTGGCTCTCTGTCTCAGGGTGGCAAGCAATGATTTTACTGAGCAGAATGTATTGCCACCTTTGAGGATGAAAGGATGGCAAATACAATTACTTAGAGCAGACAGTGTTGGATTCCAGAGCCTAGAATTAGATACCAGGAAATAAATGCAGTGTCTTACAAGCCTGTGATCTTTACTCCTACCCATGCTGGGCTATATACCAAGTTAAGAAGGCAGAGTTAGGTGTGCTTTAAGCTGGTGACAAAGACCAAACCAAGCTCTTTCTCTGGCTATAAATCCCCTCCTGTGCCAGGTTTCAGCAATATAAGCTCGTTAGGCACAACTGAACATGAAAAGAAAGTGAAATGGCTATTTTGATTCAGTTATATTTATAGCAATGTGAATTAAAATTTTGCATTTTAAGCTGCATAAAGTTATTTATCAGTATAAATAAAGCTTTTTCTCTCTTTGAACCTAATCCTAACAGAGTTTAGTATCTCTGTTTCTTATAGTTGCTTAATTTTATGATAGAATTAGGTAACTTTGCAGCCAATAGTAATAAAAAAATGCACCCAAGATTATAAATCAAAGTTAAAACAGATTTCTTGCTGTCTACTAATGTCTGTGCTAATCAGGGGTGAGAGAAGAGAAACAGGAGGTAAGGCCAGAGCTGTTTTTGTGCTTGGCATCACCAATTCTGCCTTGTGATAACATTATGCTGGAACCATTCATTCACTCATTGCCCAGTCAAACTTGTTTAGATTAAAAAGGTCAATTAAAAGTGCAGAATAAAGATTTCCTTATTCTGAAGTGAAGAGATGTAGCAGCTGGAAGATAGAAAGTTCTGCTCACACAAAATACAGTTTAGAAGATGGCAAGCCTGTACATTGTACTACAAATTGCAGAATTTAGAATTCTGACAAAATTTTGATATAAAATTAAGCAGTTTTCATGCTAAAACTTGTTTAACTGTTCTGTTAAAAAAGACCTATGCCACCTGCTTTGTAGTAGGGAGAATAAGCTAATGCAGCAAAGGATGGAAAGAGCAGGAGATCTGTCCTTCAGGATGGTGCTGCTCCTCACATGTATGTAAGCATGACAGGAGAGGGAGAGGGCTGTGCCTTGCTTCCACCCCTGAAACAGGCTGTGCTAAATGCAATTTGACAGTGCAAGTTTCCCCCTTAGAGCAAGCTAGACCTAAGGATTACAGATGGTGCTACGGACTGGTTTTTTGTAGGTAGGTTTTTTTGCTCAATTTTTATGACATGGGCTCATTTCCTGCCTGGGAGAATGTCATGTCTGTACCACGAGGCAGTTCTCCCTCTGTCAGATACCTAAGGTAGCTCCAAATTGTCTGGTTGTCTGCACAGGTGAGTACAAAAGCTCAGATAGGGTGTTTGCCTTCTCTTTGGTCTCCTTCAGGGGTCAGATTAATCAATCTTTTCAGTCTGGTTATTGTACCTGTTTCTGGAGATAGTTTATTTGCTACTAAGCTGAACATTTCTTTTTCACTCTGTCAATACAGACTCCTTTTGAAGGATCTGAAAAATGTTTCCAAAATAATGTACAAATGTCCATGAAATATTTGTAATTGTTTTCAGCTCATGGTGTTAATGCCGCAGATAGCGTAAGAAGCTGATTTGATTATGCCCAGTGTTATTCAGCAAGGGAAGTGCATTCACTCAATGTTGCTAGGCTACCAGCCTTATTTACAGATAGTCAGAACCTTCCAGGGCAGAGAGAGCTGAAAAGCTTCAAGAGCAGATGTAAGAAGAGGAAATAATAAATGGCACTGATGATGCATTAGAATTCATTTTAATGTGTGTTTTACTGTGGGGGCCCAGTGAGGGAACACGCAAGGAGCAAACACCTCAGCACTTAACTAACCCATCACACTGCAAGCAGGGAGAGCAGGAGGGAAACAAACCACTGGCACTGCACAGTAGTTAAGTTGGTTGTCAGATTTAAGATAGGTTTATGATTTTGGAAGCCAGCAGTTGAAAAGTAAGCCACCAAGAATGTGTATAAAAACAGGAAGATGCACTTACAGAGTAGGTTATAAATTCACTGTTAATACACACCCAGTTCATCTAGCCTAATGAAATTGGGTCTTATTTGTACTTTGTTTTCACTTTCAGCCAGACACAGATCTGTCCTGGGGCACCCCTTGTTTAGCAATGTGCTACCCAAAAAAAGAAGCCTTGCCTCCAACAAGCCTCACAGAGCTCATTTTGGAGGCTTGACAAGCGATGGCAGTGCTACAAATACAAAGTAAACCTGCCTTATCAGCACCTTACAGCATTTTATCTCATGTCTCCAGGGTCCTTCACCAGCTTTGCCTCTGCCTCCTTAGGAACAGGGACCCAGTGAGCTCCCTCACCCACAGCCCTGTCCCCCAGGTCTGGATATCGCAGCAGAGCCATGGGTTGCAGCACAGTCCACTGGCAGCCTCAGGGGAGAGAAGGAATGGGGCATGCCCAGGCTGCAGCTGGGAGCTGCAGAAGATGGACCAGAGACAAGTCCACAAGCTCCCAGCAGCACATCCCTGCAGCCCAGACAGGAGGCAGAGCTGGAGGCAAGAACATGGGCCCCATGGCTTAGGGAACAGAAAGTCTTATTTATGGAATATGGCCCAAAATATGGGGCAGAAAATAGATTTTTCACAAAATAGGTCAAGTCCTGTCCTGTGAAAAACAAGTGTCTGCATCTCCACAAGATGTCACAGAAATGTGACAGCTTCTGCCTCAAATCTAATGGATGTAGAAACATGATCCTCTTGAAATTGCTACTGGGAGGTATGTAAAGGTACATGTGTTTGCACATCAGCCACCCTAATGAAAAAATCCTGCAGATATACAAGAATGGCTTCTTCCAGCTGAAGGAAGAGGGAAGAAAATTTACAGTGGTGAAATGCTGCAGCTGGGGTGCTAACCATAGTGCTCCTGTAAGCCTGATGACCAAAACTTGCCGGACACTGTGAGTCATATGAGGCTGTACCTGCCCTGCCCTGGCTGGCTGGGCTCGCCCATGTCAGTGTGAATCAGTGCTGGAGAGGCAGAGCAGCACTGCTGAGAAAAGGAGCACATTAAAAAACAAAGAGAGAAACGGGTAAAATGTGTTTACAGCCTGCTCTGTTGGTTTGCAGCTGGCATGAACTAACATCCATCATTTAAATGTTTAAGGCTCTATTACTCAAGCAGAGGAATGGCAGTAGCTGCAGGCACAGAAGCAAATTTTACTCCATTAACCCTCAAATACCACCTGGAGTAACTTCTCATCTTCTCGGGAGTTCCTTTATTTTATCCTGCTATAGCAGAGGACAGAGATTTACTCATCTAATTCAGACACAGTGAGTAAGAGGAAAAGAGGCAAAATATGTAGGTAATATCTAATGCAGGGAACCTGTTAATGCCTTCCAGCTCACAAGGAAGGAGCAGTGAGGCTGTGCATCCTTGAGAGGCTCTCACAAACACCCAGCAGCCTCTGAATTGTGGCTGGTCATGGCCCATTACTCAGTTCTGAGCTCAGCAGCCTGACCCTTTTTGGCTTCTGGCTCTGGAGGTATGGAGCTTCTCTCAGCCCATGGTGCCCAGGTAATTGCTGGCATCCCCCTCCTCTGCCAGGGGAGGGGTCCAGCAGCGTGTCTGCTGGTGCATCTCCCTGTGCTGCCCTCCAGCCACAGTGGGCACAGCTGCTGTCTCAGGTCACCTTCTGCAAGGAGATGCACAGACACCATCACCTGAGCCAGCTGAGGCCAGAGTGAAGGGCTGCTCTGTGGGATTCACATTCTCTGAACCCAAGAGAAGCAGTGAGAGAAGCAGAAAAACAATTCTTATCTCATTTGCTGCTCCTGTGTCGTGCCAAAGTAGGATGCAATATGGACATTGTTTACCCAAAGTGATGGTGTTTTGTTTCCTTGGCCCATCAGGGTCAAGAGACAGCCACAAGATTTTGTTCAGTTGAGTGCTTGAGCAGTTTCAGTTTAGTAGTGTAATATAGTATAGAATAATGTAGTATAATAAAGTCATTAATTAACCTTCTGATATCATGGAGTCAGATGCATCATTCTTCCCTGCATCGGGGGCCCTGAATGATCCATTATTGCTCCTCCACCACAGGTTCCTCACCCTGCTCTGCTTAAACCCTGTCAGTGCAGCTTAGGTGGCTCCAGAGAGGGTCAGTTTGCTTTACACTGTGAGTTATTCTATGGGGTCCCATCTCTTCTGCGCACAGCAGTGGAAATCTGGTGCCCACTCAGTGCCACAGGTGTTGAGGGAAGCTGCAAATGCAAGCTGAGGAGCACTGGAGGGTGCTGGGACCTTCCAGACTCACCCAGACTAAAGATTCTTAAAGATTCTTTTTTTAAAAGGTGCCACTAATCCCTCCAAGCACCTTTGGTGCTTAAAGAGTTTGGATTAGTGATTTTTGGAGATGATTTTCATCTTATCTGTCTTAACACAGGCCTTGATTCCTCTGGTTGTTTTTGCTGCAGTGACTAATAGCACCTCCTGGCAATGAACAGGGATGTTTCCATAGATACGCATTCCCTCACCCATTCCCCCTTATGCAGGTCTGATGCCTGATAGTGGGGGGAAATCCCCTGGGGGAAACCTACATGGAATCTTTGGGAACTATGTGGAATTTGCATTGCACTTTTTATTATATGTTATATATTACTATTATATATATATATATATATACACATATACACATATACACATTGCATTTATTATGGTATTAAAATATAGTCTGTGATGAAATATTTGGGAAGGAAATTAATCTATCAGCTGTTAAGTATGGTTGAATGTCCCAAAAGAATCTCAGATTCTATGACGAGTGAGTCCTTGAGAATTTTTTAATCTTTTTTTCCACGTTAACATATAAATGAATGTTTTAGCTATGATAGAAACGTTACCAAAGAGGAGAATTTTAAAGTTTATTTATAAGAATTGAGTCATAAATTTTCTGTCGATCTCAGCATGATTGCACGATTGGAAATTTATTACTTCCTAAGCCACTTATTACAGAAAATATAGAAATTTTATATCATAAATTCTTTTATGTAACCTTAGTTTACTATTTCTTTTAAAAAGTAACTTCTCACTTGCTTTAAGATAAATCTCATTTTCTTAAGTTACAAAATAGGAAAAAAACCTGAAACCTCCTCTCCTGCTACTGAAATTTAAGTTTGTTTTGTTTGTAGTTGAACTTTTAAGAGAGGGTCTGTTGTCTTGATTAAGAAGAGTAAAATAATCGATTTAATCAGGTTTTGATCAAACACAAAACAATTAATAGGCCTAATACACATGGAGGGAAACATTTAGTCTGGATAAAGAAGGAAAATGCCTTTAGTTGTGAGTGAATGTGTGCTGGAAATTTTTTGACACCCTGAAATATTTAGTCATTATAGTCTCAGACCCTCTGTTCTCTACAATCCATATTCTTGCTGCATCCACTGGTCATCCTACAACACACCCTATCTTTGGACTGAAAATATCAGCAGATCACTGTGAAAGATAATGAGATTTAGTGCACTAAACCCAACTTATATTTCCTAGGTGTCCTTTCAGTAATTGAAAGTGTTGAAGAAGTGGAAGAAGACAACTTTGGCTATTCCTATGGCCTTCTTGAAGCAAGAGAAAACAAATCCTATTTGTAGTAGATGTTCAATACAGTTTGAAATAATTTCAGACTGTCAGCTTTCAGGTAGTTCCCATGTGAACTTAAAATTTCTGATGTTTCAGTTTTTAACAGTGTTTTACCAGATTGTTTTGTTTTGTTTAGTTTCCCTAGCAGATAAACAGATAAATTGGACCAAGAGAAGAAATGGAGGACCTGCAGAGACCCTAGAATCCAGATAAGATTCCATAATTATTTTAGTGAAAGCTTTTATTCCTATTTTGTGTAATTTTTTGTTGGCTGCATCTGGAATAATTTTCTAGGAAAGAGATTCCTTTCCCCACTCAGTCCATTTTGTTTTAAGATTTTTTTTTCTTTGTGCTATTTTGGAAAAGTAATAAGATGCAAGTAGGCTACCCTTATCTGAAGTGGCTTTATAAGTAGGACGAAGTCTGAATCTCTTAGCAAAAACTTGGACAAAAGTAAAGATCCTAGTTTTTTTTTTATTTTTATTTTTAAGTTTTACAGCTATTGGTATTACGTAACAACCCAATACATGACTAAATTTAAACCCAACTTCAAATAAAAAAGGTAACATTGATTCTTTTGTACCTTGCCTGATTTTAAAATAAACAATTGTGAGGCTCAATTCTTTTTTTTCTTGTTTTTTTTTTCCCCTTCCCAGCTGTTTTTCTGAACTTAGCTTTGCAATGCACTTGCAAATATTGGAATAGACTTTGGCATTACGACAACAGAAGTGTCTTATTAAAAGCAGACTGTTTTATGGTGTCAATTCCACTCTGCCCCTGTTCAATAAGAGCAAGTGCACAGATCAGATGCATAGTTATATAGGTACACTAGGGTGAGGACAGCAAGCAGTTAATTGAATTTTTAACTCCAGAAGATGTTTGGGCTGTAATTCCTGGATGCAGTCAACCTCAGCAGGTTAGGTACCTTGCCTGTCCTCCCTAGACAGTTCTCCTTCTCAGTCTGATGTCTCACTAGAGATATCAACCTGTTCTGTAAGAGAGAAACCCTCCTATTTTTGGTATGCTGATGTTGTTGCTCTAGGCTATGACAGAGTAGAGCTCTGGGCTGTAGCTTGTCCCATTTTTTTCCACTGCCTTGTGCTAGTGATTCACAACATCTTTGCTGTCAAAAAGCCACAGTTTTTAGTGGGAAAGCATGAGACACAACCGGGTCGAGAGGAGGAGAGGTGCTTTAAACAAAGGACCATGACATATCTCCATCTGTGCAGTTCAGCCGTCACATGTGGCCTCCCGGATGGGAACTAAAAGTGTGCTAATAGGCTGCAACATTCCTAAAGTGTATAAACACTTTAGAAATATGCTTCTTTTGATGTATGACTTGCAAAATATTGTAGCAGCCTCGAAAATGCCACAATATGACAAAGAGAACTTCTACGCAAATTATGGAGAGAAAGTATTGAAGAGATGTGGATAGAAACTTAAAGGAAAAAACGAGGTGGCAGATTTGTCAGCCATTGAAGTAGCAGATGACTAGGAAGCATAGAAAATCAAAAAGGTTAATTAATTCTTGTAAGTATTGTCTAGAATTTAATTTGATTGTCTTATTTTTCTGTTTTGCAATCTTGTCCTCAGGAACCCTGTACTTTGCTAAAGGAAGGGACATTTAAGCCTGTCAGGTTTCAGATGCAGCCAAATGAAATGGATCTACTAGAGGTATGTACTACCTCAGGGCTTCAAAGTCAAGCAAAAGTGTTCTGTTTGGATATTTCTGGGCCATGAGATGTGTTTTGGGAATTTGGGAACTGCTGCACATATCCTGCCTTGCCCAAAGGACAAGTTTTGTACCATTAGATGTTATTGTAAACTTTCTCTGGTGGACATGAAACAGAACTGTTTTCTGTAGGAACGCAGTAAATGGAAATTGCCTTACAAGAAATGTTTTTAAAAACAAGTCAAACATTTCTCTGGCTAACCACAACCTGTATAGTTTGATATGGTAAGGGGTTAAGGTAGTGCAACCTTGTGTATTTCCACAGTGTATTGTCAGCAGAGCTAAAATGAACTCTCTCGTGTGCTAGGCATAAAACAGACTCCACTCTGTGAAGTGAGCTGAAATATGCTATTTAACCATGCTCCTACAAGACCTTTACATGAGGACTGCCAAAACATGTGGGGGTCACTATAATGTGACACACTTTCTTTTGAGGCACAATGATGAATTGAAATATTTAATAGAAACGCAGAATCATTAAGGTTGGGAAAAACCTCCCAGGTCATTGAGTCCAGCTTTTGACTCAACACATAATTTCAACTAAATCAGAGCACTAAGTGCCATGTCCAATTGTTTCCTGCACGCTTCCAGGGATGATGACTCCACCATCTGCCTGTAGAGACCATTCCAATGCCTAACTGTTGTGGCGTGGCTGCTTTGCTTTTGCGTTTATAAGATTTAAAGTTTAAGTTGTATTTTAAGGATGTTTCAATGCTCGGTTGGTATGTTCCACACTAGGCTCAGGGTGATTGGTGCAGGGGTTGCTGTCCCTCCCCAACTCACTTCCCATTCGTTGTTCATTTTTGTCTGTCAGTTGGTTCTGTTCTGTTACTGGCTGGGGGGCGGGTTTACTCCGCCCCTTGGGGCCGCCTTAAAACCTCGTGTTGTCCACACCCACTCTGGAAGATCCTTGCAGCGCCTCAGCGTTCTTGTCGGTCTCTTCCCTAATAAACCCTTCCTGCTGCGAAGAACTGCTGCTTCCCTCGTCTCGTCCTTGCTGCCTTCGCTTAGCTCGCTGCCATAGCCTGCCTCCCGGGGAGACGCCTTCTCTCACCCTGCCGTGAGAGAGGTCTTCCTAGGCAGCCGATTGCCCCACGGCCACACCTAACCACCCCTTTGGTGAAGAATTTCTTCCTGGTGTCCAACCTAAACCTCCTCTGGTGCAGCTTGAGGCTGTGTCCTCTCATCGTATGACTTGTTCCCTGAGAGAAGAGACTGAGCCCCACCTGGCTATGACCTCATTTCAGGCAGTTGGAGAGATTGATAAGGTCCCCCCCTAAGCCTCCTTTTCTCCAGGCTTCAGCGGCTTCTCAGAAGGTTTACTGTCTAGACGATTCACCAGCTCCGCTGCCTCTCTCTGGACATGCTCCAGCACCTCAAAGTTCTTCCTGAAGTGGGGGGCCTAGGGCTAGCCACAGTACCTGATGCATAGCAAAATATATTAAAGATTAAGAGAGAAAAAATATTGCTTCAGAAGATACATAAACATAGCTTTATTTATTTAATTTTTCAAGATACTATATTGTTTTGTATTTGCTCAGCCATGAAAACCTTACTAAGAACAGCTTGGGATATAGCATACACTGCTCATTCTTAGGAAGAGGAAGCTGCAGCTGATTTGGCAAGATTGGTGTCTGAATCTGAGATGTAAAGTTGCTGCTAATGTGGCACACAATCTATCTTGTGCATGCATCACCAGTAGTAGAGCTGCTGGCAGGATAGGCTTCAAAAGGCTATTCAAAGGGCTCATGTTTTTCAAGTAGAATTTTTGACAGCTATTAAGACCGCTAAACTGCATTTTTAGAAGAGATTACATTTCATTTAGATTTTATTTACCTGTTTTCTTATGCAAATAAACAAGTATTGTGTTGCCAGGGTTGCTTAACCACTCCTCTGATGATAGAATGACTTATGAAAATCTATGATTCAGGCAAGATCTTGCAAAGGTTTGTGGCATCTCATGCTTACTAAAAAGGAAAGACTGATATATTTTTCAGCACTGTTGACACTTGTACAAAATTAAGTTTTTGTGCCCTGCTACTGAAATGCCCTGTAATGGCCACATTAAAGTCGTTGCAATGGCATGACTATGCTCTAGAACTGTGAACAGGGAAATTTCTTGTCTGAGGCAATGGATTTTTGCCTTAGCCTATTCCAGGGGAAAAAAAAGGAAAAAGTCCTTAAACTGATGAAGAAAGTGATAATATGTAAGTGAACTACTAATTATTCATTCTAAAAATGCTCCATACATGGGCATAGGGAATAATAGCAAATTATCCTAATCAGAAATTGGATAGACTGCAATTTGTATAGCATAACACAGAATGCAGACTGAAAAAATTTGGGCAGCCTGGTAACACTTCTTTGCACTCCTTATGTTTCATAAATTATTGAATCATACAGCAGCAACTTACTGGGCTGAATTTGCCAGAATTTTATCGATTAAAATATCTTCCCCAATCTAGCTCAAAAGAATGAGGCAGCATTCTAATAATTGCAAAACCTTTAAAACAGACTAGTAATTTAAAACCAATTAGTATTAGTGGAGTTCTTCTCCATGGTATCAGGTCTTTTCTTATTTTTTAGAAAACTATAAGGAAGTAAAAGTTGTTAATAAGTAAGTTTTTTCTGATGAAAGGAAAACTTAGAAGTTGCTGCTATATTTTCAACTATATTATGTATATTCAGAGAAAAATGGAAAAAAATACACTAAAAACATTCCAGAATTCTTTGTATAACAATGAAAACAGTAAAGAATAAATTTGGAAT
>NW_005054297.1:27559047-27603757 GCF_000277835.1 Geospiza fortis
TTGCAGAGCACAGTGACAGCTACAAGAAGCCCTTCTTGCTGATCCTGATCTTTGCTTCTCTCTCTACAGCCATCCTTTCACTTTGAATTCTGAAAACCAAAAACCTTCTCCCACATTAACTGTGGCATAATGGTAAGCAAGGGAGAGCTGTCCTCTTAGCTTAGAAACAGCCCTGAAGGAATGCAGCTACCATCTGATGCTCAGCAATACTCAAACTTCTCCAGTCTGCAGCACAGAAGGAAATTGTCACTAGCTGCCAGAAAAAGATCTGGTTTTGTTTCTCTGCAGCATGACCTGGTTGCAATTCTGAAGTTTGACCAATATTAAAAAAATATGGAGTTTCTTTCTTTCTCAATTGAGCAAAGTGTACAAAAATAGACTTGATGTCAGGGTATGTCCAGAGATATCTATTATTTTCTATCCTTTAATGTCATGTTTTTCATCAGGAACTTACACGGCTTCTAGGATCTTTGCCCCAACTCGCTTTTCTGTATTTTGTCTTTAACTGACATTACCTCACTAAAGCTTTAGAAGCTCTGTCAAAAGACACTTGCACAAATTGCTGGTGCCTGTGAAGGCATGGAAGTCTTGTGCTGCAGTGGGTTGCCTGCCTGGGTCATGTAGGATGATGTGCAATTACCTAAATGCTCTTTACCTTTCTCTCAAAAAGTAGGGCTTAATCAAAAGTAATAGTGGGTTGTCAGTGGTCAATAAGTTGTGCTTTGAGCTGGCCTGGTTTTCTTCTGAGTCAAGCTATGCTCATGAAACACTGAGTTTTGCTCCATTTCATCTGTGATTTAAAATCTTTGGAGGATTGAAAAGTGGTAGTTTAAACAAAATTAGCAAAAATTGTTTCAATGAAATACCATGACCTATGAAGTACATGTTGAATAAGATGAATTAATTTTTTTCCCAGCCTTAAATATTGTGAAACTATGAGGCAAATAGCATAAGCCGTCTGACATTGCTGTGTGCATCATGATAATTGTTGGAGCTGTTTCCCCATGTGGCAGCCTTCGTACTTACTAACTAAAACCAGTTAACCCAAATCTAGTTTCTATTAAAAATTCACTATACAGATCTTCTAAGCTGACACTTACTGAGAAGAGCTTTAAAATATTTTTTCTATTTAAAATTATTTGATACTTATGCCAAAGATTGACGTGGTATCTAAGCTTTAGACAACTGTTTAAAAGTTACCTTATCAAAGGCTAAGCTGGCAACATGCAAAGGTTTTCTTTTATTTTTCAATATGTATTTATTTGTTGCATCTCACTTGATGGCTCTGCTCAGCAAGAATTTTGTTTCATGAGATGGGTGGAGATGATCCCAAGCTAATTTGGGATTGGTTGTGAATCCAAAGTGTGCTTGTGAGCAAATACAGTGCAGTGACTCCAGCTCATGCCTCTGTCAAAGGAAGTGCACTTGAGTGACAGTGCACAGTCAGGTCAGTCTTGTAACAGCCTCTACACCCACCTGAGCTACCAACCAGGGGCTGTGACCCTCAAATGGATTTTTCCACTCTCTTTGGCCCTTGAATGGGGCAAATTTCCACAGAGGCTTTCAAATGAAGGAATCTTACCAGACTGTGTAAAAGGATATCTTTTATTCTGGCTAAAAAGGAAATTTGAGTATGAGATTCTGGAAGACTAACACAAACTGAGCATTTTCATACAACTAGAAAATTATACAAGTGATGTCCTCTCTTCCCTTCAGGATACCATAGATTACTACCATTTCTGCATCAGAAATGCAAGTGGTAAGTCACACCTTAAAAATATGTTCAATCTTTCTGCAAACTCCACTGGATGATTTTGCAGGCAACATTTTAAACAATGGAAGCTAAGGGTTTGGTTGGAAAAAGTTGCTGTTTCATATTCTACTTTGTACTCAGGAGCAATGATACTTAACTGGAGTCAAGTAGGTCTTTACCTCAGCATGACTAGTGTTGCAAGATTTTGAGTTTTCTCAAAAGCCTCACCTCCTGAAACTGTAATTGCACAAGAACCTCAGTTTTCTAGGTCAGTGTTGGAAAGAGAAAAGAGAAAAAATAATGTGAACATATCCCTGGAGGCAATTTCCCATTACTTTCAAACCAGCACATTATCATTGCCTGTATAATTTTTTTTAATAATTCACTTTGTTAACTTTTGTTAATCATTAAACTGTTTGGAAGTCCCACCAGCAGAAGAGCATTATATGTGTCATATTGAAGTGTGAATGGCTTTTAATGGTTAGATCAATTTTCCAACCTCAGTGTATTCAGCTGAAGCCAACTACAGCTGGAACAGAATATATCATCACTGAAATGGTTAGCAATGAAATAATACAAATAGTTTATGATTTCAGCCAATCTGGAACTGAAATTCAGGCAGTTGTTGAAAAATCTAGTTACCTATCAGCCCCTTCCAAAAGCAGATTTCTTCCAGCTGGGAAAAAGTCTTTGTAAAAACCAGTATGTCTGGGAGGACCACATGGAACCAGTTGATAGTCCCAGTCTATTCAAAGTTTTTAGCAGCTGGGAACTTCTGCAAGCTTCTACTTGGGAGCAATTGCAACCATAGTTTCCAGAACAGCATTATGTTTGAGAAGCTCATCCAAGGGTGATCCTATTAGTTGTAGGTCTTGAAAATTTAAAAAAGTGTTAAAGAGCTTTTAACACTTATTTCCATGACACCATGTAGCAGCTGCATTTCAAGCAGATCAATGCAATCCCATTTGTATTATCAGACAGAAGTGTATAAAACATGCCTTAATTAAGCCACATGCTTAACCTAAGTTAAGCCTGCCTTTAAACAAGCTGCAGCTTGCAATGCACATAGTCACCACCACAGGACTGGTGGCTGAAGAGAGAGTTAACCGTTAGGAAATGAACAGAAACATGACAATTACGTGAAATTCCTGTAGCTTGGGTGTCAGAAACCAAACATGCAAGGGAGGAGTCTCTGTCCACTTGAGATCTGTACCCTAAACCCTCCCCAGATTTTAGCTAAGATACAGGGCACTGAAATTATTTGGTCCCATAGTGTCTGCTATGATGGGAGGAGCTCTCCTTGGAATGCAGAGAAGTTTTGCCGCTTCTTTATGCACCAGACCAAATTCCAGAGGATGAAGGTGGGCAATGGAGTACAGACAATGTGTCATAAAATCATCTCAGATCGCTTCTATCCTTTTGCTGATTTCTCAAGAATTAATTAATAATACCAGCTTCTAAGCTAAATGGTTGCTCTTTCTCTATGTTTGCATCAAAAATTTTTGCTCATCTCAGCAGTTAAATATGGTACATTGTTTTGGACTCTGTAGACAAAAAATTTTGAGTGCAGTTCTGGCTTTCTTTAAGTAAACAAGAAAGAAGGTGTCTTTAGGGTAGGTATTGCTTTCACAATATGAAGATAATTTTACATATCTATGCGCAATAGCATCAATAAGCTCTGTATTTGTTGTTCTTTTTAAAAAATACTGTGCTGAACAGTCAAAATATGTTGTGTTTTATTTGGAATATTATTTTTCTCTTAATGATGGACTGAGGTCCATCTAATCTAATTTTGCCATCATTTATAGTATAATTTCAGTGGAATGAAAATGACAACCTTCACTCTCATTTTTCTTTCTGGGATCTTTATTTCTTTGTAGTGTTTTTGTCTTCTTCTTTTTTTCTGTTTGATGATTTGTATTTAATAGGGCATTTTACTTTTGCATTTTCCATTCTGGTATAAATACTGTTGATTAATGCTGGAACACTGCCAGACAAGCTTGCAGTAGAAGGGCTGTGCAATTCTTAAATGTTCTACATAAATATTCCTGACATGGAGCCCACTTCTCCTCAGCACCACTTCCACTGGAGCTGCTGATCAAGGGAAGTGCTGGACATCTGTGATGAGAATGTCAGAAGTGTATTGCTATGTTTTCTAAGAAATATAATTATCCCTCTGAAAAATAAGGTCTGATACAGCTTGTGAATTTTTTAAGAAGGAACTGCACAGCACAGTGTGATATTTTTGCAGTGTACAGAACTTATGGTCTTGATTCCCTGTGACTATTAAAAGGGTGATAATTGCCGAATGCCTTCTGTTACTTCCTCTCCTCTCATTAGCTTGGTTTGACTTAAAGACAGTCCCAGTGACATCTTGGCTGAAAATCATGGAAAATATGGTAAGTGGGTGTTCTGAATTAAATGGTTTTGTTTTCCTAAAGATCATTTAAGTATCTGCTAGCACATTCCAGGCTTACCTAACCCCAGTGAAAGAACTGACATACTTTTGTAACATTTGGTTGAAAACATATTTACTCAGGTCAAAGATCAGGTGACAGAGGAAGCTATGGAAAGTACTAAACTAATAAATCCATCTGCCTTTTAATTCTTGTGTGACTGTTATTTTATAAGCCAATCTTGGAAATGTTGTGCTTCAATTTGAGTAAAGTCAGTCTGTATCAGGAACCTGATGCATCTGTGTGGGTCCTTGTATGGACAGTATGGCTCTGAATTAAAACTTTTCCATAGATTTCCCATTCTCTTCAGCTCATTTCACAAAACCATGAGATGTTTCCAGAAAAAAATAATTAACATAGTCTAAGTAAGAAACTAATATGTCTGGATAAATATTGTGTATCAAACCTCCAGGTTTTCCGTTCTTGCCATCAGATGCCTGCCTGCAGAGTCTTAACCAATTTTCATGAGTGGAAAGTGAAAAAACAACAGTTAAAATATGAATTTCCAATAATGATTTTTAGCAATACAACCCTAGCCTTTGGTTTCATTTGTGAAAACAGCATAGCTGATAAAAACCATGGCAAGTTTGGTGAAAAACCCAAGGAAGGCATTGTAATCTATTGCTGTTTTCTGTGAAAAACCCTTCAGCAACCTTACCCCTCCCTCAAACTGTGTACTGCTGTTTTGCTTTGCTCCACTTTTAGGCACAGGCTTAAGTGGCAATGATTTTCACTCAGGCACAGTGAGGCATGAAGAAATAACATGGCAAGAATTGTACAGGTGAAGTCTTACATGCTCTTGGGGAGGCTTTCTGTCCTCTGCATGAGCAGTGGAAACCTCTGCAGCAGCTACAATAGGTCAGATGTTGAAGAGCAGCTGGCAGTTGTTCGAACAAATTCCATACCTAAGATAAAACAATGATAGTCCAAGATTCCAAAATTGCTGAAGAAACAGCAGTGAATTAACAAAAATTGCTTTACAGCAGTGCATATTTACCACCAGTGAATCTAGCAGAAGTCCAAAATCATGAGACATTGGAACTCTGTATCTGAATCACATTTTGGGGCAGTGCCTTATGAGAGTTCTTCAGTAGAAGGCGTTTGCTGTTGTTTAAAGTACTATTAAATTAAAGCAACATTTACTAGACCTGAATTCTGATCCATTCCAAATTATCCTTTGTATGCCAGACATTTTGTAGGAGTAGTATTCTAACACAGTTCCCACAGGTTTCCTACATGTGCAAGAAAAATTATCAAAGGAGAAGGAGATGGACTTTTAAGAATGCAAACTGGAACGGCATGAATTATCTCTGATATGTGCTGAGTACCCCAAAACAACCTTGAAAGAAAAAGTACTGAAGCTGAAGTGGTTTCAGGTGGCTGCAATATCAACTCTTCTCAAGCATGATTTGAACTACACTAAAGGGAAAATTTTAATTATGCTCTTCAGGCATTTTGCCCCATGACATCAATTAATATTGACAGAAGACGTGTGCATGCATGCCTATCATGGACCTCATCCTGTCACTTCATGCCACCACTGAGAACTGGTGTCTGCTGCAAACAGGGCCTTCTGACTCATTCTGTTAGTGGAAAGGGTTTTATTGTTACTACGTTAAAAGACTCATTGTAATGTTTTTGTTTGTAGTGACAAGGCAGCAAATTCTGTTCAAATGATACAGAACAGCCAAGTGCTCAGATTTTATTTCTTTTTGTATGGACAAGTGGACACAGTTTAGCTGTTAATACCAGTTAGCATAGCACAAGGACATTCCAGTGTAAAAAAAAAAAAAAACCAGCCCTATGATTTCATTGGAAACAGAATAATAATCCATAAATATGCCTAATCCTTTCTGAAAAGTATGACTGCCATGCCCCAAGTAGGAATTTTCACAAGCTGCACTGGAAACAGGTTTTGTTTTTGCAACGCAGAAAGTAGTTGGATGAAGTGACAATTGCAGGACACGACATTGAATCAACCTCAACTTTAGGTGAGGGCTGGAAACACACTTTTTGGGGGAAAAATTGAGGAAATTTTCAAATGAAAGTGGATTTGGGAACTCTGCCCTGTGACCCTGGACAGCATCTGCCCGCCTTAGGATGGTGAGAAGGCAATCAGGAAAAAACTTGCTCTTTGGCTCTTTAAAGAGGGAGGAATTATTGTTACCTAGATTTCTGTTTGGAGCCTTCAAAAATTTGTAGTCAAAATGTGTGAAAATCTGTATTAATAAAAGGCATAATATAAACCCATTACTCTGACCAGCATATAGAGAAAAGTTATCCTTCTCATTCAGATGCTGAATTTGCCAGACAAGTAGCTCCTTGAGCATGATACTTAAATATTGTTATGGCATGTACTCCATTCTTCTAAAAGGAGTGGCTATATCTGATTCAAGCTTTTGTGTCCTTATCTTCCTAGGCTAAGTCAGATGTACCCTACTAGACTCTGTTTTTAGGTTATTTAATATAATTGAAGGTTGGGTGACTATGTGTGTGATACATAATCAGTGCCTAATAAATGGGCAGTCTGTTTTTACTGGCCAGATTCCGAGGGTGCAGATCAGTGACATGCATTTCACTGCCTTTAAAGTCTATTTAGGATCAAATAAAATTCATCATTGCATAAAGGTCCTGTGCAGATGCTTTTGTGACGGTGATGGCCCTTTAGATCCCAGAGCAGTAGCAAAAGGACAGGCAAACTAGCTCAGTGTTTAACATCCTTCACCCTCTGCTCACCTGCTGGTCCAGGCTGAGTGCTTGGCTCTAATCAGCTGCTTGGAAAAGGAACTTCAGGGTGCTCAATCTTCTGCAAAATAAAAAAAATCTGAAAATATACAGTGGATGGATTATGAAAAAGAGTGATCGAGTCTTCTCATTGAGTTTTCTTGACAAATTTTCAGAATCTGTACTTTGAGGTAAATCAGCCTAGAGTCACTGTGTGTGGCTGTCAATGTAAGAGAAGAAAAACATGACAAAAAGGTACATGCATTTTAAAAGAATAGTTGAGATTTAGCTTTACTGTGCATACTGTCCAGTTATAGAAGCCTTCTCAGTTTTTATCAGCATTTATGGAATGTTCCTCTTGCAAAAACAAGGTTTTTAGAATGATAAGTAAAGGGCCTTAGCCCTCAGTATTTCAAAGCTCCACTTTCTTCCTACACTTGTGAGTAACTGTGATGTGTGAATTCCATAGTATCAAGTATCCCTGCTGTTGTAGCAATGTGTCTTGCACTGCTAACAATTTACACATGCGTATCTCCTTTGCATGTTTGGAAAATAACTTTGAAATGCCTCCATAAAACATTAAGAAACCCTCATTTTCTCTTAAATAAAACCACATGTAGTGACATTTTTTATTTCTGCTAGAAGGCAATTTTTTAAGCTCTTTAAAATCTTTGTCTGTATAAAAATGTCTCTAAAGCAGCCAAAGAGGGTACGTTAAGAGTTAAGAAGGGAAATTTGTATTGCACATAGTCCATTAGAAAATATTTCCACTTAGACAGATGAAGAAGATTTAGGATTTTTCCTTCTTGTATTAATTCAGAGAGTAATAGTGGACCAGAATGTATATTTATATAATGTGCAGATAAATATTGTAGCTTTCAAAAACAGATTTGCCAAAGTATTTGTCAAAGTATTTGAAAGCCTTGTTGAGTCCAGTTTTCCAGCGTGCTTAGAAAGAGAAGTGAAAATCTGTAAAAGCAGATATTATTCTCTTGTCTGCCTCAACCTAAATTTTTGGGGACTAACCTGGTCACCTTTTCCTTTTCCACTGCGTGCTCCAGACTTTATATATGCAATTGATTCTGAATATTCAGCACTGCTTGCCTATGAGAAAGTCGCTGGTGAAAAATGTTACACCAGTTTGATGGTGAGCCCTCTGAACTGCTGAAGTCAGCATTTGATATCCTTTGTAATATGACAAAGTTCCTATTAAGTAGAAGTTGAAAAAGCTGCAATGGTGGCTAAGAATGCAAAAGAATGACCTGAGGAGCTCAGTCTGATATCAAGGTCAAGCAAAACAATCGGAAATGCTGCTGTGGGATGTGAAGTTTATTAGCTGGAGAACATAAGCGCAATTAATGTCAGTCAATGTGATTGTTTCTTTTAATTGAAAACCACTCATGTCAAATAAACCAGTCTATCAAATAATCATGATTCCACAAGGAGACAGAAAAACTGCTTTAGTCTAATAGTCTTTGTGCTGTGTTGTAACTGAAAGAAAGTGAATCTCAGTTTGTGAGGTCATTTAAAAGTATTAACAGCTCAGCTTTACAGTGATCTATTATCCCATGTGGTGATTAGCTTGCAGGTAGCTCCTGCATTAGGGTTGCAGCCAACAAATGTCAGTGTCACTTTCTGAATACTTTGTTTTTCAAATATAAAGTTCTCTCTTTGTCATCTCTTGGCAGCTAACTTGCAAGTACACAGAGATCTACTGAACTCGTGTGGTCTCTTGTCTTTGCACACTCTGCAAAATCTCTGCTTCCACTACCAATATAATCACCCCATTATTCCATTGCTCCAGAACACCAGTGGCAATTTCCTTCCCACCTGTGAGGCCAAACAGAGCTGTTGTTCTTCTGGTAACACTGAAATGGCTATTTTGTAATTTCAAGTAAACAATTGAGAGAACTCTGCAAGTTCCAGCAAGTCAGGATGCATCTACACCAGTGTACAAAAAGAAGAGAGAAGGGAATCTCCTAATCTCCCCTAATTTTTTTTTCCACTCTGTGGAATGATTTTGGAGTATATAAGAAAGATTAATTCCTGTTGAATAGAAACTGAAAGGATACACTCTGACCACCAACATGCATTAAGTTCAGGGTTATAGCTGCAGAGTTGATGTCAGATTGCCAGCACCAGCTACTGACTGATGCAGTCATGTCTTCCAGGTTTCCTCAAAATCATGTGTCACATTATCAAAAATGAGTTCATACCTAAATTTTCATGGCTGCATTTTTATATCTTATTTCACATTACAGTGTAGGATTTATGTGGTTGCTTCAATGGAGCAAAATTAATTTAGCTGTTAAGGGAAATGGGTATGAAGATATTACATTATCTGAAAAGGACAGTTAGATTAATAGATTGATTAATAAGAGACCATACTGAAGATAACAAATTAACCAGTAATAGTCAGGAAAGCTGAGTGAGTTTGTTAGCAGCTAAGGGCCCATCTCAGAAAGTGAGACTTATGAACAATTCATGAGTATTTATATCTGTTTGTTCAAGTAGGTGGTCTTTGAATGGACAAGAGGAAAAAAACCAGTTACATAAAACTACTGTAATAATGGTGAGTACATATTCCTAACTATGTATAAGTGACTCTGGATATCAATCTGAGAGTATTTATTAGAAAGGAAGCTCTGCATAACGGAACATGTTCATTCAAAAATAATTTTACAACTGGTTTACAGTTTTGAGCCAGGGTCTCATCTTGAATCTCAGAAATTAAGACTCCTTTGGGAATGTCTGGAGTTGCATATATTTTTCTCAGATCACTTATGATTTTTAATTTGTGGGGTACTAGTAGATTTTTAAAAAACTATTCAGCAATTTTTCTTCTTGCTCTGCTCATTTTTGTGCTTATGCCAAGAAAAATAGTGTATGAATTTTAGATTTTAAAGAAGTTGGCGCAGAGTCTTCAGTGGCAGAGCGTCCGAGCTCATTTTATTAAAGCATGTTATGTTTGCATCAGCTGTAGACCTGCCCAATCATCTTAGCTATGAAATCCATAAGGACATTCTGCCTTGTCGTGATGCCAGAGATTTTTCTGACCATTGAGAGCCCACATTTTCCTGAACTTCTATCAGCTCTCACATCATCTTGTGCAGTTTCAGCAGAGACTTACTTGGAAACTCTTTGGAATCCTATTCAAATAATATATTTTTTCAGTCTACTTATAACATAAATGGCTTTGTTGAATTAGATCAGCGACTTCAAGTCTAGAAGAATTATATTAGATTTAAAATAAAATGGTGTTTACAATATAAGTTTGCATAGTAGAAAAAAAATACTGCAAGAAGTTAAAAAAAAAAGATAAACATCATTCTTGGCAGAGATTTCTTCCAGCTGCCTTAGCATCCCAGCTAGGATTTGTGAGACTGCCTAAAGGCTTCTGGGACTTTATTCCAAATATTGCTCCTGACCAGAGTTGTGACATATCAGGGTAGGAACAGGGAACTGTAATTGTTTGCTCCTTCATGTTGTTTTATTCCCTTACCTCCACTGGGTAAAAACTGAATAGTTTTTCAGTTTCAGCTTTCTTTCCTTCTTACTGGCCCTATACAGTTTAGAGGAGTATTTCTACTGTAGGGTCCTTTTGAATATTTTATTTAAACATTCTATGATATTTGCATAAAATTTATGAGTGACAGAAAATAACAGTTTTGGAGGTTCCAACACACTATGTTAGAAACAAGTAACTGGGTTTGCCAGATCAGATTTGTGTTTACATGTTTCTGGCTGATTGCATAAGTGCTTTTCTGTGATAGTAGATGGGTTTCCATGGATCTCAAATACGTCTCCCTTTAGATGTATTTAAGCTGCTAAATAGGCAATCCTACTCATCAACACTAAAACTCTTTCTTCATAGAAATTTTATTTCCATATATATTTTGATTTTTTTTTTACTCAAAGAGTCAAAACCCACCATGTTTTAATCAAATGAAAATTAGATGAGCTTCCACCCTATCTAGAAATACTTGATTTTATTTGCCTACAATAATTTTTTTGAAACATACAATGAACACAAAAATTCTATTGCTAACATGAGTCTTGTGTACAGTATGCTAGACAGGTAAATTGACTTTATTTGAAACGCTTTCATCTGGAACATTTTCCAGGACTAGAAGCTGTGTTTTGAGTAGACAGCTATTGCCTCGTGGAATTTAATCTTGACGGCAATGCTGGAATCAAAATTCTGGATGTGGGTGTGTGGCTTTTGTTCATAGGTTTTTGTTTAGTTCAGATACAACACAGTAAAATAACACTAAAACAATAAAAGGTTTTCTGTCAGTTCTACAAAGCATTTTATTTTTTCTAAAGATCATGCAACATCATCATTATCAGCTTTCAAAATCTGATGGGTATACAGGTCTTCAGAGGATTTCTGATCCACACAATTATCTCTGTAACACAGGTGACTGCAGAAAGCCATGGTGGTGCTGCATCATGCAGGCATCTTCTTGCAAATTTCTGTCTTTACATTTGTACTTTTGTTTTTTGTTTCTCCTGTCCTCCTCCCCCAATCAGCATATAAAATCTGAAACAATTTAGTAAAAGCTAAATGATCAGAAGTGAGCTTAAAGCTCCATTAACCAAGGTAGTACAAGTACAAAGGCATAATAAACAGGCTAGCTAATTAAAGGATCTTTTCAGAAAAGAAGTAAAGAAAAATTTCTTCCACGAAGTCATAAATTTAATTCTCCTCTTTCCAGAAGGTTGAGTTTTGTGTTCAAGAATTTCACATTAGAAATCTGAGTGTGTGACTATCAGCACATTTCCTCTTTAATTGTGTCCTATAGCATATTTTGTGTGCTTTGGGGTACAACCTCATTTTCAGTAAAGTTAAAAAAGCCCCTAAAATTTAAGCTTAGGGCCTTCTTCAGAGTTACTTCTGGTCTCCTGGTTGTTATATGTAGAGTTGGGTTAACCTTATCCCTAGCTTCTGGAGATTACATTATCAAGGGCAAAAGTGCTATTGCCATGGGGAAAATCATTCCTTTTTAATTGTCCAGATGTCAACTGGAGCAGACAGGTATTGTATAACAGTAAATATCCTTGTTTCTTTCTCTTGGTGCTGTTCTTTACCTGACACCATGTATTGTGTAACTAGCTATACGTTTACATAAAGTGATCATACTTTCATAAAAAATACCCTCGCAAAGCATCAGATGCTCTCAACAAATAAAATACAAGTAACCAGAATGGGATTCTGGCATCCACCCAGTAACATTACCATAGCAGCAAGGGCATACAATAAAAATGTAATAGTCATAGTTAGTAAGTAAGTATTATAAGTGAAGGGGAACACATGCAGTATGGAAAATGTCTGCTAGTGGTTTGTGTACAAGGAGTGATCATCCCTAGAGATTTAGGTCAGCTAAAACATTTCCCTTCAGGGATCTGAATTCCATAGCTGCCTAAGATAGATATGGTACATACTCTGAGGAGTAGCTGATCCTTTATTTCCACCAGAAATGGAAAAGGGAAGTCACAACAGAGGTTTAAATAACAGAGTTTTAAAAAATAGTTTGTATTACCAGAAGTTAAAAAATTGTTCAGCCTCTAGGAACAAAGAGAGAATCTCATTTTCAATGGACCCTTGGAAAAGTTCTCAATAGCAAGTTAATAGAACACATTAGAACACTAAAGAAACAATTTAGTAGTTGTTATTCTAACTAACCATTTGACTACTGCTGAATGGAGTAAGTAATTGTAGCAGATGTTATCTTGCATCCTGTCAAATCAAACCTTCCTGATATCTTACAAATATGAAACATTGATTCATATTACCTTAACATGGCAGTGAAAGACTTGGGATAAGTTGGGGAGAGCAACCAACTTTTAATGAATTTCATTTTCCTTGTGTTGAATCTGACAATTTAAAAGGCTCTCTGGAATACAGAAACGCCTCTGCTGGACCTTGAAGTGGTCAGATCGTTAATTCTGCATCTCACTTTGAGCTTTGACAGATTTCACACAACTGATAGAACGATCTATCTCACTGTAGTGGCAAGTAGCTCTGGCCAGAATCAGCAAAGCTAAAACATTACTTTTTTTGCATGTGGCATTAAATTCCCTGGCAGAAACTTAAGGAGATAAGTCTTGGGGGTTTTGCTCCTAATAAATAATGGTATCAGCTGCTTGGCTGTTGCATTTCCATGCTAAAAGCCAATTCTATATTTATTCAGTTTTGTGTAGTTAGAAGCAGAACTTGGTGCAAAGACAGCACAATTTCAGATTGGCACATTGCCTGCTTTACTGAGGGAGTCGGTGATCTGCCAATGCAGCAGATTTCTGGGGTCTGCTAAGTGGTTGAGGCTTTGGGTTGCCCCTCATCCCATTCCTTAGCACGCCACCCTCAGTTAGGACCAGAGGAGGCAGTGCCTTGCATTATGTGGCAGGGTAGAGCTCTCCTCTGTCACTGATAAATCCTGGTGACCAGTACAATGGCTTGTCTTCGGGCCCTCCAAGGGACTTGGTTCAAACCTGTTTGAGGCAAACTGAAGATTGTACTTGACTTTTAAATTGTGCTCATTAGGAGGTTCTTATCACCTCTGCTAGCTTTGCTTCCTACTCCTATTGTCAACACAATGAAAACCTCAGTAAAGCCAACTACATTTAAAAGTATGCGTTTCTTTTGTCACACAAGATAATAATGTTTACAACTGCAGATTCCCCCCTAGTAAATGCAGCTCAGCAAACTCAGTCCTGGATATTAGAACCTCTTGGCTTCTTTCCATGTTGCACATTATCACTTGTCACAAAAATGCTGCAAGTGAAATGATGCCCTTTTGTTAGGGCCACAATGCAATTACCTTAGTGTATTTGGCACTGACATGCTTAAGTAGATTAAACACCTCCACCGATACAGGATAGGGAATGGTACAGGAGCTCATTCAGGCTTAATTGTGTTGGTTTTGCCAAGGCTGTAAAGTATAAAACTTTTCACCAACGTGAACTGACATAATTCACAATGCACAGCATGACCAGTTTTAACACACTGGCAGAGATGGTTACTTTGAGAGCAGAGCTGTGTTTTAGAGTCTGCTCTTGCATCTGTTAGATCATATTTATGTGGAAATGAATTTTGAAAGCATATACATCTCTGTCCTTATGATATCTGCTGAGCCTCTTTGCCCTTTATCTTTGCCAAGTCTGTTGGTTCATGTAGCTCCCTTCAAAGGGTCAGCGGGACACCTCAGCTGCATAAAGTGTCAAGAACCCCATCATACTCTAACAGGCATTGCATGTAATGCACAGTGCAGAGCTTAGGTACAAATTAGAAAACTTCTTTTTAAAATTCAAATGCTGTTATACAAAAGAATTTATGAAAATTAATGTCAAGAGCAAGATTTTGCTATTTCCCCCACAACGAGCTGAGCAGTTCACCTTTTCCAATCTCAGGAAGAGGACAGCTTGTTCCTGCTCCTCACAGCCCCAGGCCACAGTCTGGCTCCAGAAGGTTTGTCTGGGGATTCAGAGAAGCAGAAAAAGATGTTAGGCAGGTTTCTTCCTCCAGCTGCTGTCTGCAGATCAACACCAGGCTTCTGCCAATGTTCCTGTTATCCCATTCCCAGTGTTCCTTTTATCTCAAAAGAGATGCTAGTTGGCTTGGGATGGGGGAATAGAGGTCAAGCACAGTCAGACTGTGATTGTGTGGGGATGTTTGGGTTTTATCTTGTTTTATCTTTAGTTTATTCAGCGCTATCTTTATAACAGTGCCAGCAATTATTCTGCCTTTGTATATTTTTGACTGCTCCATCCAGTCTGAATTTGAGTGGTGGAATGGGGCATTAGCTTTGGAAGAAACTGAATTCTTTAGGACACTACTTTCTCCACTGGGGGAAAAATATTGCTTGCAAGATGGATGGAATATTAGTGTGACTATGAAAAAAATTTGAAGGAATAGCATAGCATCTGTTTATAATTTAACATGTGTCAATGGCTGCAGGAGGCCACCTTATCTTTTGTGATCTCTCTCTAGCTGTAATTACAGCTGTGGTTGTTCTCTGCTGAGTTACCTAGAAGCTCTTTATTGTAAGAATTTCTCTATCTTGGTTATTAAACTTCTGACAGTGCAGCTAGTGAAAAGTGCCCATGATTGAGGGGGATGCAGCAAGTGATGTTACTACCTGAGGCTCAAACAAGAAAAGAGGCTGAAACTACAAAAATCCAGAGGAATTAGAACCAGCAGATAAATTTTGTTGTGGAACAAAAGACTCTCTGACTTTCTGAACAAAAAACTTTCTGGATTCTTTCAAAGATCATGTATTGGCAAAGGATTCTTCAAAATAGTCTGAATATGAAAAATAAAAAAAGCCAAACACGTTTTCCTTCTGTCAGATATGACTCTCATTACAAATTACTGTATTATTTTAATCCAGGGTAGGTGATATGATGTACAGTCAAGGAGGTGATAGCTATTACAAGATAATACTGCATTAATTAATAATGGGACTATGGTAGAATTTTTGAAGAAGAAACACACTTGACTGCTCATGTTACTGTTAAGTGAATTAAGTATGATTAACACTATACAGGCACTCTGAAGAAAAGGACATGCTTATACCCTCCAGGATATTTAAAGTAGCAACCTCAGTATACACTGTACAATTTTTTTTCCAAGGAGATGAGAATGAATTAAACCTACCTTTAAAAACAAAACATAAAAATACATGACTAATACATTGCACTCATAGAGAATAGTGAAAAGATAAAATGCAGTCCATTGGAAGTGGGTTTTAAATGAAAAAAAATTATTTTAAATACTATTTTCGATGGCTGGAAGAAGTCTAACCAAAAGGGCAGTAGGTGGGCTACCATTTGAGACTTTTGAGACTATCCCCAAAGACTTTGACAGCCATGTCTCTTTCTTATTTACCTTTATTTGAACATCTGAATTCTCCTTTGCTGGAATGCCTTGCTAATGATTTAGAAGAAAAACCTCTGTGTTGGCTGACTTCCTGAAGAAAATTTTCAAGAAATCCAGTTTCAATAAAAAATGAACACATTAGATTAGGATATTTACTCCTTCCAGTTGTTTTACATATGCAAATTTAATAAATCTATTCTCATGGTAAACAGATGTCATTAGTGTACACATGTGTTTGAAATTTGATGAAAAATGCTAAAAAATTTTTTTGAGACAAATTCTGAAATATGTTTGAAAAACAGCAGAAAAAGGTGTCTCCATTTTTTAAACTAATAGAAAGTAATGACTATCTTTTCTTGAGTTGAAAACCATTTTTAATTACTATCACTACCACTTTATTCTTTCAGAAACCCTTTACTAGTCCAAACTTATAGGCACAAAAGTGTGTGAACTAAGCATAGCACAGCAACTTCAGCTGCAGTATTTGTTCTAATGTGTTTCATTTATATTATGGCTAGGATAAATCACATATTTGATCCAGTGACCAGAGTTTCTGATTTTTAATGTTCATGTTCTGGTTATCAGAGAACTGTATTTTTCATTCTAACTCTGATTTTTTTTCTTCCAAAAGAACTAATCCAGTCAGGACAATTTAGAGGGCTGATATACTTAAATTATCTCATTGAGTTAGGTAATAGACAGACAGAAGCCTATATATGTTGTAGCTGTGCTTTCATTCTTTCTGAAAGCAATAGGAATCAATTTCAATTCATTAGTATTTGTACATCCTAATGCTGGAATGTGGAAGACAATGAGATGTCCAGCATGCATTCTGACTAAGGGTATGTCCAAGTGAAACTCTCAGGAGCAGAGCATTTCCTTTACTCTACTCCCTCTGGAACAATTATAAATATTGCAAGAGAACACAAATTTGACAAAACTTAGAGATATCCCCTTTGTGCTCTCTTAGCCTAGCTTTTGACTAACTCATTATGTGCAGCTTCATATTTGCTAAAAGAGATACCTACACTGCTTGGAACCAATAACCATTTAAGAACTCCCAGGTATATCCCACTTCAACTTGTATCAACTCTACTTTATTAAATTTCTTTCATTCATTTCAAAACATGATTGAGACAGCATTGAGAAAAGAAAGACTCTTTGCAGTATTTTTAAATCCTTTTAACAACATTTATTTATTTCCCTAAGGCTGGGAATCTAATCTGAAGAAACTAAGCAGGTATCCATATATCCGAATGCTGTGTCATGGGTAGCATCCCTGGTGGCTTAAGTATCCAAAGCATTATTGCTATGTTACCTCAAAATGAAACCCAGTGTAATTTATCATACATTAGTTCTCATGTCTGTGCTAACTCATTCTGCATTAATTTATGTGCCTTGAGACAGCACCACACCGTGTAAAGCACAGTTGTGAAGGAGAGAGATCAATCTAAAAATTCCATGTTGAATTATCAAAACTGAACATGGAAAAAAGCTTTAGCACAGTGTAATTTCTGGTATAGAATGGCTCTTTTGTTCATGTTTTGGACAAAATAGATTCAGACACTTTATAATGCTGGAGAAAGAAAACACGATATAAAAATAACATCTGTGAATCTCCTATTTGAATGTACTTTCTCAAAACGGTGTCATGAGAAAATTCACCCTGCAATATATAAGACAAAAATCTACCCTGAAAATATATAATTACTTTTGCAAATATTAATTTAGGTGTCTAACGACAATCTGACAATACCAACATAGAAACAGATGTAACCAAAGCCTTCAGAGCCCAGATTGCCATGCAATTTCCCATAATAAGAGTGGCAGAGATGGAGCAGCAGTGGAGCAACATGTCATTTAGTGTTTCCTTTGTGGTTGTGCACAAAACCTAATGTCAATAACCCTTCAAAGGAATAATCTTACAACATGCAACTAAATTGCATTGTATTAATTAAAGGATAAATTCACTAAAAGATGTAGGTGGTAAAGAGTAGCTCAAATATGAAAGGAAGCATTATTTTTATACAAACTTTTCCTTAAATGAAGTAATGGCATAATTTTGCTTCTGCTAGGTTTTGTGAAAATTTTGCTAAAGACTTGACTGGCTGAAACAAGGTCTGTTATTAGTCATGTGTAGCTGGAAAATGAGAAAATAGGGCGCTGGAAGACATATTCTAATGAATCTAAACCAGTGTAAGTTCTCAAACACACCCACCCCATTTTTAATTTTTATTCAATGATACTCTTTCCACAGAAGAGTTTTCAAAATTAAGCACCCAGATGTTTCTTGGCTTCTGAAGTACAGAGTCTTGCAGCTCTCTTGGAGTTTGCCCTTTCTGCAATGTAAAGTGAAGCCATTGAATTGGAGAGGTGTTGGTGCGGAGGTAAAAGGTATTCTGCACCACTCCTGTGGAGATAAGCTCTGTCAGAGACCAGGGTAGAATTAGGATGGGAAAGGAGGGTAGTCAGCTTTAAAAGACTGAAGATACTAAGGGAATAAATGTCAGTGACTGTAAATGTTTAATCTGGAGTTTGCACTTTGGATGTTAATACATCAAGAGAATTCTCTTTCTCCTTTCCACATCTGATTTTATAATAAAGACTATTTCTATTTTTGTGTGCTGATAATCTTTGAAGCTTGACAAATAATTTATACATGGAAAGAGAAACAATTGGTTTTGGTTGGTTGGTTATTTTAGTGGTTTTTTGTTTGTTTGTTTGTTTTGGTTTTTTTTTGTTTTGTTTTTTGTTTTCATTTTTGTGTGCCCATGAACCTCTCTGATGCTTTCTCTGCAAACTGGAAAGAATTTCACCATAGTCTATACCTCCGACCCACTAATTTTTCCTGATGCTTCAAGCTTGCTTTGTCTGGCTGTCCTTTGTATTTAATGAGTTAAATTCAGTATTCTCATAACTATTACATATATTAAACTTCTTGGACAGTGGTACTGCAGTGGGCTGACCCTGACTGGATGCCAGACGCCAACCAAAGCCACTCCATCGCTCCCCTCCTCAGCTGGACAGAGGAGAGATCACTCGCCAAATCCTGTCATGGGCAAAAATCAAATTTCAGATATTAATTGAATTTATCACTAACAAAATCAGAGAATGATAATGAGAAGTAAAACAAAGCCTTAAAAACACCTTCCCCCCACCCCTCCCTCCTTCTCAGCTCCAGAACCTGGAGCACTGCCTCTCCTTCTTTCTTCACTGATCTTGGTGTCTGCAGAGCTGCTCCTCTCCCATATTCTCACTCTTCTCTAGCTGCAGTTACATCTGGGTTTTGCCTACTTAAATATGTAATCACAGACATATAACTACCATTTCTAACTGGCCCAGCCTTGGACAGTGGCAGGTCCATCCTGGAGCCACCAGGGACTGGCTCTGTTGGACATGGGGGAAGCTTCTGGGAGCTTCTTACTGAAGCCACCTCTGTGGACCCCCTGCTACAAAAACCAGGCCATGCAAACCCAGTATTCTTTTCAGAGGTGGTCAATACTGAGTTTAAATGGACTGCATTTTCGTGCATTGAAACACATGCAGATGGCAAAGGCAGACAAACTTTAGGGCCAAGGGCTACAACTTTAGTTTAGCATGCCAGGCACTGGTGTCTTGTCTTTGGCTTCCCAAACTTTCTTGTCCTTGAACAGAGTAAATTCTCTCCACTTGCTCATAAGATTGAGTTGAATTTTATCAGTCTCTTTCCTACCTCAAACTTTGCTGACGAAGAAAAATTTAAACCTGAGGTTATGTAAGCAAAATATTTGATGGTTTTGCATTTTCATTTCCTAGCTCTGTTAAACCTTTAAATATATAAATTACATCTAACTGCACCACCCCCATGATACTTTGCAGAAAACCAGCTGCTTTCATCAGATCTTTTCCATTTTGTCTCTAATGGGGAGGAAAAAAGTGTCAAAACACAGGCAAGCCCCAAACTGGTGTACATATTCAGATAAATAGAAGCAGAATGAAGGACATGCATAGTCACTGTCAGCTAGTAACAGGATAGAATATATCTTCTATTCTTGAGTTTGTCCTCTTTGTTTTTCCATGAATTTTCGTTATTATCAATGCCATCGAGATTCCCACTGGCAGCTGACTAGTTTTTTCAAGGAGGGCTTTCTTGTGAAGCCAGTTCCTCTAACAATGGATTTGTTAATAAACAAGTGTTTATTTTTTGATAAAACTGAATGCTAACATATCAAATTCAATAAAAGAAAACAGCAATTTCAAAATTATTTTCATCTTTTATTTTCTCCTTTCTGAACCACATCTACAAACTTTACCAAGCTAGTTTTTTGTAACTCCTCCCAGGCTGCAAAATTTCCAAACCTTGATTTCTTCAGGGGAAAGAGGACTCTCATTTTCATGGGGTTTTTCTTGGTGCTTTGGCATCCCTTTGAGTCTACATTCACAGAGAATCCTGTAGGCTAGCAGCTCTGCAACCTTTCCTACTACATCCTGCAGATGATTATGAAGCATGAAGGAAACTGAGAATGCCTATTTAAAATATTAGCATCCTTTGGAGGATATTAGGAATGCTGGGAAGGAAGGGAGTAGAAATCAATAAGAAGAAACATTATGTTAGCACCAGAGACACAGAAGTCAAGTGGCCCCAGAGAATCACTCTGATGTACAGTATAGGTACAGATGAAGCTGCAGGCACATCGCACAGTTGTTCCAAAGATTTCTGCACTGTGTTCAGCTGATGTTGCAGGTTTCTAACGTAGTTAAAAGCTGTTCCTGCTTACTACACTAGTTCTGGCCCACATACTGTTTGCATGCTGAACAATCTCTACTGTCCTGCTATTAAAAAAAAAAAAATAATCTGCTCAATAAGCAAGTGAAACTACAATTGGAAATACTTTTCTAGATTGATCCCAAGTCTCACTGCAATTATTGCTGACTCAAGAGTGAGTAACAGCAGTGATGTCCTCCTGTCCTTGAAAAAGAAACTTGACAGTTCCATGGTTTTGTCAAATTTACTTTTCCATGCCCACACAGTAAACTACAAAAGTGAGGCTTAGGACCAAACTCCTATGGTGTCCAACTTAAGTCTGCACAGGGTTGCTTTTTTCCCTCCTTCTGGAAATGATTCTTCATAAACCAACTGCAAACTGCTGCTAGCTCCATATGTGATAATGTGCACGGTAGAAAACCATCAAATACTTATATCAAAGGACGTAATAAGAACAAGCTGAGTAACTGGACTGGCCTGAGTAGAAAGGATCTAGCAAAATTTTGAAATGCCATTTCAGTTTGCTGTATCTCTCTATCATGTTCACCAGCATTCCTTCTGCAATTGGATTTTATTCAGTGAAATTGCTGCGGGCATCCAGATGTAATAGCAAGTTAATAATTTGTGACAGTGTTAGAGAATGTGATAATGGTAACAATAATCTATAAATGGAAAGCTGTAGTCAGTTGCAGCAATCTAAAGATGTGGGCATAAGAAAGATTCAGAGCTAAAGAATTGTTCTGTCTATTGGAAAGCTTCTGCTTTTTTTTCTTTGTTTTTGCTTAGTTTGAGCAAATAGCACAGATATTGTCTGACTATATGTCCTTGTAAAAGATAAATGAGAAAAATTTTGAAGATATAAATTAAATCTACTGATTTCATCATAAACTAATGGATGTACAGAGAAATCATATATAGGCTGGGTAGAGATTGTTCTCAAATTTAGCAGAAATTGCCTGTTTATTGAACCAATGAGAAAGATTCATTTCTTCTCTGTTATCACATGTTAATCTCCTATTACTATTTTACTAAATGGGATTTTAATAATCTTATCTGTGGACTATTAAATTCCCATTATTAATTTTTTAAGAAAAAATGAAAACCAAAGAAATACAGAAAAGAGACGGCATGAAAAGAAAAAAGAACAGTATTAAATAGCTGGGAAACAAAAGTGGAAAGGCGCTGATAGCAATCAAGAAACATAAGCAATAAGCAAATCTAATTTCAGAGAGAATAATCATATTGCTGAAATCTCCCAATTAGGAATGCACAAGGCTGACATCCAAGTAGCTTAAAGAAATAATCTGAAACGGAGAAGCTGCTGTTTAATACATTTAACAGTAAGATGATTTTCTCAGATGTTCAATATAAACTGCATTCCCATCTGCTCACATAACTGTTGGAAAGTGCTGCATGTCTATAATTCAAACCAGCTCTTTAACGTTGAATTTCCACTGACAGGAAGGACAGGAAAACCATCTCTAGAAGAGTTTGTCACCTGAGGGCATGCTGGTGGCTGCCAGCCTCACCCTTTGCCCCTGCTCCTCTGCAGTGCCCTGGGCAATCACAGACCAGCTGCTCAAAGGAATCTCTGCAGCTGCCTCACCACCAAGTCTGGGCTTCTTCTGTCTGCCTCAGCAGAGTGGCAAACAGCTACCCTCCCCTTCACAGGCCTGTAGAAGGGACTAGTAGCTAAAACTGGACATTGCTAAAAGCCACCAAATACTTAGAGCTGATACCTTGTATGAGCTGATCACGGTTTCATTATTTCCTGTACGAATTCACCGCCAGCTTACGATTTGTGTTGTGTTAGGCAAAATGGAAAACATCTGCCCCTCATGCAGTCACCCATAAAATAAGAGTCAAAAGACATTTAACTGCTTCTGCTACCTTTCTCATTGCCAGCCATAAGTATTTTATATTGTAAGCTGCATCCAGCTTAATGTTGTGCGGCTTCAGATTGTCTTTTTCCCCATCCTTTCTATGGATATATGAAGCACAGGAAAAGACTTTTCAAATGCGTGGTCTCCATAACAAAAGCAGCAGTAGGATTCTCTTAAAGGAAGAGAAAGGAATGTCTGAAATGACATCTGTCCATCTTGATCCATGTATCAAGAGTAAGATTGAAAAAACTGAGAAACAGGAAAAAGGAGGCAAAATGCTGGAGGGAATGAAGTTCTGAAAGATACAAGCTTAGAAAAAAATTAAATTCATAGACACCAGGAAGGAGGACAAGACTGGGACTAATAGTTGTTAAAGTTACTAATTATCAGAGGGGAAAAAAAGGCATAGAAGAAAGGAGACAAGACAATAACTGGGACTAATAGTTGTTAAAGTTGGTAATTATCAGGCATAGAAGAAAGGAGACAAGACAATACAGCAAGGCAGTAACAGTGTTTTAAAGAAACTGATTGAAAACTCAGAGCAACTTTGATGCCATTGCACAGAGAGACCTGAAGCACGACATTCAGATTTTATCTAAAATCCCTCTTTTCATGCTTCTTTCCCAAAATAGCTATTCAGGAAGTGAATTAATAATGTACATAATTTCTACTTTTTTTTTTCATGTAGAATATTGTTTGTAAAAATCTTTGGAGACATCACATCTCTGGAAGTTTGTTTGCTTATTTATAGACAAGATAGAAGAGGAAACTCAATATTAATTTGATTGATCTTGCATACTAAGTCATTTCTTTTTCATAGTAGAAAAAAGAAATAGTGATAGGGATGTTGGAACCTCCAGGAACTACCCCAGTACAAATCTTGTAAATATTGAAATATCGATATGTATTATAACTTAAAAAAAAGACTAAAGAAAACCTCACTGCACTTTCAAGCTTTAAGTTCATCAGGTAGATCCTAACTAAACTTGCTTAATGCAAAGACCTTTCCTATTACCTCTTTAGAGACTGGACAACTGGATCAAAGTATCAAAGTTTCTTCGTGATTTTTTTTTTCAGGTTGCTGGATGCCCCTTTAGCTCTCTCCTCTACTCACAGAACCATCCCAATTCTTGATTAAACATGAAGTGAGTTTTTCTGAAGATTAAAGAAAAGGGAATCATTCAACATGCCTGTAGCAAAAGGCATATAGATTTCATTCTTATTTAAAATATGCAGGCATGTGCATGATTGCTTAGCATGTAATGTAAAGTATGTGTATCAGTGGGGAGTAGTGTGTAAATTAAGGTTCTTAAAAATGTTTATTTTTTTGAAAGATGTTTAGTTTAGGTCAGAACTTTGATCATTTAGTATTACTGTTTATGAAATTTCGGTTAGAAAACATTCATTCTGCTGCAATGCTAAGAGGTTTAGGGAATAATTTGTATTGGTTCTGTATCTGTTTATTTAGATATTGCTTCTGAAGGAATCAGGAAGACAAAATAATGTGTTTCTTCATGAAAGTAGAAAACAGTGAATTTTCATCATTAAAAATACCTCAACAACCTACTTTTCCTTTTAGGGGTAAAAATTATAATCCTTTATCTTTATATCTTCATGAACTTTGCTTCTTTCTTTCTCTCAGTCAAGTTTCATTTGTTAAATTTGATAAACAGCAGCATTCTACAAGATACTGAATCAGGCTTAGATTTTTTATTATCTAACCCCTTTTAACTACTGTTTTATTTTCTGTGTGGGGGAAAAAATAGTGGTGCTCCAAATTGCCATAACAACAGGCTGCACTCCTTAAAACAAGATAAGCTGTGTGTCAAAGTTAAACTGTTGCCATGGTAACCAGCTGAATATTTAAAGTGCAGCATCCTGGTTTAATCAGTTAAATTGTCCCTTTTCCAGAAATCAACTACATTGACATTCTTCCAGCAGAAACAGTGAAAAAAGGAAAAACATAGAAGTTAATAAAAAATAATTTCTGCCCTGTATGTTTCCTTTCTGAGTGATTTTGTTTCAGGAGAGTCTCTTAAACTGCTTCTTTCTAACAAGATTGCAAACACTGGATCCTGTCTTTTACCCTAGAATTCTCAGAAATTCCTCTCATCTGCTCAAGATATGCTTTCCCTTAACAGGTTAGTAAGATATTAGCATGTAAGAATGTAGTTGCACATTCATAAAACCTCCCAGTGACAATAATAATACATATTTATAACCTCTCTGTTTATAAAGAAGACTTTAAAAATGGCAGTAGAACTTAAATCAATCCATCAAATCATTATCTGCCCTTTTTATGAACTTTTTTATTAGATGGTCAAAGCTAAATGCTATTTCATCCTTTAAAAATTACTTGTTTTTCTCATTTTTTGTAATTATTTTTTATGTAAAGAAAATTTTTATGCACTGGAAATGAGATTGTTTTCCTTTGGACCTGTTAAGAAAAATATTTCAATTATGAAACTGTTTTTATCTCAAAAACCAGAGTTTTGCAGCGTAGATATCCGTTGTACCATACTGAGTTGTGTTATGCCATCTCAGATTCCTGTGTTTTTGGACCTGAAAGTCAATAAAGCATCAAGAAAGTGATGTTTATGCCTCAGAAGAATACAAGAAAGCAAAAAAATGTAGCATTTAAAAGGCTACACATATAGCCCACAATCACTATATTTCTCTTTTGAGACACTGGTTGGTGACAGAGGGTGAATAGAGTCCATTACTGATACACAACTGTTGTACAAATCCTAGCTCACCTCCCAAGGTCTCTAGGAAGTGCTCTTAGCCTGTGCTTCCTAATAAGGAGTTTGAGTCAGAGAGCCTGACTCTGAGTCTCAGTGGTATAGTTGCTTTTCCTATTTCTTTTTAGCCTGGAGAACACAGTGGTTGCATAGGGAAAAAGATTCTGCAGATTTGGAAGGGTTTCCTTCTTCTCATGAATGGTCAGTCAGTGCTGCATTAGGAATTGTAGAAAAACTCTTAGAAATAAAATGGCCTCTTAAGAAAGGTATTCATAATTTTCTTAGACTAAGTACAATATCACAGATGTCCTCATGCTTTTTCATGAAGTGTTTAAAAAAAATCTATGGAATTTCAAGCATTGCATTCCTTTTTGCAGGCCCCACAGAGAAAATAGATACTGTTTCTATCATGTTCTTTTTCTTTCTGCTACAAATATATAAATACTTATCTATATATATATAAATATATACTGTTTCTATTATGTTCTTTTCCTTTCTTTTCTTTTCTATTAAGCCTTACTGAAAAAGAAAAAGCAGGACTCCAGTGAGGATTTGCCATTTCCTGATGCAGTATCTCTATGCAACGTAGCATGTATCCTGGTGAGTAAAGGAGGAAACCTTCCTCAAAAAAAAAGATGCTGAAAAGTTATTAATTTCTAGCACAGAACAATATTTAATTAGGAAAATATTTAATATGATTATAGAAAAGGTTTGATTGTACTTCATACTTACACATATTATTGCTACTGTTAGAAAAGTTTGAAGGTGACATCACAGCTGAGACTTTCAGAAATTAAATGTAAATATCTGCTCTAAGTGGCTGTCAAAACATTTTTTCCTGCTTACAGTGGTAAGTCTCCCTTTCTTTGGGTGCTACAGAGACATTGTTTTCTTATTGATATGTGAGGGAAACTGCCAGATCTAGGTGGCCAGTATAAATTCATTATATCAGAGTTAATTGTCAGTTGATAAGCTGTAAGATTATTCAGCTTCAAATATCTTGAAGTGACATGGTCTGGAATCCTTTTCCTCCTGCCACAAAGAGCATTCTTTGATTCTTTCGAGTGACCATCACCTTTAGAGTTTGAATGAATCACACAACTCTCTGCCACACCACGGATGCCAGGGTCTGTGGGTAGGCCTTCTTGGTGAATGAGAAACTGGACAAAAAAAACCCCATTTTTTGATAAGGGCAAGATGGCTACAGCAGCCTCTTAACTGAAGCAGTCATCACAGAGTGAAAATAGCTGCTCTCAAGGATCCTGGTCCCAAGTACTATTTCTCCACTGCAGGAAGCAGATGGTTTCTGAAAGCAGACTTGGAGGATATTTTTGTACAGCAGCGGAATACAAGTGCAGCTTATGGAGACAGGGAGTGAATCTGCAGTGCCAGGGAGCTCAGTGCAGGCTGCAGCCTGGGGGAGGGAGCTCTGCTGAAGACGCACACAGGTATTTTATCTGCTGCTCTGACTCAGATAATTTGCCTGAAGCTGAGTGTTACCACATGCTATCCTTGTGTTACCCCTGCAGCAGAAATCTGAAACTAGTTTAGAGGAATCAGAATGAGTGAACTTCCTTTAGTTGTGTAAATACCAATCTCAAGATGGAAAACAAACTTACCTACAATTGTTGTAATGTGTGAGAATGTAAACAAAGAGAAGGACCAAGACCAACCCTGCAGCATTTCTTAAGACTAAACGGTGCTCAGATGCAACGAATTTTAAACTACAGATAAAAGACAAATCTACTTGTCATGGATCCCCATAGAAATTGCGAGATTTCATTTCACTTCCCGAAGGGAAAAAAAATCTTGCAAAACAGAAAAGAAAGACATACAAGCACTCTGGAAAGGAGATAGGATCAAATGAAATGCAATTGGAAAAAAACCCAGAAAATTGGGAAATTTAACAACTACAAGAAAATGGTCTGGGAGGAAATGAGGTGCAGTGTAAAGGACAAAATATGCCAAAACTAACCTCAGAGATGCTGCAAAAGCAGGGGATAAAAAATCAAGGAGGAAGACAGAACTTTGAGGGGAAGATATGAGAGACATGGCATGGATCCTGAAAAAAAAAATCTTTGCAAAAGTGAAAGCCATCAGAAGGCATGGGATGCCATGAAGTGCAGAGACATGGACCAAAGAAAGCTTGCCCAATAGATCCCCATTGAAATCGCAAGATTTCGTTTCCCCTCCTGAAAGAAAATTCCATTTCAATCCCATTCCATGGGATGCCATGAAGTGCTGCCTAAAAACATCAATTTGGAAGGCAGCCTGAAAGTAAGATCAGCCACTACAGCTGGGGAAAAGCCACACACCTCATTCAAGGCACTGAGGCCTTCTCCATGCTGAGCTGCTAGAACTGCCCACAGACTGTCAGGAAGATCTACATGTTGGCACAAAGTGTGTCCTCCAGAGGTGCCCACTGCCCTGCTGAGTGCCTCCGTGGGTGTTTTGGCCCAGACAACCATGCAGAGGATGTCAGCTGAGGAACGACATCTCCTTCAAGGTGCTTGAAGGGCTTCCCACCTCCCACCTCGGTGTCCAAAGTGCTGCCACTTGTATTGTACCATGTGTCCCTCCTCTCCAGGCCTGGAGCACTGTGGCATCCTGCTGATGGCCATGGGGTGAGGCACACTGGGGCTGTGTAGGGCCAGGGACTGGCTGCTGTCTGGGTTTGCAGACAGGAAAATTGCAGTAGCAATTTAGGTGGGAAGGGCAGAGCCCTGCCCTGTGGCTGGCACCGTGGCTGAGGTGCTGGGTGGAGCTGGACAAGCCTCGGCACCTTTGTGCCCTGATCCAAGTCAGGTGGGATCTCCTTGGGTTGTGCTCATCCCCTTGCATTGTTTTGCCCCTGGTTCTTTCCCATCTGCAGGTATTTATGTGTTTACATTGTTCACAGTTTAATGACAAAGATTAAATAATGTAACACTTCAGTCTGACATTTAGTGTACACTACTCTTTTTGTATATGCAGATTGCGATAATATCACTGTACTGACAGCATGGAAATTTTCAATGATGCAAACACAAATATATATTTTATGTCTTCCCAGATTTCTGTTTCAATGAAATAAGCTCTCACTCAGGCAAAAAGGCCTTTGTTATTCATGTTCTCTTTAAGTCTTAATTGGCAGTTGAGCTTTGAAAAAATAAGCAAAGAAGTCCAGCCTTCCCAGCCATTTCCTTTGTGCTTACAACAGAATCAGCTGTAAGGGACACTGTTTTTCCTGATCTCTTGGGTTTATTTTATTGACATTCATCTAGACTGTTTCTCCTAAAGTGCCTACTGCTTGAGGACTGGCTTACAGCTAAGCCTGTAAATTTTATCTGGAGCTTCTTCTCTGTTGGTTTACTGAACAGCAGCCACAGCTGGGTAGGTAGGATCTAACCCTGTTCTTGTCCTGATCTTGTATTCCTTCAGCTACAACTTTCAGTCCAAGCAGAGCCTGACCCAGGACTGTTGCAGTGGGTAATATTCTTGTGGCATGAGTAAGAAGGTGTTTTCTGCTGTACTGATGCACAGTTTCATGGTATAGTAGCATTTTCTTTTTTTATTATGTTTTAACTTCTGTAGTGATGTTCAGATCTCCTCCTACAATACAAGATTTTTTGTTTGGGATATTCCAATCTTTGACTTCAATTTGCTCAGGTATTTGCTCTTTCTAAATGTATCTGTTGCATGTAATGTCTTCATACCAAAAAGAATTTTGTACTCTCACACATACCAGTAGCAATGAGGAATAAAAAGGGAAGTGTCAGTCTCAATATAAATTATTGGTATGGCTTGTACAGCTTGCTGCTGCATGGGATCCTTGTCCTCACAAACCTAAAGACATCACTACAGATAAACAAGAATTCTGTGTATCCTGTGTGAGAAGCTGTCCTGCACACAAGGAGCAGCTTGGGTGCTTGTGTCTAGCACATATTAATAGCAAAAACAAAATAGAAATCTACTGTGCATTCCCAAATTCACTTCAAAATCCTCATCTCCTGAAGGCAGATGCCACCATTTGTTCTCAGTAAGACACTTTGTTAGCTAGATGTATATATGCCATTAAGCCTGGCATGCAATGTTTAACATCACTACAAATTCAGAATAAATTTGGCTACAGTACTTTTCCTCCTCCTTCTTTTTCTCTTTCCCTAGGGCATTAATTAAACATAGCATTCACAAGCACGGCCCCTTTAAGAATGATCATTCTTTGCATATTACAGATGTCAAGCTGTGAATACATGGGATATTAATTTCTAATAACTTATATTAATTTCTAATAACTAATAACTAATAACTTATATTAATTTCTAATAACTTTTTAACAGGCAGTGTTTGGGTTGCATGCAGCCAGCAGTAGATATCTGAAGGATTTTAAATGCTTTTATCCATTGGTATGCAAATGCAGAACCAATTAGAATCTTATTGCTAGAGGTATGAATTTTATATTTTAGAAAATATATGAGTAATCATAAAGAAATCAAAATTAGGCCATGCTCCTCCTGAAGAGAATTCTTTATCATTTATGCTTAAAAAGACCACCTCATATTCTTATAGGTGAATATGATGTGAGAAGTTAATACAGTATAAATATATACATCTAAATGTGCCCCAAAAATAGAAATGTTGGGAAATTCATCAGAAATATGCAACATCTCTGTCAGAATGTTAGATTAAAAATCCCAATGAAACAAAGCCCTTTATTTCTGTAAAAAGAAATTATATATGCAATACAGCTTGAATTTTACATTGAAAGGTTTTATTCTCTAATTGTTTTGTGTGTGTTGCTTCATTATTTTGTCTTCATTGGTGCTTGAAAGTACATTTTTTATTTAGGAAAAACATACTCCTTTGTGTTAGCAAATTCTGCTACAATCAGTCCTTGACCTAGATTCTCACATTTCTCAGAAATTATGTTTCTGAAGTTGTTCAGACTACATTTCATAAGACAGTGAGTTCTTGGAATGCAATATTTAGTCAAAGGTCAGCATGTGAATCAAAATTGGACAAAACTCACATTGTTCTACTTTCAAAAGCCATTTTTAGAATGTTCGATAATTACTTCACAGCTGGCTTTAATAAAATGTGTCCTGGAAAGAGGCCAGGTTCATGTAATATTTAAATATATGTTTGGCTGGAAAGTAAAAAGAATTTTGCAATCTAACTTTTAAACTGGTAGCCATGAGACAGAGCATGATTTTTAGTGCAGAAGGAGAAAGATGAATGTAATATACATCCCTTGTTGTAAGCTTTGAAATAACATAATGCAGTCTGAGTATTAAGAAAAATTGAATACCTAGCACTGAAATCTCTGAGCCAATTTGTAATCATAGCTTTTTTTGAGATCTTCAAAGAATAGATGATCCGATTTAAGGAGGAAAATGGAAGCATTGTTTACCACCATAAAGTCTCAATGATTAGGGAGAAAGATTACTTAGAATAATATGCTAGTGCAAAGGAATAATTTCTGTTCTTTTACTGGTGTTACAACCAAATTAGGAATGAGAGAGGTGCATGATCAGGCTCAGAAATGAGGTGTGCACGAGGTTCCACATCATGACAGAAGCTTTTCTTGGAGTGTAAATGAGCAAACATCAAAACCAACGGAGAAAGTAAATATGAAAATCAAAAGGAAGTTCAGATAGCAGCCAATAATTAGAGCAAAAGGCAGTAGTTAGTGGTCTCTGTACCTACCATGTCTAGAGGTAAGATTATAGGCTAAAGGAAGAATGATGAAGAAAAGACCATCTGGAACATGGAACAAAATCAGGTCTGCAAATTAAGAGTCAGTTTCAAAGTTAAAAGGACAGAAGACAAGCTATGGATTCAGAAGAGCTTAAGTCTGGTTCTCAAAATGCTGACAAGTTAACAGGAGCTGAATTACTTATTTTAGTCCAGAGATGTTTGTTTTTGTTCAACATCATGTTTAACGGAGCAAATGACAGTGTAAAGCATGTAAGATTCTGTGTTGCATGGTTCAAGAAGAAGACCTACATTGTATTATGCTGTTAGATAATGTAGAATTTTGAATATTTGGGTTCCATTTTGTGCATAGTGTGCATATTAATTTCTAATAAACTTTTAACAGGCAGTGTTTGGGTTGCATGTAGTGACTTGGGAGGCTGTGTTGGCTCAGAGAAAAACTATGAATATCCTTGGTTTGGAGCCGTGAATTTCATGTCTGAGAGAAGAGTTTTGTTAACATTTGCCATCTGAAGATCGTGTTAGAGAGTTAGCAGTGTTTTGAAAGTTCAGAAAGTATCTTCAGCCAAATATGACTTATTTTTATATGCACTTGGTCTGGCAGATGCAGTGCTCGCACAGAGGAGGACCCAACTGCAGAGAGATCTCTGCCACGTGCCGGATCTACAGATGCATTGGGAATGTCTGCCTGTGTAAACACAGATGCTATTTTGCAAAAGTTTCTAGATAGCAGCTGAATGATGACTCAGACGTTTTTGTCCCTGCAGAGCTGCACATGGTGCTGTGTACAGCATCGTGAAAGGCATTGGAGCAAATGTACTGATGGAGAGCTCTTTACTCTGGAATTTTTGTGCACCCCACATTTTTGCCATAATGCTCTCTGCAATAAGCCATAATGCTTTTCTGTGTGATGGCATGCATAGTAATTAGAGGACATAAGTGGCATCCTTCTGTTTAAGTGAAATTGTTTTGAAAAGTGGGTTTATTGAATGTGATATTTTAGAAAATATGACTTTGGTAAAATTTACACAAATGAATTTTTTAAAATCCTGAACCTTCTGGTAGCTTTATGTGTTTGAAAAAAAGGAAAAAGAGTGCAAAGAAAAGAAAAAAGGGGGAAAAATAAAGGCAAATTTGATAGTTCACTTCTTTATAGACATTTTAGCAGACATTTGATACTGTATTAAAAGTTATTTCCTTGCATTAATGCAGATCAAAAGCAAAGGGAAAACCTCAAAATTTGCCACAAAACTGAATATTTGTCTTCCAGAGAGCTTTAGTGTTAAGCATACTTTAAACAGCTGGCTTGGTCTTCTTTCTGTGCAATGTAAGAGGAACAGATTGCTATCAGGGAATTTAAAGGGATTATCATATTTGGGATCAAATTGCATTTAAAACTACTAAGGAAATGCAGAATATGATCTCTGAAATCGGGATCAGTTCCTGAACTGGAAAAAACCTGAGTATGGATTTTATTGCTCACAAATATGAAATTAGGTTTTAATGATTGTAGATATTTACAATATGAGTGGTTGAATATATTAAAATGTTCAACACCGTTGATTGTAACTGTGAAATCAATGTGATGAAGAAATCTATTTTCAAAGTGAAGTCTGCTGGTGGAAACATATGGCAATTGAAACCTTACAATAAATAATATCTATGAACTATAGTTAATTTTTAAGTCTTCAAAATCTGTAACCGTTTATTGATACAATGTCTGTCAACTGCTTTATTTTATCTGGCAATTTGTTGACAGCATTTAGTTTACAGCATTTTGAAATCCATTTCTGCAACAAGAAAAAGTGATCTGTGATAGAAATTGCATCATTTTGCTGGCACTATAGATGTGGTATTTCTGGTGCAGTGGGTAGGAACAGAATTTAAAAAAAAATTAACTTGATTTGAAAACACAGATAAATATTACAGCAACTTGAAATTTTTGATTGTTAATATTTTGAGTTTTTCAATTATAATTTAATTATTTTCACATGTGTTATATTTCTAACACAGGAAAAGTGCTTGTCAGTTTTGAGAAAATTATTATATGTCTCTGAAAGGGATGACAGGATATTTCTTTCATGTATATTAACTTTCTCATACACTGATTAAATTTAAATATATAAACACTTTTACAGTAGTTAAACATGTATTTAGCTACAGGTTTCCTTAGTGTTTTGTTTTAACACAATGTGTGTTAAAACAAGTGAGCTCTTGAGTAAGTTTCACTATAATTTTCTGCTTATTTCAGATCTCTGGTTTTGCCAGCACTGTTTACCTTTCAGTATTCCTTATTAATCTGTCTAAACTTCCTTATTGTGTTGAAGATATAATATAGTATTTTGAAAGGCACTGCATGCTTTCTTACAGTATTTTCCATTTTCCCAATACTTTCAATTTTTGCCCAGCTGGCTAATGATATTTTACTGACCCAGACAAAGAAAACGTAATAGAAAACTACATTTCCTGATGTGATTTTTGTGAAATCAATTGAGTCAAAGTACAGAAGAATCTATATCCATGGTTTAGTGAGTCTAACTTTTTAATGCTCTGAGTCAGGGTATGGTAAATAGCACTTGGTAATCTTCCTGTTTCAGTCAGGCTTGGTAGGATCTTTTTTCCTTTGATGCTCAGGAAAGAATATTATTCCATGTGCAATTAGATCTCTCTCACTTTGGTGCACATAACCTCTGCATACAGAGGTGCCAGGAGCACAGCTTTAGAAGGTGTAATCAGTAACAGATTCAGGATGCAAAAAAAGCTTATTGCACTTGTTTTAGATAGCAACGGATGAACTTAGGAATGACTAGTCTCCTTGAAAATGTCATAAATCGTGGTATTGTTGTTCAGTCCTTCAAGGTAATGACTGTATTTCTACCAATTTGTTCAGTGTAGACTCTTGTAGATGACATTTTAAACTGTGATTGAATGAATTGAGTTCTGAAGCCAGAAGCTGACAACAAATCATTCTAATAAGGCTCCTTCAATTTGTCATATAACATGACTATAAATGAGAAATTACCTCACTTTTATATTTTGTTAAATAGATATTGGTGTTTTAAGTGTTGATCTGACATCATGGGCATGATTTCCCTGCAGAAAGGTTAGGTGTTCAGGTTCTAGCATTTATCTCTCTCACTGATGTTTCTTAGAATGTCAGTCATATCACAGAAAGATTAAAAAGCTTTTCAGTGCATTGCTATGTTTTGCAAATGCTCAGTCCAGCTGTAGCCCATGAGGTCCTTGTATATTGATGCCAGCTATTTAAGTAATTACTAGCCAAAGAAATACAGGTCATCTGCTGCTGAATGGAGCTTCTGACTCAAAGCACAGCTCTGAGCAAGTGCTGACATTCTTTTCAAGATAGCACCAGCAACTTAAAACTTTTGTAGTCATTTTCCCTGTGTAGTTACATTCTTCAACTACATTTTAGTAAATTTTCGTGGCTTTGGGGGATTAAACCACTAAACAATCTTATAATCAATATAAGGAAGCTGAAGAAGATAACAAAGAAAATCCTAACTGGAGGTATACAATGTTGATTCAGTCATTTGATTTATAATAATATTAATCATTTATGAAAAATAAATAATATCTGCTATGCAAAACTGTCCTGACTGACAAAACTGTCCAAATAATATTGTGGACTTCAGTATTTCCAAGGGTTTTTTTGAGAGAAACTTGGATCTTTTTTCTCATATGTATGATTAAATATTTAGCATAAGTTGTATGTGTGCAGACTAAGTATCTTAGGTCCTGTATTCTCCTCTGTGGAACTTCTTACTCAAGTACAAACTGAATTTGACCCGTATCTTCAGATGGGTCAAAATTCCAGTCTACTTCATCCCCTTGTTAGGCTTCTAAACAAATGTGTCCTTGCCATCTTATTTCATAAGAAATTCTGCACAAAAATGCTCAGCATTATCTTGATCTCTCTGAAATTATATTTTACTAAGAAGGATTTGTTTAAAAAGTACTTCTTCCTAATGTTGTTTTGCATCTTTTAATCAACTTGGTAGAGTTACAACAATTTTTGTTTTATATTTTTCAAAATGTCTCACAAAAAACTGAAGCTGCTTCTGGCATACCACACCAGGTCAGGTGTATATTACTCCCATGTAATTCATGCCGTCTTCTAAGTTTTACAGGTTATAACAAGTGTCTGGAGTACCTGTGCAAAATGTAAGCCTAGAAAGTAAAATAACTGCTGTGATTCTGCTCAGAAATGAGAAAATGAAGGAAACATAAAAATAAACAACCAGATTAATTGATGACATCCTAAATGACATCATAAAAGTTGTCACATGCATATTGGGACATCCAGACAAAAGCATGCTATAAAGAGCATCTAAACATGGATGGTATTTATGAGGTAGATATAAATGACCACTTGAGAGCCATTATGTTCTATTATATAAATAAGCATTTAGAGACTTTTGAAAATTTGTAATTATGATAGCACAGAAGCTCTGAATTGGTTTTCCATAAATGTTTTATGAGGCATTCATTACTTCCACTGTTAAGGTAATGTCTTAATTAAAACATTTTACCTTTATATCACTAACAGATTTTAGACACACTGGAAGGACAATATGTTATAAAGTATCCTCAATTTAGTTTTGGACTGAAACAACACATTACTTAACTGGATATTTAGTGCAAAAAATGTATTAAAAAAACTCTAATTGAACAGATGTTGCAACATGAGCATTAGATGTCCAGTAGTTTTCTCTTCTTGTTTCCCAGTTTTGCTAGTGGAATATGTAAACACCTTTTCAGGGAAAAACAGGGGAGGACAGGGATGGGTGTGGGTGGGAAGAGACATATTTTAGATTTTCACCCTTGCCATTTTTACTTCAGGATGATATCCTTCATGAAGAGAGATTTGAACTGTGCTGTCTCCTTTGAAAAGACATTCCTGTAATCCACAGCCTGGTCTGTAATGTCTTATGCAGACCACCTGTCCTGGACAGTGGCATATCATAGTTTGATTTTGGATGCAGATATTGAAGAAAAGTTAAACTGGGCTTTCTAAATTTTTTAAAAACAAACAAACAAAAAAAGCAAAGGTATGTCATGTTCACATTCTAACACAGTGTGATTGTCATTGAGAGGAAACTGAAATGAGGCCTGAGGGCATGAGATGTGTCATTCTGGGATAGGGAGTAAGAAAATCCTCACCACAATTACAGAAATGCCTGTACTGTTCAAGAGCCCATTTTGATCTTTATTAAATCACTTAAGTCCGATTCTCTCAGTAAAAAGTAAAATTAAAGTATTGACCAACTTACTGAAATATATTCTCTATGTAATTCTCTTATCACTGAACTAATTTTGAGAAGAAAACTTGTTGCCTGATTTCTTAGGCTTTATGCAAGAGTCAAGATACCGGTTGCAGTGCCAGCAGGAGATTTTTCTATTTCTGCAATGTATGGAAATATTTAAGTAGGGATGAGATCTTCTTTTATTGAGATGATGTATTATTTTTTATTCTAGAACTTCTATATTTAGGATGGATCTGTTATGAAGCAATTATGATACCAAAAGTTGCTTAGAAAGGGTTCACTGTTTCAGCAGTGGGTAAGAGAATTCCAGCAGCAGAGATAGACTAAATAACAGACATTCCAAGAAATTACTAAATGGAATGACTTATAGAAGTTCACAGAAGTTAAATCTGATTACATAGAAAAGCTATATAAAATTCTCTGCTGTAGTGAAAGTTTGTGTTTTGTCTAAAACCAGAAGATGACCATTCATCATGCTTTATGTGTTTTAGTCATCTGCAAGCCTGACATTTAGATTTGGGTAGTTTCTGAACAAGGTGACACTTTTTGCCTTCCTGTCAGTATCATAGGTCTTAAAGTATTAGAAAATTATTTTCCTCTTGATCACTAAGAGTTTATTTGCAGCATAAGCAAGAAATGTCTTCTCTGTCCATCACTTTTTCATGCTCCTACATGGAGACAGGAAGGAAGCAGGAGCTGTAAAAGAACCAGCAGCTGAAAATCAGACCAGAAATAAATGCAGCACTAGTCTCTGGATTTTATATTTAAACAACTGGGGGAAAAGAAATTAAGAGGGAGAGATAAAAGGACACACACAAAAATGTGGAAAGAAAAGAGACTCAACTGTCTATTAATGAATGCTGCAGATGAGCTCAACAAGCTTCTTTCTGTGAAATTGGGGTTAACCAATATGGCTATCATTTTAATATCTTTTTAATTGAATGGAGTTTGTGCAAAGACACATATTCACTGAAATTCTTTCTGAAATAACAGATCCACAAAGTCTCACATTGATTATGTTCTTTGTAAGTAAGCTGTGATTCCACATCACTGTTATATTTTTCCTTTTTTTTAAGCTAATTGCCTGAGAAAACAAGGCTTCAGCAATGGTATCCCCCCATTAGCAAATTTTTAATTTTTATCCACTTTGTTACCTTCAAAGTTGCTTGGTACAGTTAAGGGTTTTTGTAATTCCTACATGTTTGAGAAAATAGACAACCAACCTAAGAAGATCTGTGCCATAGTAATGAGAGGCAGTAGCATGAGCTCAGGGGTGGTTTTGGGCAGTAGAGAATCCTCACTGGAAAGGCCCACTGTTCTTGGAACCACCTTTAAAATGTTTGCATTATGCTTTTGTCATTATGTTCATACTTTCAGAAGCTCTACCCTTCTGAACGACAAACCCTCTGATTAAGTCCTATGCCACTGTAAAAGGCAATTGATGCAGTTTTGCAGAGGAGATGTTGAAAAACAAGTGAAGTAGGAAATAATGGTACCATGTTTTCCAACAGTAATCACATTTTTGGATAAGGGACACAGGCATATATTTCAGACTAAACGTCTAGGACATTGTAGAGTAAAGAGGGGAGGATGTTTTTAGCAAATAGCATGTCAAAATGATAACTCTTCATGTGTTTTATCTTAAATTGATGTAATTTAATCACACATTTCCCAAGATGCAAAGCTTATCTGTCATTCATTTTACTTCTTGAAAATAAGGAGAAAATTGCAAGAATTCTAATGAGTGCCTTGCTACTGTGCGTCGGGAGAACTGTAAACTGCCCTACATTTAAAATCTGTTCTTTGGCATTGCTTAGCCAACACACTTGAGACTCTGTACTGTACTCACTTATACTAATTTCCTTGAATTAATATATAAGACTGTCATTCACACCCAGGCTTCTCAGAACAAACAGTTTCCAGGAAATGCAACAGAAACTAGTTAACAAAAGCAGATGGGCATCCTGGGAATCTGAAGTGATAAAAATAATAGAACAGAACACATTAGCAGCACGTATAGCTGGTTTGTGCAGCTTTGTGATCTTATTACTATTTCTTTAATCTTCTTTCTTCTTTTTCCTCTTCTCTTTAAAATCATACTTGATATGGAATTGGTATATTAAATGACGCCTCCCTACAGGCCATGGAAAATAAAGGAACCTCAAGTGTATAAGGAGCAAAGATGGTTTAAAACACTGCACATAAATCTAAGTAAAAAGTCAGTGGCTTCAAAACACAGCAAGAACATCCCCTTCAGCATCTGAAGAACAGAATTAATGACCCAGGATTTCCACATAAGGAGAAATTTAGAGAATGGAGAGTAACAGCAATATGATCACATGTGTGCTTGAAGGGATGGGAACACTCAGATTGCAGGGTGTAGCAAAGAGCGAATTCCAGCCATCTTTTGCACAGGGCACCCTTTGTACATCATGCTCAGCTTTGAACAGAATAATTCAATTCCTTGGGCCAGAGAGAATTCATAGTGGAGTGTTTTGGGCAATCATCTGAAATCAGCCCTCGTTTCCAGTAGTCACTTCAGCCAGTACTGCAATAATTTATGTTAGTTACTCCCTGTGCCAGAGGCTGGGAGGGGATCTATGCCCCAGCATGAGCGTTCTAGCCATGAGACTGTATGGGTCTGTCTTGTGGATTGGTGTCAGCCAGAGCCTGGACACTCCTGGCAAGCATCCCAAATGACCGTGCTAGCCATAAAGCAAAGGAGACTCCTCTTCTTGTTGAGTTATTCCATCCCATTACACCTGATGGAATAGGTGTGCTGAGGATACACTTTGGTGTATCTGGTCTATAAGGGCCAAAAACCAACACAGAAATGAGTTACTGAATCCAACTAAAGGGAGCTGAGGAGATTATCTATTTAAACTTGAGAAATGCTAGGCATTCTTTGTAGCAGAATTCTAGCTACAAAAGAAGCATTTCTGGTGAAAATATAGATAGCTGGCACTTTCTGCTTACAGTCCTAAAATTAAACTAAGTGAAAAGAAGAGTAAATTTCTCGGTTTATGATTTCCATAGAGGTGCCTATTTTCCATTTTAAGCCTTAGAATCCAAGAAAGTAAAAAAAGAAACCAAATTAAATATTTACTCCAGTTAAAAAAAAAAATTACAGCAAATTCTGCATATTCAGCAGAATTGATGCAAAAATAATCTAATTAAATATTAAATACTAGGTCAATATTAAACATTAAATATTTAGAAATATTTAGTATATGAAATATTTAGCATAGGGTATTGTAAATAGTAACATTTTAATTTAAAAATTCATCTGAAATATATTCTATGATTTGGGAAGCAATTTTATTTTTTCTTAATAAATATAGTTTTGAACAACTTGAAGTCCTGCTGGTATTATTTTTTTCATACAATAGATTAGCACAGTATTTGAGATATATTTATAATATCTAATATCTAAGATATTAGATATAATACATGGCAATCTTGTGACGACAAAAAATACATAGTTTTATTAAAACAGGTTAAGGAAGACTCAGGAAAAATTCTTTTGTATAAAGTAAGGATAATTTAGAAGGGTATCAAGGAAAACAAGTCTGCTCTATGCTATCAAATTATTACAACATGTTACGTCTCATCTACTCTTTATCAAATGAGATGAACTTTTGTTCATTTTCATGATAATAAAACAACCATAGAATATGCTGAATTTGAAGGGACTCATCAGGATCACCAAGTCCAAATCCATAAATATACATCAATTAGTACTGGTACTTCTAGATTTGTTTCACACAATTATTATGGAAGTGGAGATAGAAAATGCTTAATAAGTAAAAGGCAACATAATCTTATATTTGGAAATAAATGGAAAGTGCGCTCAAAAGTGTTTGATTTCCCTATTAATATTCAATTTAAACAAAGACAGAATTTGAAGTACTTATGTCTCCAATTTTTCTTCCCTGATCTGTTTATACATGAATTTTTATATTTTGAAAAATTGGTAAAGACAATTAGGAAATTAAATTTTCTTAGTAAACTGTATTAAGATTAGTATTCAAGGCAAATTTTGACTGAGATAATTACCCATCTGATTTTCATGTTGACTCTCCTGCAGTGCTTGTGCGGTTAAAAGTCCCGTTAGGATGGCTATGAAGTCTAAGTGCACAACAATAGCAAGAACACTCTGACTAAAATCAGATACAAATGTTAGTTGTTATTTGACTCACTAAAATAGTTTGGTGGATTTCTATTTTTAGTTTGTTAAACAAGGTTGCCATTATGTCAGAAGCATTAAAAAAACAAGGATGAGAAATAAATTGGCATGTTCAAAAGAGCATATATGAATTAACGTTTATCTTTTTATTTTTGGGGAGCTTTCTTTCTGCCTAAGATTGAAATAAAAATGAAACAAAAGGAGGAGTATTGCACTTTTTCATCATAATCAGTAATTAATTTTTTCCTGTTATCTGCTATTTATCCTACTGTTGGATCCCTGCCAGAGAAGTGCTGAGAAAAATTCCATTATCTTTTAATTTTGAAATGATGATACTAATCCATTAATTATCTGCATGTTTAACCAAATGACAACAGTTAACCCTTTAGCCTTTTAAATCCTTTATCCCCAGTACAATTTTGGAGCGATGTTTGTACTGCCAGGAATTTAGTATTGAACAGTCTTCACTGTTAAAAACTGCAGTAGTTTCACTATATCAGATCTAGTTTTTACTCAGGTATTCAGATCTAGATTAGTTTAAGCAAACAGGAGATAAATTATCAGAAATTTCTGCTCTTGTGTCAGTCATATTTGTTTAGCCCAGAGCCACTGAGTAGGGTAGAATTCAAGATACACAGCAACAGTGAGCTGAATCAAAAGTAGCCTCCATGGCCTGAAAGCTTAAATCCATCAGACTGGTAATGAAATCCTACTTCCCAGACCCGTGCTGGAATTTTTTTTCTATGTATGATTCTGTATTTTACTAGCAAAGTATAACAAATGCCCTCACAATAGAACCAATGAAGAGAGCAGAGAAACCTAATTTCAGGATTCTGATTCAATTTAGACATCAGGCTGATGTTAACCAAGTCAACATAGTCAGTACAATGATTCTATAGTATATACCAAAAAGCAAAACCTAAAAAAAGATAGATTTGATTGCTTTAATTTAAAAATATAGAATGTAGGGATTTCCAGAATTAGGCGACAGCTTGCATAGATATTTTTATCATGCAGACTTTTCTGCTCTTGCACCTAGGTTTTGCTTGCATTTCAGCTTTAGACTCTTAAATTATTCTGGATATGACCATTAAAATTATAGTTTCTTTTTAAATGGTGGTGAATAATATGATTTTTCTTATTGAGGGTCAGATAAGAGTATGGTTTCCTCTTAGTTTGTTGTCTGTTAATTCTCTATCCTCTATGCCTTTTTTCTCTCCATGTTCAATATAGTGTAAATAAAAATTATATGGATTTAATGCTACGATCACTGAAATCAATGATACAGTTCTTTGATATGAAGGGTTCAAGAAAATCCTGTAAGTCTCTGGGATATCATTAATAAATGTATAAATTCTCATTGATCTGTGAGGATCAGGATATCTGATGAAAACCTGGTATGATAACACACAAGTTCTTGTCAGGGTCAGAAGCCGGTTGGAGAGAATTAAAATTTCAAAAAAGTGCAAGGGGGAGATGATTGCTTAATGAAACATGAATAGATATGCTGTGTTCTTCAAGAATGTGTTGATTTATGAGCAGACTCCTGGAAAGTTTGCTTGAGAAACTATTACGCATACTCCATGTTCATACCAGAAGGTGTGAAGTGGGATTGTGAATTTGCAGAGGAATATATTACAAAAGAAGTACCTGTCAAATTAAAACCTATGTAAATGAAACATAAATACCCAACATCAGAAACTTGCTTTTTATTAGAAATAGCTTTATCTGAGAGTAGAGAAATACTGATATTAATAATTTGATCATAACATAAAAGGTGGGGTTTTGTTGGACACAAGTCTGTGTATGAACTTTGCTTTTGCAAGAAGAGTGCACAATATTCACTAAGCAAATTTTTTTTAAAACTCTAGTTAAGATATGATATAGAAAAGGATGCTAGAAATGAAATGCATGTTCTGGAATAGTACTTCCCAATTCTTTCTTTAGCTTTCTTAATCTTTCGCTTTTTCCTTGCCTGCTACTCACTGCTAAACCCATTTCTCTCAGCTTGTCCCTCAGTTTAAATCTATTTTTATCTTATTGATGAGTCACCCATCAGTCTGTAGTTTAACACATCCTGTGTTTCTCCGGATGGTCTCATATGCTTTTTATATAAAGGGAGAGGAGGATTCTGTAATTACATCGTGACTCTATTCTTTTTCACTCTAAAGGAAATTAAGGTGGTATTTATGTATAGCCTGGAATATTCCTAATTTTTTTCCATGAAAATTTCCATCAGGTTCCTATGAGTGTTTACCCAGGTCTGCTACTATGTTTTTTTCTCACTCATGGCCTGTATAAATGATGGTGTTTATTTGGTTATGCTGCTTGTCAGTTCAGCTGCAGCTGAAATCATTAAATTCTCATATAATTATAGTGATGCCATTCAAACAGCTAGAGTTTAGGTTGTGTCAGCATTTCCATTATAAATCCTTAATTTAAATGGTTTGCAATAACTCAACCATAAAATATGTTTTGAGCTGAACCTTGGCTTGTAATGTTTCGGAGCAGCTTCCTTTTCAAATCAGAAAAAAAAAAAAAAAAAAAAAAGAAGAAGCAAATAGTTCTCTCTCATCATTTCAAGAGTGGACTGAGTGCTTGTGGCTAAGTTTGCTGCTGTAGGAACCAGGCTATGGTAAAAGCCTTCAGTGACACAAAAGATGTGTTACAGGTTTTCTTTGTTTTGCCTCGTCTCAACTTATAGATTCTGATTCTGTACAGGAATTGTTTGGGTCTCGTGTCTGCTTTAAGGCTGATAACAAGAAAGTAATTTGATGACAATTTTGATAGTATATAAAGGGATCAATTAAAGGCATCCATGACAGCCAGCGTGGTGGGACTGGTATCACCATGCTGCCCTTCACACAATTTCAGTCACCAAGGGACCATTCAGGATACTGTGGCCTGAGTCTGAGCCATGAGAGGTTCATAAAGGCCCTCATTATTCACTCATAAATAATCTGGCTCCCCAGTTGCTTAAAGCCTAAGAGGAAGACCATAAAAAGAGACATGGACTGAACAGAGGCAACACAACCATACAAATGTGTTAGTTTGGATGCCTTTCATGTTCTTGTTCCTGCTGGTTTTAAATGGAATATCTCTTCCTGGATTTCTCAACTGCACCAAAGTGCACAACCAAAGTAGAGACTCTGCCTCTACTTTGAGATATTTTGAGATACTCGGCTGAAAACATCTTCCTAGAAATGCAGCTGGTGTTCTTGATCACAGGACAGGCTCACTCATGAAAAGAATGAAAATAGCCCCCACCTGTAAAAACTAACAACATACTCTTTGGCTGGAGATATCTCACAAAAAAACCACTTAATATAAGGAAAAAAAAATCTCTTAAAGCTTTATTAATATTTAGATAGTAAAATCCAAATTTAGTTTGACATGAACTGTAGCTACCACAATTCAAAATCCATCTAGAAAATAGATTAATGACAAGTTTAAAAAAACTGCATTGAGGATTTTCCTGGTGAAGTGCTTTAATCTATGCATTTTGTCAAGTGTCAGTTGATTGTTTGAGAACTTGAAACAGAAGATTTTGACCTTAAACTACTTTTTCTGTAAAAGCCGCTACCAAACCTTGTGTTTTCAGCCAGTCAGAAAAAAACCATATTTTGTCATAAATATTTAGTATTTGTGGTAACATGTCCTAGAGAGGCAGTATAAAGCTGAAGTGTCCTATACTTAGCCCTTAATTATCAGATTATAGTTCTTTCATGCAAATCTGTTCTCACATAAAATTTCATGAAGATGTGATTTTCTCCGCTCTGCCCCAATTTAATTAAGTCAAAATTAGCCTTATTCCATATAAGTTTGTAGTGTAATATTTTGCTTTTCTTCATGTTAGTTTTACATAGTACATTTAGAAATTAACAATATAGGAAGAGTCCATGGGGGGAAAAAAAGCATCAGGTCTTACAGCTATTAGCATCAATTAAAATTATTTTAAAAATCTGTCAAAGAAGAAATTCCATAAAATGCCCATCTTCTGCAATGTGACTGATTAAGCTCTAATTTTCCTCGAAAAATGTGCCATAAAGGAATCCTTGCAACAGTAATTGTAATATAATATTGAACTCATTAATTTAGATCTCATTAAAATCTAAGACTAAAACCCATGATTTTCCCTTATTGTTTATGTGCTACATGAAGAGACATTCAAAGCTGTTATATTTCATGGAGGGCTTTTGATCAGCAATTTTCTATCCTTTTTTTGTATTGGTTATCGTGACTGTGTGTGTTTTATCTCCATCTATATTATCTAGAAAGCAATACAACCATATTTAGGGTGCCATAGAAAATGAGGAATGTTACAGTGATGCTATCTACAGAATTTACAGGAAGGAGATAAAACTAG
>NW_005054297.1:27603778-27611729 GCF_000277835.1 Geospiza fortis
GTACTATAACATAAAGTATTTTTCACATCCCTGCCTGGGCTAGGCAAACCACCACAGAGCAACCACAGGTGCACAGGTGACAAGCAGTGTCACTCTGGGACCAAAGACAGCCCAGTGATGCCTGTGGAGAGCGCTGCTGGTGCACAGCATTACTGTAGCCAGGCTTTTATTTTAGGGCAAAGACACAGCTTCATCTCAGCACCAAGCTGTGCCATGCTGAGCCTTCTGAAGACCTTGTAACACTCTGAGACTTGAATGCCTCACATGCAGACACACTGATAGGAAGCCTTGGGTGGCTGCAATCTAGGAAAAGCAGTCAAGCCTTCTGGCTTTAAGACTCCACTACCATTTCCAGTCAGTTGGCCAAGTAAATTATGAGGTCTGTGTCGAAAACTCTGCTGAAGTTCTGATTAATATTTTCCCAGTTTCAGAATTTGTTCTTTGAATACTTTTCTATGTCAGCAGTTATGATAGAAAAGGATGGCCAATACTGAAATAACATAGGGCTCTTCCATTTTGAAGCAACTCTTCCATTCTTAAAAATTTACAGCGAGGTAATTACTCATTTGGGAAATTTGACTGATTGCACTGATTGGGTAGTTCTGGTGCTCATCCTAATTATGTAGAGAAATGTAATGAGTGGCAACTTATTGACATGGATAGAGCCAGTTATGTGTGTTCTGGAGGTCCTGGGATCATTGATTTTGATAATGGATTACCTAACTGTAAGAGAGTCACTCCTTCCTTTTCTAAGGGGTGAAGCGTATTACAATGTCATGACAGGTTCCACAAAGAAGAAACATCTTGTGCTTTAGCACAGTAACTCTTACAGTAGCTATTGTGGCTCACTGCTTCAGGAAACAGTACTCATTAAAATCACAATGGAAACCTAAGTATAACCAAGTTTCTATTCTTCCCTGAGAGCAAGAAAAAATGAGAAAATGAGGAAAAAGGAACAATACTTGAAAACAAATAAAATAAAATATATAACTCAAATTATCTTTATACATTACACTGAATCAGGTGTTTATCATGGACTATGTAAAAGCACTTGCAGGGTTTCTCATGAGACATTGTTCTCAAGCACAATCATATGTGTTTAAATACTTTTGCCATGCCTCATGGGCAGAGATGCTTTTGAGCTTCTGTCACACAGAATGTTAAAGCTATTTTTATAGACTCACAGTCTTGGTCATTGTATAAATAAGACCAAAAAAACCTAGCTCTGTTTATAATCACAAGTATCTGTCCACTTGTATAATTTCTTCAGTTGATTTTTAATTCTTGTTTAGTACTCAATCAGGCTTTAAGATGTTGGCCTATATAACATGATCTTAGTTTTTTGGATTTCTTTCCTACCCATATATAAAACATAAAATTATCGTGGCCAAATAATATGAACTTATTTGTGCAATATTCAGCATGTTCTTTAAGACATTGATTTAAAATAACAGAAGAAAACTTTACAGTCTGATCCAATCCACATATTCTTCAGAACAATTTCTGTAGTCCTTGTGAAAGGTTTTATTTCCATCCAAAATTGCTCTTCTCCCTCAGATTCTTATTTTCTACTTTCTGCTGAAGGATCACTAAGGAATGTCTCTTACTGCTAGTCTGGTGTGATAAGAGGAAGCAAAAAGTTATTTTGGCCAAGATGTGTTCCTGCGCCTTAGAGACAGTCTCTATCATTAGCATCTGAGTCATTGTCAGTAATTACTCATTTCATCAACACAGGTCTGTTTGTTACCTTATTTTTTTAACCCCGTTTATATCTAGAGCTCTATTTGTTTCTTTTTGTGTGTCCTTTTGTTATTGACAGATGTTACTTAAAACTTCTTCTCTGTCAGTTCGCCTTTCGCAGGAACATTTATTTCCTGCATGTTTTGCTTTTGTTCAGCAGTAAACAGTTTCAAGTTCAGGCTTTACCACTACAGTCAGTGGAAGTAGGCTTGATGATATTTGCATAGCATGTCATGACTGTTTATTGTCAAATCTGACTTCAAAACCATTATGCATTCTTATAGGCAAAAATACTTGAATATCAATAAAGATAACCTGCATTAATTTTAACATGCCATGGGGAACTTAGCTGGGGAAACTGTATGTGCAGACAAACCTAGCCATGGCAGCTGCTACTTGTTCTAGGTTTTTTTTTCCCAATCTGGGAAAGTGCAGAATCAATAATACAACTTGAGATGTTACTATTCAGGTCCTCAGTGATACCTTGCTCCATAATTTATGAGCCTCTGACAGTTTTAAAACAGTTGTTCATTTGACACCTCTCTCCATATTTGCCCTAGCACTTTCAATTTGTTCTTGCAAAAAAACCCCTCAAATTCTTGTGTCAGACTGCAAGTAATAAGCCAGTCTGCCAAAAACTCTGTAGTCAAAATAGGTATTCCCTGATTCCCTGCCCAAACTAAAATAACAGCAGCTAAAACACTCACCTCAGTACTGGAGCAGCTTCAATGACAGAAGATGTTCCTCTTACCCAACCTGCTCCTAGACACCCGGTCCCTCTGTCTGGAGGCAGAGTCTAAACTCACATCTCCTAACTCTATCCACCTCCATTCTGATTGTTTCTCTGTCTGTTAGCTATGCTCTGAGAAATGCCTTCAAAAATTGAGGAAAGAAAAAGTCTTGTTTATTGACTCCAAAAGGACTTAAGTTCCACAAGTGAGGGGAGTTGCCAGGTCCAGGACAGAGGAAAACCTGAAGCCCCTCAGCTGGGGAAACCTCAGTGCTGGCAAAAGCATCCAGTAAGATCTTGGGGAAAGAATAAAGAATTTTTTGACTCATAATGCACTTTAGAATTTTCCTTTAAAGAACAATGTGAGGGATCTGAAATAATATGTGGTTGGAGAATAAATAGTAATCACTGTTGTCAAGAAGTTCGGATTACTACTTAAGGAGCAAATTTCTTTGAAAGATGCTGCTGCTGAGAGTTAGAGCAGATTGTACACTGAAGAGCAGATTAACAATAAACATGACCAACCCTCTAGGCAATTTAAAAATTCTATTTCTACTGTTTAATTAATATTTTTTCATATCGTTTATATGTTCTTTCTAAGTAGTGAAAGTATACTGTACTGCTTAGGGTTCTTATCAGAAATTTTAACAAGAAATCTCAAAATGTGGAAAAATTAATGTTAGAAAATGATGTTCATAGTTTTATAGATCTTTATTACTTAAAGGAATTGAAAAATTGAAAGTCTGTGAAATATAAAAATTCTTTAAATGGTAGGGTTACAGATCCTCATGTAGTAAACTATTTCAGATTTGGAGAGCACTGTGAAAGCTTACTGAGCACATCCTTTAGTAAGAGACAAAATCTTGTCTGAGAGGAGCCATACAAGTGACTTTAAGACCCTCTGCAATAGATTGTTTTAAAACTTGCTTATATACACACTTCAGCTCTATTTCTGGTCTGGATTTTTCTGATTTTTTCTGTAGCCATTGAGTCTTGGTAAGTCTTTCCTTTAATGGCTTTTTTATGTGCAAATAACTGTGTACTGTGTTTGAGCCATGTTCTGGCTTATTAAATAAACAGAATAGTTAAGCCTGATCAGCCTGATATCATAGTTTTGTTTTATAATCTCTTAATAATTACAGACTTCTCTTCTGGTTTTTCTCAATGTTTACAAATTTTCCTGGGGCCATTCCAAAAATGCATTCTAATACTGATCTTTGCTAGTGGTGTGTACAGAGACACAAATGCTTTCCTACTTTTATTTGTCACCTCTTCTTTTCATAACGCTGTAAAGAATTTACTCACTCAGCTAGAAAGACACTGTAAGAAGAGTTGACACTGAGGCATATAACTTTACAATTAAGAAGTCATTTGTGAGGGACTGTTTTTTGAAGCATTCATTCTATAAAAATAGTTGAATTGTTAATTTCTCACATATATTATCACATATTTAATTGTAAAGTGATATATCAGTTTGGATCATGGCATTCAAACAATATCAGTTTCTTATTTTCCGGAGTCATCTACAAAATTAAATAGAAATCTATTGATATCATTTTCTAATCACTGTAAAACAAGGAGGACTTACAAAAGAAGTAGCAGCCAATGGCCCCTCTAGTAACTTAGTGACACCTTTCTATTAGAAAACATTTATTTTGCAGCAGTTTGAAATCCAAATACTTACTGAAAAAATCTGCAAAATTAGGAAGTGTTACTTCCTAATAGACCCTGGAGGTGAATTTTTTGTGAAATTGAAAATATTCAAGGACATAACTTTAGCTTTACATCCCTTGAAATTTACTAAAAATATTCATTTTATTTGTACGACTCTTCAAATAAAGAATGTTGCAAATAACCTTCTTTCAGAAAGTGCCTTTCAGGGTCTGAATAACCTTAATTCTTACTGAAAGCCAGCTCTCCAGTATTTTATACATGCACAATAAGGAAAAAGAAATACTGGTGCACTTTGTAGGATCGAAGCAGTACCAAGAGGCCATGGTACACATTATTCTGGAAATAGCATCAAAGTCATAAATGCTGATTCAGTTATCAGACCTGTGGGTTTGCTCATATTTATAAAATGACAGAAGAAACCACAAAGGCCCACAGCAATTATTAACAGTGATGTGGTGAATTTATATGGCCTGAAATTGGGTTATGCACTGCTCTAATACCTAGGGAGTAGGTCAGGAAGGGAATTATGGCTGAGTTACAGCTCTTTGCCTGGCTCCACACACTTCACCAGGGAGCAATCTGTTTTGATCTCTATCTATAGAAGAGAATCTTTATTCCTACGGGGACTTGAATGTGCAGGCTTGTTTTTTAGTTGATAATAGTAGTGAAAAAGGACCAGGAACAAAATGAGGCTTTTTCTTGGGTTTAATTTTGCTTCAATTTAACCTAAGCCAGTGATAAAATCATTAACTGAAAATCTTCCCCTTAGGACCATGTCCCATATAAAGGAGTCACTTCTGTAAAATAAGGTAAGAACAGATGGAGGAGGAGACTTGACAGAGAGGTAAATAGCTCCTAATGGTTTCTATCATACTGAGGCCTGAGGCTTAGGTCTGGGGCCTTGCTTCATTCAGAGCAATAGACTGAAACACACTTTTTTCCTTTTGGGTTAGTGCTTCAGAGTCCAGGATGTGTCCTACTCTGGATAATGTGGTTACTTTTGTCTATACGGGTATTTTTTGTTCTGTTTTTCGTGTTTTTATTTCTAGGAAAGGACAGATGAGAATCAAAGTCACATGCAAGTAAAACCTTCTCTTGCTGAAACAGAAAAAATATTCAGCATTGAAAAAAATCCATAACAAGAAAATCTTTTGTTCTGTCCAGGATTAGCAGTGATATATGAGATGAGGAAATGTGTTTTTATACTTTATTTAAGATCAGTATTAAAATAGGCTTAATTCATAGTTAGGTTACTGTTAATACATAGCAATGTAAGTAATCTAATTCACTCTGTACAATGTAACTGATTAATTTAATGATTTACTGAATAGTGGAGAATTTATTTCCTTGTATTAACTCTTTTCCATTGTCTTTAGCTAAGCCTTCTGCATATCTGAGAGGGCCTTTTCAGCCTAGATGGAGAGTAAGTAATTTGGAGAATAAGGGGCCTTGTCCAAGTTATCTGATGCTCTCAGATCATAGCAATATTGTACAATGTAAACACAGAACTGGAGAAGAAACTGACTCTTCAGAGTCCTCCCAAAGAGATTTCTATGGAAGAGGATTTGAGTACAGTCTGAAAAAGTCTGAGCATGATTGTACACATCAAGGGATAAAAGAAACTTCAGAGAAGGAAGCAATCTAGTCAATAACCTTCCAGCTTGCAGAATGGAGAAAGACAATTCTAAAGACAATTCCCTAAGTCTTACATTCTGTTTACATGATTATATATGTGTGTCTAATTTTTTATGAAGAAAACAAACAAAACTTTTGAACATCATGTCCTTGGTTACCACTTCATCTTTTTGCTGCCATTTGATAATTCAATGAAGTTGTATTGCATTGCTGTGAGCCACTGAGAGTTTAAGGGTTCAGATATTTCCTTTACCTGAGATACCTGCTTGCTGATATGAAGAAAGATGCTGTCAACTTACATGGCCCCCGATTTCACTGTGTTCACCGCAAGCAAACTTAACAATTTCTGTCCTCTGTATCCTACTTCTGCCAGCATCAGCAAAGTGCCCTTCTCTTGGTCCCAGCAAGGGCCATTTGCTCTGTCCCTCTCCACCTGCATTTCCTCCTTCAAAGAAATCCTGCAAACTAACAAACCACATCCTGTTTCATACACCTTTGTGAGGAGTTTACTGTACAAGGGTTTAAAAAGCCTAAAGAGTCTGTAAAAACAAATTAAACATCCTAAATCTTGTCTCTCCTAGGCTTTGACTCAGTCATTTGCATTCATGTAAGATCGCTCCATGTGCTTTCATAATTCCATTGGCCATGTCCAACTCTTGCTATGAAGAATTGAATTTCTGAGGTGTTGCCAAAGGTCAAGAGACCTTGAGGGACATTCTGCTTTGCAGTTATAATAAAATTATTGTGAGTTTCAGTTAAAAAAAATCTTCTTGTTTTATAGCTTAGCTGGTAATTGTAAATCTTGAATATTTGGCTACAGACCTGGTATCTGTGGGCACAGTCTGAAAAAGAAAATCAAGATTTTTTTGTTCCTGTCCCCATTTCTCTTTCCCATCTATCTGATTCTTCTTCCCATTCAGCCTTGGGTGCTGTTTGTTCCTATGTTGCGTTATTAGAAGGCAATCACCCTATTTTCCCCAGCCCCATACCGACTCCAAACAATGCTGTTTTCAGGAAAGGGTATTTCTAAAGGGTCACTTCCACTGGAATGTAAATAAATAAATAAATTGATCCTAACTTTTTAATTAAAATTTTAACCTGAAGCCTTGGCAAACAGGCAGAGTGTAGTTAACATTCTCCATTAAATTTGAAGTACTTGACATAATGTGGAGTGCTTAAGAACTACAGGATAGGTACATGTTTTATTCAGAAACCAATGAGAGTCTACTGCTGTGCCAAGTGACTGTCAGAAAGCTGGCATAAGATAAAGACTGTCACAAAGATGGGATATCCAAAAGAATTAAAACATGAGAACAGATATTCTGGATTTTTTAATGTTGCTTCAGGTATCAGAGAATCCTGAAAAATTGAGGTTTTATAAGAGATACTGTAAGAGTGAAGATATGTTAAACTGATGAAGCATTTCTACTGATAATTTAAGAAAAGCAATATTTCCACAAGAACTGTAATAATTTGTATGGTCTTATTGTGTGATTTTTGGGCTGGATTACTGCAAAAACAGCCCTAAAAAACAGTTTTAACTGGGGAAAAAACCCCCAAAATCACAAGTATTAACACAGAAAGTGAAATATTTCATTTTATAATTGCAGAACAGATTTATGGTGGAGGGCAGAGGGAATGAATGTTTGTATGCCCAATGAATAACCAAATAAATAGCACACAGTAATCAGTCATCTCAGTCCAGATGGACCCCTGAGGGAGCAAAAAGGGAAGGCAGAGGTGTAGGGTGGGGATATAGAAAGTCTTGTTCCAGTTTTTCTGTATTTTGCCACTCTCAAAATGTTTCAAGTTTCAATGCCACTTCTCAAAATGCTTTACAATGCAAATATATGTGACCTTTATGTTGATAGCAGTTGTGTAGAGAGGAAGGCAGATAGGGTACACACAAATCCAAAATTAAGTAAGAGATATTGTGAGGTAAGTAAGAGTAAGAGTAATAAGTAAAATTAAGTTGTATTGTCTGTGTATTCTATCTTCCCTTCTACAGTAGTTTTTGCAGTACAGATTACAGTTTCTTAGCATTTTACAGTAGTTATAAAGAATTTTACCCATATACTGCCTGAAAATTCACTACAACTTTAGTGATTTGAAATGTTTTACAAGCTGACATTGGTTTTGAGTAAACAAGTACTGTTTATGTTTCCTTGTTGG
>NW_005054297.1:27611757-27647304 GCF_000277835.1 Geospiza fortis
AATTGCAGAAACAGAGGCACAGCAGCAAAAGAAAAAGCCCAAAACATCTCTTTTCAAAATTATTTTTACAAAGTGATTTTTTGATGCATTTTCTTTGAAATGAAAGGAAAATTTTATAGAATATGGCCAATAGGGGATTTTAAAATTAAATCAGAAATTAACATTCTTTTCTTCAAATTAATATTCTTTATGATTTATTTATGACCATAATTGCATTCAGAACCTGACCTTCAATCTGCTCACTCATATTTGCATTACAAAAGTGGTATCCCAAAAACTGTGTTCAGAAATGAGCATTTCTTCTTGAATATGTCTTCTTCATTTGAATGCTTGAATTCCATTAATTAAGGTGATGCATACTTCTATATCATCCAGCTACAAACTAAATCAACCTGCAACAAATGAACATTAATTTGAAAGTTACACTGCACACTATAGAGGCAGATGGTTCTGTTTTAAAAGTTGGTAGAAGCTGGATTCCTTTCAATATACTATATACCTAAAAATGGGGATAAGTATCTATCTATTGAGATTTTTGAAAAACCCACCTTCTGCTAAATTTCCATTAACAAAACCCCCAATATGTTTAAAGCAAAGGATGTAGCTACATGCTTTCCTGAGTTTAAGCAACAGACAAGTGGCCTGAGGCATTTTTTGTTCTCAAAATATTGAGACCCATTACACTCCATTGAGATCCATTTGAAATTCCACTTAAACGTAAGTAAAGCTTTTTTACTGTGAGCACTGGCACAAAGAGTCTCCCTCCTTGGAGACATTAAAAGTCTGAGTGGACTCTAGCCAACCCCAATCTGAGCAGGAGTTGAACAGGATGGTCTCTAGAGGTCCCTTTCAAACTCAACCATTCCAAGATACTTGCTGGCAAAGGTCACCAAGGGGCCAGAGTTAATCACCTCTGGGTAAGGTACAGGTTATCCAAATGAGTCTGGCATTCTAATGGCTGTCTGAAAACACTCTGTTCCAGCTGAGCTTAAGAGAAATGTTTGCAGGTGCTTTCACTTGTGATAGCTTGCCTCAAGTTCAGAGAACAGTCAACTGGAAGCCTAGAGTACAATTACACTGGTTCAGAACTTCAAGAAGCATTTGTTAACAAAATAGGCATCTCTATTTGCTCTTCTTAGGCCAGCCTCATTCGTACTATCTGCTTTAATAAGTGTAGAAACATCAACAAAAATAACTCCTGCACTGCCTAGATGACAATAAAGTGACAATTACAGCTGACTTTAGGAGTTGAAACTTATCTCAAGAAAACAACACAGTGTAATGCATAGGAAATAATCCTGACTAATTTCTGTTGGAAAAGGTGACAGAAGTATTTACAAGGCAGTGAGAGATCATAGAGTTTAATCAGTTTATAATCACAGAGTACGCTGTGAATTAGAAGTGTCATTTGATAGGTTTTTAAGCACTGCAAATTAGCAGAATGGCAAATTAAGTGCAGCTGTTGATGAACCAGCCAGAGTCCTTGAAAGTTATTACTTTTCCGGTATGTTAATGGTACTGCAAGAAATGCAAAAGCTGTGTCATCCCTTCATTTTAAAACTATCATCACTGGCATAGCTGTTTTGAGACAAGACTACGAGCAAAATTTTCTACTAGAGATGTATGTAAATATTTTAAACTTTGTTTAAATGCATTATGAGAATAACAAAAAATATATGCATTCATATTTGAGCCTACTGCAGATAAAGAGAACATCATAGGATGAATGATTAAGTTATAACACCTGTGTACAATAGAAGAAATAATAATATTTCTAAAATCTGAGTGTGATATAAGTGATAGTCTTCTTTTTTAATTCCAATCTCTAATCATAGATGTTTCCATGTTAATGAAATTTTATATGAGCATGGATTTTCTTCCTTATTTTAAGATACTCAAGAGAGAAATGTATATTTCACTTTAAAAACTACTAGCTAGCTGCTTCGGAATCCCAGTATTTCTTTTCACTTTGACATTGACAAAGTAATAAAATGTTATTATAGGGTGGGTACTTAGGTTGCATTTTTATAAAATCATTATCCTGAGAAACAATATTAAAAGAACATTTAGATTACAGAGAGCAGAACTCACAATGTAGGAAATGTCAGAATAAATGTTGCCCTTACAACCTTAATTCAATATTTTGTGCATGTTGTACAATGTGTGGTGCCATTCCTTGTTGTTCAAACAAGGAATGGCACCACACATGGTTCAAACACTCTCTGAAGGGAGAATTGGAAATTTAGTTAGATGTTCTCCTGTATTACCATAGTGGTATAGCTAACTCACCGTGGAACTTTGTATAGAGACAAGGATTATATTAATTCTGTGATACAGATGCAGGTCCTGAGGCATCCAGACTGGATCTATCTGCAAGTGCAGTGCAAAAGCTGCCTGAAGATTGTCTTGAAGACAAATCTGCTAACTTCAGATCCACTAACCTGCTGGAAACTTCTGGGGACTGACCTGTATGTTGTCTGGGAAGACTCAGAGAAAACAAAAGTAGGATCCAGTTCCCCAGAGTAGGTTTGCTGTCTGAGACCATCTTTACTTTCCTGTGTAATTCCTTCTTTCCAAACTCTTGAACAAGTAAAAGTCCTGCAAGCAGGCTCCTTCAGCATGCATCTTTGGTTCATCCTTAGAGCAGGTCTACTTTCTGCCCTGATTAAGATGTCTTATGAATAAAAATAGTGTGTGATCTTGCAGTTAATGACTTTTGCATTGCTTAAATGGCTAAATTAGGGTTGCACAAACCACCCTACTTCTGACACCTTGACTTTTCAAATTTAAGAATAATCTTCTGGGACAGCACATGTTATTTTCTAGGAACTGGGGGTGGGGTTGGGGTGTCCTTCTTCCCAACCTTGCTTGTCTGCAATGCTGAATGTCCCTGGTGATACTTGATCCATGAAGAGAAGGCAAGAGGCACAATGCTTGGTCTGAGATCATTGTTGGTGAACAAATGTTTTGCCCGTGGATTTGACAAAGTGTTTAGCAATGCCAAAAGAATGGTAAGGCTGAGGAGTCTTGGATCTTCTTCTAAATTCTGGAGGCAAACATGGAGTAATAGCTGCCAACTCTTCTGTCACTTCTCCTTCTAAGCTGGTTTCTTGGCTCAGACTCTTACATCAGCCCACAATTCCATCAAGGACCTTTTTCCCTGGCCCAGTATCATGGCCAGCCTCCTAACTCTAAATATTTGCAACCTTTATTCTTTGCAGATCAGGTTTAGGTTGTTCTCTGATGGTTCACATCTCTTTGGTCCAGCCTTCTTATGCTTTCCCCACACATACTACACTGCACATGCTATCCTTTAGAAGTCTAGTCTAGTGCTCTCAAGGCAGAGTTAGCTTCTTACACTCCGCTCAGGGAGAACTTTTCTTTAATGAAACAATTCCAGATTATTAAAGGATGCAAATGCTCTTTCAGCCTGCTCCTTTGGGTTATTGCCTGAGTTCTTAGCACTTAGTAACACCAAAATATTTCCAACAGTAGCGCATACTTCCTGCAGTTTGTCCTTTTAAGAAAATGAGTTAATGTATTTGATTTTAACAGTCTATTTAACTATAATTAAAATAGCATAATATTTGTTAACTATTATTAAAAATCATCATATGTTTTAGTATTCTTATATTTTGAACTGTACAGATTGTGTTTCAGTTGAGATCGATTGAAATTCTTGATATTAAATGATGGCTTTAAGTCCTTGTGTACAGCAGAACACATTATAGAGTGAATTCTCCTGCACAACAGGACATGCAAGAGTTTTTTTACTGGAGAAGTGATAGCATGACAGGTAAGTGTAAATTAATTTTACTCACAAAATTTATCTTGAAATCTGATACATTTTACCATTTGACAAAAGGTGTAAACTAGAACTGAAACCAGGCCAGAAAGAATATTCATCACTGTACGGATCCTGAATTGGGTTAAGCAAGCCAATCAATTTTATTGTTACTGCTGATTCATATCATTGTACATTTAAAAGAAATCAAGCGAATGGCAAATTTTTGCAGAGATATTGTCTCTATTAAGAAGATAAAATTCAAAGTAGCATATATCACTGTGGAAATGCATTTTAAAGAGATACTTTTATATGTTCTATGCTATTCTTCTTTGGGTCCTCTAAGCATCACCTAGTTCTGCTTTTAAGCATTGAAATCAAAGGAAGTGATCAAATCAGAGTGAATCAAATTCACAGTCTTTGTTGCTTTCAAGTTCACCTCATAATAGGTGAATGACTTTAATATGCATGATGTCGTTTCCCATCTTGATTCATATCTAGCAGCATCTCAGCAGATGCTTTGGATTTCTCTGGAAACCAAAGAAATAAGAGAACTATCTGTATGAAAAGAAAACTATTTCATAAAGTGGTGCTGTTGCTATCCACCCAAACACATACTGTCACTGTCAGAAGTGGTTTTCCCCACAACAGACATTAGCATAATGTTTATGGCCAGTGAGATTGTTTAAGAGCACTAAAATCACAAAGTACTGTATGTACTCTTTAATTAGGAATGTAATATACTCCATCTGGAGTGACTCATTTTTGCAGTCTTCTGTGGAGCTTGAATTTCCCACTTCCCCCTACAATAAAAGGAACTGAAGCTCTTTTACTGACTTCTTTTTCAGTTGAAGAATTGAAGCTCTTTTACTGACTTCATTTTTAGTTTGATCCCAGTTATCTGAGTAGTTTTTAGCTTTTGTTCATGGACTGAAATCTGAGTTTCCTGAACAACAACCCATGGTTATCATTTTCAATGTCATAATGAATGACAATGTCAGTATTTCAATGCTAGTGGAAGTCTGTAGGTTCAATTCAAGTCTCTCTGTATTGACAGGGGGACATTTGAACACTTACAATGTAAATACCCTCATCTTACAGACAATTTATTTGTCCCAGTTTTAAGAAGATAAACAGGGTTGTCTAAGACTTTAGTTCTGAATATAAAATGTCTTAATTTAAAATTTTAGAAATAAAGTTGTATTATATGAGACTCATATCACGTTTTTGGGGTTTTTTTTTTGTTAGCATGTTTGATAAATTAATCCATTTCTCTTTTGCTGGATTCCCTCTACCCAATTTTAATAAGCAAATTTTCTGAATTTAATGGGTATTCTGTTACAGTTTTGTAACAGAAACATAACCATGTTTTCTTATATCAATTTTTCCCCCAAATCATGCCTATCTAGAGCCTAATCTCATCTCACTGGAATCAATATGACTCTTAGATAGTCTAATGAATAATTCATTTAAAATCCAGTCTTATTTTCACTTATGCATGCAGAGGAATGTATATTGCCTTGCTTAACCTAAAGTCCTTCAGTGAGGAACAGACTGGGGACCCTGGCCTCCAGGTGTCACACTAATGGAAAAGAGATGCCTCTCCAAAGACAGACTCAGAGAGGGATATATTTCACTCTTGTCCCTGGTGACTAGGGAGACCTTCCTGGTTACAGCACCACAAACTGGAAAACTGAAGAGAAACGTGTTTCATCCTAACTCTGATGCATCTGGGAAGTTTTGTTCACTGAGTAGCACCCTTGTGTTATGTCTCCCTATCCAAGGCTGCATGTACTCAGAATGGCACACAGACATTTCATCCTTCTAGGTGTTCAGCTGGACAACAATGATCAATTCACACAGATCTGCCCCTTTTCTTGAATTTGCTCCAAATGGAAATGTAGTACAGAGGGAAAGTTCCTGGTCATACTGCCTTACTTCTTTACTAATACGTCCTTCTCCAAAACTGACTGACTACATCTGTCTATATGGTCAGAAGGATTGTACTTTTTGGTACCATCTGATGACTTTAACTGCTGATTAAAAATTCTAAAATTCTTCACTTCATGAAAATTTTTAATATACCTGTAATAATAGAGATTATAGATGGTCCATTGCCTTGTATAACCTATCTCTATGTCCTAGTATTAATTTATGGAACTAAGTTGACTTTCATCCAAACTGAGAACTTGTCTAAAATGTGCACACATACAGATATTTCTTTTTGATTTGTCTGCTTTGAAGGCAATATGACTCTTCCTTTTAGTATCAGCTCTCTCTTCACATTTTAATATTTTAAGCAGAAGAAAATAGTGAGAGGAGGGAAGTAGAATTTCTGATAGCATTTAAAACCTCTAGCTCTGCCAGAACTGAATTACAGTTTAGAAATCAGAGAATCTGGAAGTTCATTGGCATGAATTATGCATTACGTTGGCATTTTCAGTTCAGAAGATTTTGAAAGTGATTAAGTAATTATAAAGTTTTCTATTAGCTTCAGCTAACAGTCAAAACCAGTTGCTCATTGCTCAGGTAGGGATGAAGTGAGGTGTCAGAGGTTGGTGGTGATCGTCCCAGTTTTCTAGTAAGAGATCACAAGCAGACACAATCTTGTCCTCATATTTTAAGGGAGGAATTATAGGAAATAGTTCACTAGAGAGGAAGGCAGAGCAAAAGAGGAAAAGATGAGGAGCAAAACAGAAAGGTCAGCTGTTCTTCCACAATCCAAACAAACAATTCAGATAGAAAAACCTTTCAGAACTTTGAGAGAAATAATAAGACATGAAGGTTAGCAATACCAGCATAAAGCCAGATCTGGTGATAATTTTTAGTCTTGTTGTCAAAATGCTCTTCCACAGGCGTACAGAATGTCACTGGACTGGCCTTGAAGTGAAACTCACCCCTATAGAAGAGGTCAGGAGGGAAGTTTCACCATCATTTATGTCCTTTTGACCATTCTTTGCACAGCAGGGATTTCATAGTTAAAGCATGTGTTTCTAGGTCAGTTTATGTAATATATAAAGCTTCTGTTGAATAGTATTCATGCTTTTCTACAGCTTTGTTTACTACTTTTTTTTTTTTTTTGTGGGATTCTTGTTTTCTTTGCAGATTGTGAGAGCTTCAAAACAGGATTGGGGTCAGAGATGAAAAGTGGTTCTATCAGGATACGTGTGATAAAGATGGGGCAATAATTGTTCAATTAACAGATCAATGAGTTGCCTCTCACACAAGCTGTTGTCAATGATAAATGCCCAAAGGCTGGTTAAACTGCGTTTCTGAATGCCTCAATGTAAAAATCAATGTCCAGAGCACACAGTACTAAGCAGATAAAACAGCCTCTCAAATCTGTACCGTGAAAATGATATGAGCCCAACAATCATAAAAATATGTCTTGATCCTATTTGTAGCTCTCATATGTTGCCATGGGCCATTCCTGTTTATCCATCCACAAGAACTGCAGAACATTGACTATGCTGAGTAAACAGTAATGATCTGGATGAAGAAACAAAATAGTCTTTCAAATTTCTGATTTTCTTCCATGCTGCCAGTGCAGTGACTACTGAAAAGGCAAAGAAAATTATGTTGAGTGTTCAGCCAGGAGTGAGTGAGACCTGCAGTTGTGTTATTTAAATGCAAAGGATGTTGGTGGGTGCCTAGCATGAATTCAGAGAGAAAGGAGAAGGATGCTGAGCACCTCCTGTCACTGCAGTCTGTTTAAAAATGTGCTCACAAAAGGAATGGGAAAGCTTTGCACAGTGAAGAGACCATGGGTGATCATTGTTTCTGGAATTTGCTATACATGTAATAAGTGTGCTGACAAGTACACTGTGGGAGATTTGCATCCATGTTGTGTTGCTGCCTGAATGTAACCATGACAATAATCTTTTCAATTTTAAACTGCAATACAAAAAGACACTGTCTCCATATACCCCCATAAATTTAAGGATAGGTGAGCTTATTTTAATTAGTTTTACATTTACCTATTTTTGCTCTTTTATTCCTTTGGAATAAAACATTTTGCAATCTAAGACTTACTGAAAGATTTTGGGGCATGTTTCACAGTCCTAAGGAAATGTTGAGTATGCTTAAAAGCTATATTAATACAAAACTTCTTTCAGTAACAAAAACATTCTCTGGCAGCTACATCTTAGTGCCAGCACAAATGCATCACATGGGCATCTTTCTAACGAAAGCTCCTACACATAATTTTTTTCTCCATTCAACAAAACTTTTGAATGGATGAGAAAATTCCTGCATTTGAAGAAGCCTAATTTTCTTCAGTTAATTCCTTCAAAACAAGAGTTTCATGGATTTTAATGTCTTTGCCAAGGGTAGCAGCCATCGTGTCTTCAAGAACACACTGAGTTGGTCTGTCCTACAACTTTTCTGTCCAAACACTGCAATGAAGGCATGCCAATGGAAGGACAGAAGCCATCCAGTCCTGTCTGTCTTTCTCAAAAATGCAGTTTTTACTGTAATTTCTATTGCTGGGTTTGTTGGGTCTTTTTTGGCAAAAATTAGGCTTGACTTGCTGCTCCAACATTGAAATGTTCCAGAATGGTCTGGGGCACTACAAATACTATTTCCCGGATGGGAATAATGAATGTGCATATGATTCAAAAGTACGTGGACTAAGGTCTAGGAAGTCTCCGGGACCTGACACAGATAGATAGGAAAAATACAGTTTTACAAAAAAAAAAAAAACCCTGCACACAGATTGCATTTAAGGTTTTCTTCAATAAATAAACAAACAAGTTTTCAGTCAGCAAACAATGCTTATGAAGAAAAATCAGGATTGTGAATAATAGATATTAGGTCATTTCATGTTGTGATTATCACTCTTAGACATGAATTATTTAATGAAATTACAGCTTGTATACTTTGCAATTAGAGGAAAACTCCAAGTTCACTTCATTCCTTCATCGGTCTCTTTTGATGTGATACAACATGAATTTCTTTTTGATCTTCAGAAAAGGGGGGGAAATGGCTTTATGTAACAAACTTGAGAAACAGGGCATTTAAATCAGCATACTGAGGCCACTTACCTTTCTGATATATGCAGCAGCCTCTCGCTGCTATTATACAGTAACTAGAGAAAGATGATGACAAACATGAAAACTAAAGCTCTTAAGAAAGGTGCATGCATTGATTTTTTTAGCTTGATGCTGTGAAAGATATTAGCCTACATGTCCCATTGCATCCAAATTGATACAGATTTACGTTTCACTTTTCATTTAATTCAAAATTTTATTTATACCTATCAAAAATGCACCTCTCCTTGCAGTGAGGGTACTCCAAATGGCTCTATAAAAATGTTCCTACCAGGTATTTCTTACCCTAAAAGCTGACTTTTGTGTAGTTAGTTCAGTGGAAGGGACTTCTCACACACTGTCAGTATTTCCTTCTATAGGAAGGAAACTTGCACTGTTTTGGTCTAAATTAATCATAAAATTCAAATCAAAGCTAAGAGGTGAACTTTAGATTTCATTATTATGAGCATACCCTACATTTAATTAAGCTGCAAAAATATAGAGATTTGCCTATCCTTTCAAAGATTGCTGTAGTAAAAATAATCAGAAATCAGAGAAATGTTATTGTTCTAACAAACTATGGCTATAGATGTTCATCTTCTTACATACTCAAACTAAATTTGCATGAACATATACTCATTTACATATGATGTCATTTATGCTTAAGGAATTTTTTTAAGCGTTCCTACCAAAACATTAAGCATGTAGAATAATTAACTGAACTACACCAAAAATTCCTTTTAAAACCAGGGACCCATTTAAAACTGATTCTTTATGAAATATTCTGTTCTAGAACCACATGTGGAACTGAAAACAGAGTAGAAGATGGGGAAAACCTTAAAGAGGCAAAGAAACTGATTCTAAGTGAGTGCTCCTAAATCCTCTTGATTGAGAGCAATAAGACACTTAGAGGTTTGCTAAAAGTTAAGCAATTTCTTGTGAATTTCTAGTATTGGTATTAATCCATTGATTCAAGTAATAAAGTAGTAGTAGTACCACGTTGTTTGCAAAAGGAGTTGGGACTGTAGTATAAATATATTACTGAATTTGCTTCAAGGAGAAGCATAAGAAATTTTTAAAAGTGTTTCTTTTAATGCAGTTTTCCACATCTGCCCTGTACATACCTTCTGACCAGCTCCTACCAATCCTCAGTTATTTAGGATCTGGATGTAGGCAGAAGACTGAACTGAAGGCAGGAGAGTGAATGGACCTGTTAAAAATCTTAAGGCTTTTTTTAATATAGGTTTTTAGTCCTATCAATAATAAGGATCCTTTTAACATCTGTGTAGTAAGTTTTTTATTCTGTCTGTTGGAAATGCATTTCTAAAGACTATATATGTCACCTGGACATGAAAGAAACCTTGCAATGGGAGAGTAATATTTTTGCTTAAATTAACTGATGTTCCTTGTCATAAGAGATTTTTTTTCTGACCTCTGTTGGTTGGAAAATGATGATTTATAACTATATGATTACTTCCAAATATAATGCTCTAGTAAAATCAATTTCCTCAGGTTCTTTTCTTACCATAGTCCATAGAAAAAATTAAGAATTAGTATTGTCTTTTTTTTAGTTTAGCTTGACAACTAAATGATTTTAACTGTCATTTCAGCTGTGGTTTAAAAGAATTAATCAGCATTCCTCATACAGTTTCTCTGTGACACTTTTATTTGACAAAAATATAAGTATGTCCAAACAATTTCTTTTTGCTCTCCTCTCTATCAGGAAAGTTTTATCTCAGTACATTTATCATGACATTTCTGCTAAGATGAAACAATGTGCCCACACTAGGAGCAGAGTTGGGATTTGTAGATGGGGAAGTAACATCTTGAAACACATAGAATCTTTTTAAAATTTGGGTATTATGCAAATGTCCTTAATATTAGAGCAAATTGCTCAGAAACTTTGGGAGTAATCAGTTTTTGATTTGAATAACTGAAAAATGCAGCACTCATGTTCTTCTCCTAATGATGAGGTTCCTTATAGTTAACGTTCCTTACAATTACTGATAGTATCCCACTATAATTCATAAAGCAAGAATTTAAGAAGGCCTCCCAGTAGGAATTTTACTCTTATGTTAATTTTTCCATTTAAAACATTTGTTGAATCACTTAGATTTCCTTGCAGTGGCTTCTTACGTACTTTCTAGTTACATTGGGGATTTTACTGATATTTTTCTCACTACCTAAATATTTCTACTTTTCTAAACAACAGTTAAACAGCATATTAAAGATCTTGTATTTGCATTGAAAGAAGGCTGTACAAAGAGCAGCTGGGTCAAGCTGTGAAACAGAAGGGATTGTCTAAAGGGTGTGAAAAGTGATATCCTGGATTTCAGACTGTTGAAGAGAATGCTCAAGAGAATGTTCTTAAATTATTGCAGATTTTTCCCAGCTACTGTAAGGCTCCTTTGAAACCAGGGCAGACAAATTTAAGTGAGATTTTATCACCCCACACCTCCAACATAAAGCTCTCAGCCCTTCTGCAGTACTGTGGAGCTCCAGACTCGGGCAGTGGAATCACTAGACATAGCACAGGAAGTAGATTTCTGCAATTAACACAGAATTACTGCATAGAAGTAGGACACAACATAGTCTATTAACTAACTCAGCTTCTGATAATGTGATGCTGGACCATCTCCCCGAGTCCCACATTTTCATCCCACTCATCTTTCCCATTCCATGCCAAGAATCTTGAGAAGGAAAATACTCAACTAGATGCTTAGTCTGTGATCTTAGCTAATTACAGAAGAAATAAAAAATTACCTGCAGAAATGGGCGTTCTTAGCAGCTGCAAGCACTGATTTATTTCTACTACATTCCAAGAGTATCCACATTATCTCTTAAAGCCTGGGATATGTCTCAATTATTTCGTTCAATCTAAAATATTATTGCTGATGTCGCCTGGTTTTTTGCTATATCCTGGTGAAGCTATACGGGAGATGGTTGTCAGGAAGGTGCTATAGTCATAGTCAGCATCTTGGCTGTTCTCCCCATTTTCCCTCCTGGCTGGTCCTGAGGAGTATTTAGATTTCTTATGTAATGGCTTTGAAAAAATCCCAGCTGTGGAAGGGAAAGGTGTTTTAAATTCAAACCAGTACTTGGTTTGAATGAATTGTCAGTACTTGGTTGGTAGTAAATTAGCATCAGTGGCAGGGAGCAGTTTATACAATAATTGAGAAGATGCCATTTTACCTGGCCTTATAATTTTTAGCTCTCAAAATAAGATCAGTGGTTTGAAAACCAAAAATACAATCTAGTGCTTGAGGTAACCTTTGAGGAACCATATACTGGTTTCTGAGCTGAATCCAAAACATTAAACCCGGAGTAGATCTATCTGGAGGGTTGAATTTCCTTGATGTCCCTTCTATATACAAAAAAATGGAATTTTTTCAAAGCTGATGTGTAGTCAATAAGATAATTCCAAACAAACAGGAAACTGCATTTATGTGCAGTTTAACTTCTTTGCATTTCCTAAGAGTACACTTATTTTTAAATGCTTTTATACAGAAAATGGATATAAACTGTATATTTTTCTTCCTTCTCAAATTGATGTATAAAACATGCAAAGTTACAAGGCAGAGAAGTTCTACATGTGTTTAATGTTGACCATGAGGCTAAGCTCTTTATTGGATCAAAGGTAGTTTACATAATTTTCTTCCTCCAATTTTTTCTTAGTGACCCAGTGTGAGCTCTAGGAACCAAGCTGACTCCTTTCCATCTTGTTCATCCTCACCATTACCAGAAGCCAAATTAGAGCATCATTGACAGCTGTGCAACAAATTCTCTGTTATTCATCCATTCTCAGATAGCAGATGTAAGTGATTAGGTGTAGAAAAAAAATCCTCTTGAAGATGCACAAAAATTTAGTTCAGTCTTCTAGCTGTGATGCTGTTGCAGGGCAAATGAGATCACAAAACATCAAACAGCTATTTTTATTTCCAGACGCAGCATATTCAGAATATGCATAGAGACAGGTTTGTTGTTGTTTCTTTTTTTTTTTTTTTAAGGAGATGCAGTTTTTACCAAAGCATCTTGCAGAACAGGACATTTCTTTAAAATTTCTTCAAATATTGCTTTGAGGAATTTTTGCCCTTTCTGCTTGCATTCAGACTTACTGACAAACATGTCCAAGTTGCTGCATCGTCAAATGGAGCCATTTCAGAGCTGTCAGCCCTAGACTCTATCTTTGGCTACATGGCCCATCCGATCTCCCTGGCTGTCAATCAGGCTGGCAGGAAAGCAACCCTGCTGGGATGGAGGCTGGGAAGATGCACTTTGCAGTGGCTACCGGGCCAGTGCACGATTGTCACGGCTGTCAGTCATGTTGGGCAGCCTGAGCCTCTTCACCTGGGTATGAGGAGGTGTCTGAGGGCCCTGGAAGTGTCCTGGTGCAGCAAGCTGCAGTGGAGGCTCCCTGTGAAGGGCAGCAGCACAGGGGGCACCAGCCTCAGCCCAGGGCATCCGGCCAGTCTGAGGTGAAGAGAGTCCCAGGTCTAGGAGATCAATTCACTGGTCAGGACCAGACCCAGTGAGGAAACCCAGAGTCAGATGGAACCTGCTGATCAACAGAGGGATTCACAGCGATAAGGTCAAGCTAGGATACCAGCTGTCAGAGCTGCAGACTCTCGTTCTGGGCTATCGTTGGAGCTAATGCATTAGGTGTACTAGGCATGTATAATTAGGTATCATTTATGCCACTGAAATGATTCCTGAGAGAAGGTGTTAGTAACTGCGATACAGTTTTTGTTTACTGGACCCGTGAGAAGTTTCTTTGAGTACTAACTAAAATCTTTACTGGTCTAGATGTTTACTTTTCTGCCTTCTTTTGTGCTTCAGCCACCTAAAATATCTATTAATGCAGTCACGTGATACACAAAACCCTCTTTCTTTCAGATCATATCTGTTAAGTAAAAGTGCTTAGAACTCAGTAGTAATAATAATAACGACCCTTTTATGTGTTTAGTTGATGGAATGATTTTACTGGATTCATAGGGAGAGCAAGTTAAAGGACATTTTAAAAGAACAGCCAGCTATAAAATGAATACCTGTCATGTATAATCTTTATTCAGTTAAACTATTTTCATATACCAAAATATCCTTATTCTGCAATTTTTTTGTGTGTTTGCTTTTGCGTTCCTATTTACTTCTGAAGTCCTGTTTATATCCATACACTTCCTAAATATATATGAATGCACTTGAATGGAGATGAAATCATGCAGTGTTTTATTTTCATGTGCTCTGGACACTTTTAGTCTCAGCAGATAGAGGTCAGGTTTTGCTAGACACTTAAAATTCATGGTGGAGCCACGTGGATTTTTTTTTAGAGGGAATAATATGGCTACACGCATCAGAAATTATGTTTATAGGACTTGTAAGTCTTTAGCTTTCTAATTTCTGAATTTTACACCATTTTTATTTTTGGAACTTTAAATACACTTGAGCATTTCTGTAGCTTCTTTTGCTCCTTACTTTGCAGGGTTTTTTCACATTTTTCCAATAAATTTCTACATTCTTTTCATCATGAATTAATATGGAACCAAGTACCCATGATAGCATTGAATATTGAGTATGTTACATATTCATTGAATATGAATATGTACATTGAATATGTTAAGAGGTTTCACCTGCATTCTGAGCAAATCTATTTTTAAATGCATTTGGTAATGGTAAGCAACTGCCACACCACAACTTTACCTGAGAGGGAGAAGGGTGAGATGTCCATGTGCTGCACTACAAGGAGTGTAAGAGCACTATAGGCAGAATACCATCAGCCCCCTAGCATTTTCTGCAGTGTTCTTGCTTAGCTGTTCCTACATCCAAAGGGTCAGAAATAGTCATGCTTCTTAAGTTAAAAGCTCAAGCAAAAGCAGATCAAAATTTTTGTCTAATTGCCCTTCTCACATATAAAAACTGAAAAAAATTACATTAATGAGTCTTAAAAGTGCAAAATTGATATTGAAAGCACTAATTTGATAAACTAATACTTTGACAACATTTAAGATGTTGGGTTTTTTTCCAAAAAATTAATGTATGTTCAGCAGTCACCTTGATAGTTTGTCAAATACACTTCTTTGCAAAGGTGGCAGAGAGAAATCTTTCAACAGAAGTCTAGACACAAAATGTGCTTTACAGGACTCTTGATCCATCCATTAATTGAATAAGAGGAGTAAGAAATGGGTGGGAGACAGTAATACTAAGGACACATGACAGGCACTTTTGATGCATAATTGCTGGATAGCTATTTTCTCTGAAAGTAAAATATTCCTTTCACCTAGACAGGCAGACTGCTTTTTTGCAATCCATGTTGCAGTGGATCTGCTCTGAATCATCAATCTTATGCTGGGAAATGAAGAGACAAATAAATTAGAGATTAAAGGTATTTTATTAATGGTACCTGAGTTTGTTGTTATTCCTGAAGCTGTAGTTTATTCACCCTAGTGTGTTTTCTGAGGAAGGACAACAAGGTATCCAGTAATCAGAACTTTCTGACAGATCAAGGAAAGAGGCTGATGTAAATTCTGAAATGGTGCCTTCAAACTTGAAATTAGGAATATATAACCAATGCATTTTGAGGTTGTTTACAAGCTGCTTTTAGCAGTGAGCATGATTAATTCCTAGTAAGCACTGAAGTGCATCCTCTATAGCTGGTTACTATCAGGAATATAATGTGTTGAACAGGACAGGGACATTAATTCTTTTTTCATTTTCTATTCAGTTTAATACTGAAAGAGAAATTTATATATTGAAAGCTGAGAAAAATGAAGAGGGTTAGGTGCACTTTGTGGGTCTATGTTACTCTGATATCATTACTGCCTTCAAGAATGAAAGAATTCTGTATGCCATTATTTTGTTTTTAGTAGTCTAAGTTGCAGGTTGTGTTCACCCTTAATTTCCATATGTTTGGGATGGTAAGGCTTTAGTGGGGAATTCTGTGAGGCTGAAAAGGAATTTCCATGATACATATTTCTTTTCAAACACTCGTAACTTTGTATAGGATTCTTTGAGATGAAATGAATTAAGTCCCAAGGCAGCTCATGAAGGTTAATAGCAAGACTGATGTACACCAGCATATTTTCAAAGAGACAAAAAAAGACTTGTTTACAGTCCCTGTTTGGTATTTAGAACACTGAAGAACACTGCTAAACAATTCTGTTGTACCTAGTCATTTTTAGTGTACTCTGAAATTTGTCCTTTCTTGTGGCTGTTTATACTTGTTTTGTAACATTTGCAGTGTTCTATTTCTTTGCAAAGACACAAAGTGTATATTTAAAGATGTCTTCTCTTAAAGCATAGATGCAAATATCATTTAGAAATGCCCACTTGTTTCATTAATAAAATCTTTGCTGAAACATGATGCTGTGTTCTCGTACAAATAACTTGAAATTTGATTAAGAGCTTGAATTCCTCCTTTTTCCAGTGGCCCGCCCGTGGGGTACCTGCACGCTCAACAAATTTCTCCTGAGTTTAGTGTTTTGCCTATGATCTATGAACTGGCTGCATGTGTTGGTTATGTACTGTACTTGATATAGAACTATCAGGCACTCAGGTTGTCTTCCAGTCCAGGCTTTATGGTTGATTTATGAAACTGAGCTTGTTTAAAAGGGTGCCATTAGAAGAGAGCAACAGAAAGATCAACCCACTCTTCTGGGACTCTACAACATGCTATTTGTGGCCTAGGAATGTGCTGGAGGCTGAAAAAGAAGAGATTCTGAGATCTCCCCTGTCACAGATAATTTATTACTTACTTGAGGCAGCGGCTAAAGCAGTACCAGATCACTTGTAAGGCCTCAGATGCTGTCAGGGAAATGGGATTAGTGGTCTTAGCAATTAAGGCATCAGATTCATAGAAAAGTGATGTGATTTACACTGGAAATTTGTAGCCAAAAGTTACATCTCCAGCAAAAACTCCAAGTCCAGGCTACTTTCTCCTAATGTGTTTCCTCTTATAAGAATTTGTCAAATTTTAAAGTAACTGTTTTCGAGGAAAGAACGAGTACAATGTAACTCGTTCTGGGGGGCTGTGCGGCCTGATGGATGCCCCAGGAATTCAGATTTTTAGACAAGTGGGCTTGGGTCTTGTCATTGAACCTTTTATATTGTGCAGCTTTGGTCTTGCTAGCTACTTTGCAGCAGTATGTCCAGGAGGCACTCTGATAATACCTGCATCATAAAGAATGCTGACCTGAGAACAGAGCTTTCAGTCTATCTTTTTCCATTTTCACATAGTTCCTTAGTTAGTTTGTCCCATCATATTATATTTTAATTTAATATAGTCTTTAACTCTCATTCTATATGATGAGGAAGTCATTGCTTCCATTTGATACAGTACTTTTCAAGTGAAGTCAAAACAGTCACATATGGAGTCCTTCAAGTTGTAGCAATAATTAATGGTGCACATCAATCAGATATTTGTGCCACCCAACCGAGCATGAATGAATAAATAGCTGAGAGCAGACACTTTAATTTCCTCATAAATTGATAATTTCTTGTGAAATTTAAAAATCAAATTGAGATGCTGTAAGAAAAATGGGATCCATTTGGTATATCCATCCATCCATCTTTTCTGTAGTCTCTCTAGAAGACTGCAGGACAGTGGAGTCAGTCAAAGAGAAACAAATAAATGATTTACCTAGACTTTGGGAAACTTACCCTTGAATGTATTGCTTTTGCCGGTGGTGATGTCCTTTTAGTAACAACATAGTTCTTCACAGTGGTTTCTGCTGACTTCGTTTTTATTTTACACTGGTCCTTCTAATATTTGCTCCTTTTCAGTGTCTTTACTCATCTGTCTGCCTTTCCTTCCTTTTAGTTCATTTCCCCTAAGAATCTCCTACTTCTACTTTAAGAGTGCAACTGTCATTATTCACCAGGTTTGGATATTCTTTCACTCCCCCTTTTCAAGAGAAAATCGGAGAATAAATTGCCTGCCTTTCAGCACCTGTGGATGAAGTAGGTGGTTAAGTTCTTAATTGCAATGTCATGCTTGTTCTGTACTTTGTGCACGATCACAAAGGTAACACTTGCACATTAGTATAAATGAGTAGTAGGACTTAATAAACTCTGAAGGATTTGATACTGTTGCCTTCTGAAACATTAGAATATTTGTGCTGGGATTTCAGTCACATTGTCATATAGCAAAAGTAGCAGAAACAGACTGAATTGGGCAAAAATTACTTAAGGAGGCCAGGCATCCAATAGTATGGTTTTTTTGGTCTCATAGTCATGTATTTTTCAAACAACTTTAATTTCAACTGCTCTGTTAAATATTCATCATTTTCTCCCATTAATTTATGTGAACAGTTATCCAGGTTGTACCATTTTTTATTCAGGACCACAAAAGTATCTACTACTGAGCTCTTATTAACTCTCTAGCTATAAAGCTAACAAGCAATTAAAATTAATATGTTGTCATATATATATTTTAGGAGTACATTTCTACCATTAGTCTAATCATGATTCTAATATGTTTTCACTCAGATGTAGTAAATGATTTTTAGAGATACCCTATTATTATGAATAACTAAAACTGCATATAAAATAGTAGGAGAAGAAACCCCCATTAATTTAGAGCTATATTTATCTGTTAAAAACCCTATCATCACATCACATTAATTGATAAGTAATTCATAAAAGCCTAAAAATTCTTAATATCACATCTTAGAACAATATTCATATTTCTTATTCCATTAGGTACATTAGTAACATAATCTACATCAGCCTGGTATAAACATGAGACAGTAGCTTTTTCAGAGCTCCTGAGCAATTTTAGGTATATTTAAGTCTCTTTCAAGTAGAGATCTTTTCCAATTCTGTTTTAGTACAGTAGTTTTATTTTCTAAAAATGTACTTTTGGAACAACCATATGCAATTTCCTTTTTTTTTTTTTTTTGTGGAATTCAAAAGGTGATTTTTCTCCCCTTGATCTCTTTAAATAAAGATTTTTAAATGAAAGGAAAATGGATAGATAGGTTTTAGGGCATAAAGTACTGAAATGTCGCTAAGCAGAAATTAGGCAGGTATTCATTCAGCTGGGAAGAGCACAGGTAGAAGAGTTTCTGTTGATGTGCATTTACCATTAAATGATAATTATTGATGGGTAAGTAGATGAAATACTACTCTTATGAGTTGCTACAGGTGTTAGCAATAAGCCCATATGTTATTGCATAACTTCATCTTTCAGGTCCCAGTTAAATGGTAAAAGAGAGAACCACTGAAGCATTGGAATATTTTTTTTCAGTCTAACAATGAAAGACAAAATGCAAATGGAGAGCTATTATTATCTTGTGAACTTTCTTACCCTAAATTAAGCAATGATTTCTGAACATCATCCAGGGCAGGATTAAGGCAAGGTAAATAATTTTGGTGGCAGAAAGCTAAGAAGCAATCCCCTGTACCATACGTCTATTTACTATTACCCTAATTGTTCTACCACTGAAATATATGACCAAAATGAACAAAAATTATGAAGCTACAGGGATTTCTACTGATGGGTTTTGCTTCTCAATGTGGCTAACAGCCAACAAATATGGCTGTTATAGTAACGAGATTTACTGGGCATTTGACCAATACATTCAGTTGATCTTTAGTTCTGTATGCAGTAAAGCTGAAAAATAGATTATTTCTTTGCCTCTAAATTCTGTAAAGATAATTTTCTTTCTTTGGAATTGTGCAGTGGTCCCTAAATGTTTTCACAGAAAAATAAAATAACTCCCTAGTGTAAATTTATTTTCCTCACAATACATTGCAAGATGGTTTTTTGTAAGTATTGCCTTATTTTGTAGTTTCTGTAGTAGGTTCAGGTCTGTGTTCAAGTGAAGAGTTTTAGTTTATTCAGTTTAATATGATTAATACTTAGCTTTTCTATTTTGTTACTGTAATTGATTCTGATCTTTGCAAATAGATTTCAGGCCATGTTTTCTGGTGATGTGTCTGCAGCCTTATCATTAACACTTTTATTCACTTTATAGGTTTTTCTAGAGAAGTAGGTTCATGACCATAGGATAATTTGATTTATATTAGTTTGGATATATTTTTGAGTGGTTAATTCATCTGAATGTAGGTATCAATTCTGGCAGCCCCATTTTCCTCCAAGGAGCTGGAGACAACTCATGCTTTTGAAACTTTTATCACCGGTTATGTTATTACTTTAATATTTTTTTTGTTTTCTTCTGTCTCTGCATAGATTTCAAAATACAATTATTTTCATGTTAAAATACAGTGACCCTCTACCTTCTGGGAATTTCCATATGTAGTTTCCTGTTACAATGATAAAACCTCTGTAGAACCTGGATAGAAGAGGATGTGTTGAAATGGCAAAACAATCTGTAGGCATGGGGTAGAATGCTCTCTGTAAATAGTTTTGTCAATCAAAGGCCTCTTTAATGTTTAGAGATCTGGGATTTCAGACAAAGGCAGACGTAGGAGAACTGACAAGCAGGTGTATATTGCCAGAAGCTGTTGTACATAAAAATGTTCACATTCAGCTTTTGGGCAATGAATCTCTCTCTCTCTTGATTTTTCCCCTCCTTTTCTCTGGATTAGTGTAGAGAGAACAGTCTCACAATACAAAGAACAGACGTTAAATACTGAAAAGGGAAGAAGAAAATGATAACTGTCCAATGCAGATGTAAATTTGGCGAATGTTCTTATCAGAAAGGATATGAAATTGCAGCATTCCTTCACAGATGTAACTTTCTTTTCAAGGCTCTACTGATGTGTGAATTTAATTCTTCCTCCTTTATGTAACACTTGGAAAATGGTCTCTGAGTACTTCTCAGAGCAGTGGATAAACTTAGATCTCCCTATCACGATCCATCTTCCTTCTCTGGGACTGATTTTATTTTACTTTGGTGCACTACAATGAAGTGGTAAATAATCCTCATCTACAGCTAGCTGGGTGTTTAGGATTCTATAGTTCACAGTTTATATGGATATGAACCCAGATAAAGAACCTGGCTAAGACACATGCCAATGCATGTTTTCTAATCAGTAACTCTTCTGGACAGGGGCATGCTGATTCAGGGAGATACTCATGTGCAAGCAACCATATGTTGCCATATTTTCTGGCGCTATTTATTAAAAGTGAAGAGGTGGGCTTCCAAAGACTTCAGAAATACACTACTCAGTTGCAGTCCTTAATACTAATTCAAAGTAACAAATGCTAATTAAGCATTAAGCTATTGTTTCCTGAAAAGATAAATTCAGTTTGGAGAATGCACAGGGGAAAATTGTCTGGTGGAAACACAACATTTCTTCTTAAATTCAAGCTAACTCCTTTGCTGCATGCCTAATTTCTTACGCTGAAAGCTTGGGAGTCCAATGATTGCTGTGGCAGTAAAAGACATACTTTAAATACACGTGTGATTTATTTCAATCAAAACCTTAGGAGCTTGAAACAATCTGAGCAGTGTTAGAAACAAAATGTTTTCAGAAAAAAATACCATTTCCATTCCCAGCTATTCATCAAGCTGCATTTGTATCACCTTTCAAACTGATTACCTGGCACAATTCAGGTAAATTATTTATGTGGAAAAAGGAAAAGGTATTTCAATCTAAATTGTTTCACTTTATATGTTGAATGTTATGTACAGCATTATATGATACTTTCCTCAGTGTGTGGGTGGCCCACAGGGTTGAATAACAAGATGTTCTTCACTTTTTCACTATTCACTGTCATACCAATCCAAGAGGGAAATGGCCGTGCAGAAGAAAATCTTACCATAGCTGTGCCAGAAGAAATAATCTGCTTCCTCTAACTGCTTTGGTGGGGACTGATTTTGATTTTAAATCCAGGTAAATATTGCCCCTTGTGGGGCCAGAATGGCTGCATGAGAAGGTGACCAACTTCACGGCACGGAAACAGTTGTAGCTTTGACAGGTGTTGGCGCAATGCTGGGTGGTACTCCAAGGACACATGAAGGACTCACAGACCTGTAGCTGTGGAACAGGCAGCAGGGACACTGGGAAAAAAGCAATACTACAACAATACTACAAAGTGGGCATGTTGGTCCAGTTGAAGCCCTTCCCTTTCCTCAGTTGTCCAGCACGTGCTGACATTGTCAGCCACAGGTTTTGGTGGCTGCTGAAAGGATGGGTGATTCTGGGATGGCCAATAATAAGATTCCTGTTCCAATACAGAATAGATAGACATAATGGAAATTTGTAGTCTAACTGCTTTGTCAAATCCTAAACGAATTTAATTTGCTCATTGTATTGGCTCTTTCTGTCCTCCACAGCAGACTGCAATGTTGACAGATTCATGCTAGCTGTGGTCCATGCAGCAGGCAAAATAAAGGCAACCAAAATGTGGCTCAAAGTTCTCAGTGTACTTGAGTAACTCTGTGCTACATTTGCAGCTATACTGTGGGTCAGCCCTAAAAGAGAGTTAAGAAAAAGTATTCTTTGAAGATGGTCTGCAGTGGAGAGAAAATTTCTATTCCACAGAAACACATAGAGAACAGAAGGTGTCAAAAGGGTTGAGTAATTCTTTTGCAAATATAGGGACAATATAGGACCTACTCACAAAGGAACAGGCAGCCAATCAAAACTGCAGAATAACAGACACATATTCTCACTGAGGTATTAATTCTTGTTTGCTCTGATTTTACTTTAAAGAAGAGGTTGCAGGAGCTCAGTGTACTTGACAGGTAATCAATTTATTTCATGTTTGTAGACAATAAGTACAGCATGATCCTTGTTGAAGATAATGTTCTTTGTTTTGTGAGCTTAACCAAGAATGATTTGATGATGATGCAGGAAAACGTCAGCATATGTGGCTCCATCTGGATATTTCACTCTGATTCTCACATGTGGGTCTGTGGCAACTATATTTATTTTTTAAATGATGCAAGTGGTGAATTGTACTGTTGAAAAGATTGCATTCATGAACTGAATGTTTATTGTCTCCCATAATCTTTCTAGGTCAGAAAAAAATTATTCCGTTCCCATCTTTTCCCATCCTTATTTAAAAAATATGCCACAGATAACTGTTAAAAACTAAGTAAAACAGTTCATGGTTCAGGGCATGTTTAGAAGGGGCAGAGAGATAAGACCTGGAGAAAACAATGAAAAGTAAACTTCTGTCACTGGTTGATGCCCTGGTCAGGAAAGTAGGATACCATTCTGTGGCAGCAGCTCTCTGGCCACAGAGAGAAACACAACTTTCCTAGGCATCCTTCTGGAGAAAGTCTCTGAGAAGATCAGAGAAAAGAATGAGAATCAATTCTTATCTTAACTTACTACACTTAATATTGTGAACATGTAAGATGTGTTATGGAGATTTGTTTAGCGAGGAGTAGTTTCTTACTTAGCCAGCGGTGATGGTGTTTTGATTAGAGGACCAATTAGTTCCAGCTATATCATAACTGCTTATAAAAGCAATGGGTTTCTTAATAACAAAATTCATCAACCTTCTAAAAATACATAGAGTCTATGTAACTTATTACCCACCTGGGGGCCCATTACAATGACACCTTTCAGCTGTATGTTTACTTCACTGCTGAATAAATTATTTTGCTGGGCATAGAAGTTACAGAAGAGCTAGCCAGTTCTCCTGAGCTCTTCATTTGAAAGCAAAATATGAGTAGCTTTGTCTGCAAGTATCTGTGTCCTGTAGTGATAGAGGCTTTTATGACTGCTTAAAACTCTGATAAATGGCTTGTGTTTATTGTTTTTTCTCACTTACCTGACTGGCTTGAGAAGACTTTTGATGTTCTTTTCAGTACTTATAATTACAAACTGATGATGTTAGTAGTGGCAGCAAGAGGTCATTACTGGTCAATGTTGTATCATTGCCATAGCACTGAGTGGATGTGCCCAAGAGCCCTTTCATTAATTTTAGATTCACTTTTATTGTTTAAGCAATACCTTCATTCATTCTGTTAAATTCTTTCCTCTTCTGATCTTACATAGCCAGGAAGAGATGAGGCAAATTACACAAATTGTTTCAACACTTACAGGAATCTAGCCATGTTCAGAGTAAAAACCAGAATTGAGTCCTGCATATGTTGACTGAGAAAACAATACTGCATGAGAAGAATTAGGTATACTGATAATGTTTTCAGCTCTAAGACACTAGGGTCTGTGCTCAAGCAATGGCATAACTGCATCATGACTGGGAAGGATGTTGTCAATACGACATCTCCACCTGACATTTAAGCAGTTTCTAGCAGTTCTGTTAGGTGACTAGGTTTATGAAATTTGCATGTTATCCTTATGGTACAGACCTCTGATCATAGGAGAAAACCAGAAGATTATGCTGCTTGTTTTCAGAAGTGCTTCTTTCTGATTCATGCTGAAAGGTGACTATCTTGACATTTCTGAGTGGTAGCATAAGGAGCACAGGAATATTTTACTGTGCTTTGGCAGTAGACAGATGGAGGCAGGATTTTGAGCCTTAAGTTGCTAGACATATCCTCCAGGCAACTTCCAAATTACTGAATGTTCTTGAATGCTAATACTTGCCTTCTGACCTTTGTTGGCAAACACGAACAGCATATATGTCCATTCTGTGAATCTACATTCAAAGGGGCTGATATATCCTTCACAAAAAAAAGGAATAGCCTTTAGCTTGAACCACTATCTGAATTTGTGTTAGGAAGCCAGAATCTGAAATAAGGCATGGTAGATCTAAAAGCAGTATCATTTATCATTTGTTACAATGAAATAAGTAGGTTAGTAATTCAGCTATTGAACTGCAACTCAGAGCAGAAGGGAGATCAATAAAAACCATAAAAATTTCCAAGCCTTGCCAAAAAAGTAATAACTGAGGCAGCTGACCTAAACAATGCAGAATGTTGCCCTCTTTTTAAGATTGATACTTGTGTTATCTTCTAGATGTGCTTTAAGCATATGAAAACCCAGAACACCCAGAATAGCGTGGTGGGGCTAATGCGCTCACTGCTGGGCTTTCAGGGGAGGTGGGCTGGCGACGGCGGTATGTAGGCTGGTTTGGCAAGGAATGGTCAGGTAAATCATGGATCATCAATTACAGAACCTCCGTGGAGCTTAGGAAAAAACCCTGCATAACATCTAGCTGAAATAATAGCTAAGGAACAAAGTCTTGGTGAGCATTTTAAGAGCAAGATAATACACTAATATGAAACTAAACTGTATGTATTAAATTTTTCTACACTGAGCACCTGGGAACCTAAGATGAAGATAAACAAAAAAACAAAAAGCCAAACCAGACCCCAACTGGACAAATACAGATTAAATTTTCAAGCCTTGTTGCAGTTTTTTAACAATAAGTATAATTTCACTGTTTAGTCTGCTATATTAGGAGGGTGCCCTGTGTAAATCTTAAAGGTGAGAGAGCTTATTCAGTGGAAGACATTTCTTTTTGCCATCTACAGTCATACAGTTGAAAGTGCCTGTGCAGTGGAGGTGGCAAGGAGTTACCTTTCATTGCTTAATTAGTTCAAGCTGTTTTATGAAGCCAAAACTGTAAAGACTGTAAAAGACTTTAAAACCTTTTTGGTTGTCCATGTAACATGAGTTCTTGATTTAAAAAAGAAACAAGACAACAAAAACTCCAAACCCCAGACATTTCTAAAGATATCTTCTTTCATAGGCAGTATTATTTAACTGAACAAGTTTTAGAGCTAATTTACATCCTAGTTAAAATATTTTGATCAAGAATGTGATTTTTATTGATAGAATTTGATACTAGCTGTGAGCAGTTGCTAAATTTTACTAAAAACAGAATTAGGTATTAACATTGCTTATTCCTCCTGGATTAATTGTACATTTAGGGACTATTTCTGTATTATATTAGGGAGGACTTGTGGAATATGCATATTTGTTAACATTATTCAACTGAAGTGTATTAGCACCCCTGAACATTCTTCTTTTTTCCCTTACCAAACAATATTTAAAGCAATGGTTTTCTCTCTGAGCTTGGTAATGCAGTATTTTACCTTCAGGTGAATAACCTTCCTTTCTCAGACTGGAGTCACAAGTGGTTTTGACCACTCAAGTTGGCAAGTTCATTACTTTACTTTCTTTAATCATTCTTTAAGCAGTAAATGCATATGGAAAAGTACAGGAAAAACACAATTACATGCAGCATTCCCACTGCCAAAGTAGCACCACATGGAGAAAATCACAAGTGGCAGTCTTGGAAAATAAAAGGAATAGTTAGAACCTTAAAAATTCCACCCATCAGAAATGTATCTCCAAAGTTTAAGAACTAATTTATCTGACTTGCATTGAGAAAGTGAGGCAGAAAAAAAATCAGGGGATGGAAATGGGCTCAACAGTGTAGGAGGGTTTAGAAAGTTGTGAAGTTGTCTTGATTAGGAAAGCTAAAATAGGAAGTGCAATATACATCAATGATCTAGGCAGGAGAAGGACTGGAAATTCAAGAATAGTTATTCAAATGGCAAAGTATGATGAAGAAGCAAAGGCATTAAGTGGTGATGATATTTTGGCAGCTCAGCTCATGATGAAATTTCTTGATGTATAGTTAAGGATTGCCAGTGTCTGAGCATTTTTTTCCAGTCCAAAATCCACTTATGGCCCTTCCAATTGATAATGTCAACCTATTCTCTTTCTTACTTTAATTTGCTTTCAGAGGATGAGGAAAGAAACATGAACCTGAATAATACAGGATTTCAGCTATGAATTCAATTTTCAAGGAATTATGTTTTTTTTTCTATTTTTTGAGGAAATTCCCATGAAAGGAACTGACAGGAGAAAGTATAATTTTCTTCTCACATATTACTGACAGCAGCAACATCCTTAGGCGAGGCAGGGGTAGGACACTGACATCCTTCTAGAAGACCTTTAGCCCTGATTTCTCATAAGAAGAGCTCAGGCAATTGTAGAAAGGCCCCAGACCTTTCTTCTCTTTGCTCTGTGATTCAAAGTTTCAAAGCTTCCCTTTCTTTGTAACTGCTTCCTCGAAGTTTTTTTATAGAGATAAAATACATGAAACTTAGAAAGCAAGGGAAAAACTTTCTACCTTGCTCACCTTCCTTCTTTCCATGAGAAACAGAAATCTGATGTGGACCTAGAATAGCCTTGGGAATTGATTTAGCTTTTAAAAGTAAACTCAGCTAAGTCACAAGTTAGAAAAATGCTTGTTATATCTGGTTTTTCACTATGTATAATTAGACAATATTAGGTAAAACAGAAAGGTTTACCTATATTAGGAAACAAATCCAGATCCTTTTCAGTAATGAAAAATATAGATTAAATGAGAGGTGGAGGTATTCTGTATGTGAAATATATATGTATATTGGCTTACTGATGGCAATTCCATAACTTTAATAGACAATATGATGTGTGGAAATGTAATATCAGAATTGTTGACTTGTAAACAGAAGAAATTACTTTTGTAGGTCTCAGAATTAAAATGTAAATATGCACCTAAAAATGCAATTTTGGATTTTAAAATATTAGAAACCTGCAAAATGAATATGTGTTGGCATAGTGAATTCAAAATTAAATTTAAACTAACTTTAATTTGGCAAAAAACCACAGAGACTGTAACTTCTTGCAAGTACGATTTTATGAAATGAAGCAAATTTATTTCCTGTCCTCATTATTTGCAGGAAAGATATTGAAGGACAGAACAACAACACTTATAATGGTTTTATTCATATACTCTACGTTTTTAGTTTTCAATTTTAAAGAATACCTATGAATTAAAGCAGAAATTGTTTAAAATAATAATTTTATACCTTTCTTAATGATCACAAGGGATAGCAGAACCCCCATGGTAAAGTAGGAGGTATTTTAGACAGAGTCTGTTGAAGAATCCACAGACTGATCAAGGAAGCCTTAAAAGAGATTTGGCAGTCAGGGTGTGCATGCAGAATTTATGGGATCCCTTCTGTTCCCCTCGCCAGTGGGAAGGAGGTGTCTACAGCAATTCATCTTGGGAATCGTGAGCGGAGCTGCAGAGCCTTGCTCAGAGTCAGAAGGATCACACTGCAGCTCATTTCTCAGTCAAATGGAGCTGCAACCCTTTGGTTTCACAGAACTGCCTGGCTCCCAGATGTTTATTAGCGTGGCTGGTATTTAATGCATTAATCCAATATTTATGAAAGGCAAAGCAAAGAGGCTCAATCCAAATGGGCAGAGCACCAAACAGGCAGAGCAAATGGAGAGTTTGCCCTGGCACTGGGCTGGGCCCAGGCAGAGCAGCCCTGCACGTGTGGGAGAACAGAGCCATAATACTGGGGCTACAGCTTCTGCAGGAAAAATTGTGCTGGAAACCCCTGCACTGCTTCCACACATCCCCTCTGGGGCATGACTGGAACTTGGCTTTGGTTGGGTACATGAATCCGTCAGCCTGAAACAGAAGGAGCATGCTCAAATGTTTAGTGAAGGAGTCAAAGGTGGGCTTTGACAGGAAAGTGTTTTGTCCCCATTTTCTGCATTTGGTTTGCTGTCCTCCTCTCCGACCATACTTACTGAGGGTTTAGTATTATTACAGCCATAGCTGGTATCACAGTCTCTAGATCTCTGGAGTAGGAGAGCCAGGAATCTAACATCTTTTTGTGCTTCATTGTAAAAGCTGCCAAGATATTGCTGCTTTTCACCTGGGAAAGTATTTTCTATTCTTTCTCTGTTCTCTCTGCCTATATTTTAAGATCTCACTACTTATAGATTTGATTTTAACCTAAGTCATCATAAGGTAGCTCGTGACTGTCTATACCTTCTGCCTGTTATCTATTAAAAATATTTTAAATTTTGGGATGTGACTTTTTAAATTTATAGAAATTGTGTATATATATGTGCATCTGTGCATCCTTGTTTGTTAGAAGAAATGTGAAAAATTTATTCACAAGTAAAGGTCTATCTCATGTTCAGAGAACACAAATTCAGCAATGTCAGGAAAATGCTGAGAGAAAATGCAGTTTTTATTAGCTCTGTCAGTGATTGCATTGTAATAAAATTCACTTTCATCCTTATAAATAAACATTAAATATATATTTACAACAGAAGCAAATGACAGAATAAAGTCAACTTCTATAATTGAGAAATGTGTTTCAGCTACAGAAAAACTGAAAGAAAACTTTAATCAATATAATCACAAGGAATTTGAAAGAGGATAATTACAAAGAAGCAGAAAATGTCAGGGCTCATCCTTATATTTTTCTTGATTCAGATTAGGTATGAATCAGATGAGTGCACAATAAAACTGTATCTTAGGGGCTGTTCCAAATGCAGCACATTTATAGTGTGGCATTAGATAGCATTTAGTTTCTCATGCTAATGAGCTCCAGTGAGCCCCGTTTCTCTAACAGGATTAGATGTATTAGCCATAATCACTGCAAACTAAAGCCATTGCTGAGCATGTCAGTAAAGAACAGCCTTCTTTTGAAGCATACTAAATACCACTAAATTTTTTTATTTTAGAAAAGGAGTCAAGGTTGCTTAACCAACATGAAATTGGTCATTTATAGATAGTGTTTAAGAGTGGATTATACACTACCAAGACACCTACAGCTAATTTCCTGACCCTTTTCTGCCCCCATTGATGCAAAACTGTGTTAAATCAATGGAGTCACACTAGGGTAAATGATGTCCGTATTAAGATTGATTCAGACCTCAGTGCTATAGGGAAAATTACTGTGGTGTTTAATAATCTATTTGGAACAGGGTCAAAGTTATGCTTTGCTTGGTGTCAAGTTTTACTGCATCTGATTTACATAACCTACGGCTCTGCATTGCATAACGGGACCTTCTGCATTGCTTCCCTTCAGTAGCAGCAAAACCCAGACGCAGAGAGAAGGTCTGGCAACAGCTGCTCTTCCACTCACACACACATTTTTTTCCATAGTGCATTTCCTTGGTGTTCATCACCGCAGCGTCTGAACATGGTATATCACATGAAAAAACTTATTTTTACAGGCAAGATAAGGAAACAGTAACTCAACCTGAGGTAGCGAGGCGCTGGAGGGCTGCCAGACAGGCTGTCTCCTGCTCTGGGCTGTGCACAGCCTGACAGTACATCCCACCTCACAGTGAAGTCAGCACACTTGGAGGAATGAAGGATTATTGGCAGAACTTCCCAGATTTAATTGCTGTCAGCGTCAAGTATGTTGCTGGAAGACTCTGTGATTTTGTAGCTCAGGAGAGGCGTGAGAAGAGGAAGCTCTCAAAATTAATGTGACTTTTTGCAAAGTGAGGCATCACGAACCTGAGCAAGAGTGACAGGATTTGGCCCTTGAAGTTAGCCCAAGAGTGATGCAAACCAATTTTATAAAAATGTGTGTAGGAGTTGTGTGGGAGAGCATAAAACATTTCAGTGAAGTGTGGTCATTTGCATCTTGGGATCTAGCTAATCTTGGAATAAGGATGTTTAAGGGTAAATGAATATTAATTGTTATGGCAAGTGCTTCAATACTTTGCTAGAGAGCTCCAGGTAAGATATTATTCAATAGGGTTTAAAAAAATAATTAAAAATACCTTCTGAATTATGTCACATCTATTTGCAAGGTCTCTTACTTTGTCTAAAAAGCATTTTAAAATCATGACCAGGTTAAAATTAATTCATATGTAACTCATACAGATCCAAGACAATCTTATGAACCTTATAAAAGATTTGATCACACATTCAGAATCTTCCCAGTCAACTACAAACTATCCTGCAACACACAGCCTCCAGAGATACCTCTTGTTCCCAATGTGCACTTTCAACCCCCTTCCCTGGACACCCAAAGGCATTTCAGTTTTGACACAGTTGTGAAACTTTTTCTCTTCCCCACAGTACAGGACAGAAGCCAGAGTTCACAGAGAAAAAGAAATGCAGCAGAATGGCAGCCTGCAGCTTTTTCTGCTTTTTCAGAACACACTTTGTTCTGAAGCACCACTTCAGCATTTAATAGTGAAGACTAAGTTGCATAAAATGAATGATAGAGCCCAGCTCTCCTATTCTTTTAAATAGGAGAGCTCCTGAAGCCCAACTCTCCTACTCTTTTAAATGAATATCAAGTCAACAGTCTGATGCATTTTTTCAACCCAGAGTGACCTGAAGTTTTTGGAGTGTTAGATTTTCAGCAGGTGAGGAAAGCAGTACCCCTCAAATGTCAGAGCAGCCTTTTGGCAAGGGGTAAGACAGCTTTCCAAGAAGGCAGACATGCGCATAAACTCTCTTAAGGCAAGTGAATCTGAATGTCCTGGTTCTGGGTTGAAAGCTGTGGCCTGGCTAATGAATCCTTTTATAAAATTGTTGCTTACTCGTGCATTAGAAAGACAGAATTAGTTTTTGGTTTTTATTAAATAAAAGGTGTGTTGCTATATTCATAACACTGAGCTGTTACTTTCTTGCCTTGGGAGTAATATGGAGTGGGTCAAATGCTACAGCTCAGAAATGGGCTTGGATTTATTAAACACACGTTTCATTGTTTCCCTTAGTAGGGGAAATGTGGCATGGGTAGATTTTTTCCTAATTTACACAATATATCATGTATCCAAAATTAATAATTTTTTATTTCACAGCTCTTAGCTGGAGAAAAAATAATATGAACTGGAGTCAGCCTTGGTGCATTTCCACAGATAAAAATATCATGGTCCATGTGTAAACCAGACATCTATGAACCAAATAATTCAAGAATTCATTATGGAAAAAAAATCAGAAAAAGGAGTAAAATCAAGACTTCCAGAAAGACAGCATTTTCTTTTTCAAGCACTAAAAACATTAAGTGATGTCACAGCTAATTCTGATGAATCCTTTCATGTCTCCATCTGTCAGTGCTGAACATTTTTCTATTGTACTACTGAAAAAAAAAAGAGATCTAGGAAAGAACTTGTGTCACTATTTTTACAACTCTTTGTCCTAAATTTTCTCTTTGCTGCTTGGTGCTTTTTCGCCCTCCATTAATAAGCTAAATAATGCATTTACTTCCAGAAGCAGAGCTTCAGTGTTTCTTCTGAAAACCCATGTCTTTCATCTCAGATAAACTTCTGAACTGCAGTAATTATTCTAAACCTCATACATTTTTTTAAATATTTGGGCAGAAAAACATAGTCATTAATATCCTTTTTACTGGCAGAAGAATTACAAGTTTAATATCTTTTAGATAGACCATGGTCTCTTTGGTCCATGTAACCAGTCCTAGTTTGCTAGACTATACAACTCTGCAAGCCACTTTGTCCTATTTTTCACAGTTTACTCATTGAGAACACCATATTCTTCTGCTGAGTAGACCATTAAAAGCCTTGCCCTCCTAGGTCTGCAGACACAGTTGTGTAAAAGCAGATGGTGTGACTTCCAGCATGGCTGTGCAGTGCCTACAGCACTGAGACAAAACCAGTCACTGTTACTGACCTGCTCTTCCAGGGAGTGGAAAAAGTGTTCAGTGGTTGTGCAGTTAGGCAGGTTGGGGAGAAAAAATATTTCTGTCTACTCCAGAACCTGAGGTTATAGCCTCCCTTAATATTAGAAAGAGAATTTTTCAAAAGCACAGTTAGTATGGATTGTCCTTCCTGTGGTAGGACCCTAGGGAGATCAAAGCTCAGTAAATATCAAAGCCCAAATCTTCAAAGGCTATCTGGATTCCTAATAACATTCCAGAAACATAACTTCCATCATGGACTTAATTTTTAGATTTACCTCTGAAAAAAAATCTCTGAAAAATTTGAGAAATTTCCCTTGAAAAATAATGTCAAGCAACAAAATCAAAGATAGCGGGCGATGAGCTATTTATAGGCAGCCTGATGTGTAGTTTAGAAATTTTTTGTTCAGACTATGTGCTTTTCTTAATGTATGTCTCAATAGCTTATTACCTGATGCAGAGTGATCATGCTGTCAGCCCGAGAAGCAGGGTACCTGGGGCTGGTCTGCAATCTTCACACATAACCGATACTTTGATTTCAACAAAGAATTTGGACTATTTGGACTGGGACTTCTGTGGTTCTACTGTGACTCAGTTTTAATAGCATCATATTACTAATCTGGAAACAGGTGCAAAATATAAGCACTGGGTACAAGAAAGAAAAATATATCTCAATTGCAAGGAAATGTATGCAAAGAATAAAAGAAGATGATGCACATGGAAAAGCATGGTGACAGAATGTCTTAAAAAGAGGCAGAGTGGAACACAATAATATCACAAATAGCTCAAGAGAGATTGGCAAAAATTCATTTTAATTTGTAGCACCTTCTGGCTCATCAGCTTGCATAGGTTCATTGGCCCTGCACTGAACCAGTATTTTTTATGATCCATTTTATTTCAGGACATCACAGGCAAGATCACATACATGTCGAAGGATTGTCACATCTGGCAGACAGTGATACATATAACGTTTAAAAAGCCTACTAATTTTGCAGACAGACTTGCATTGGGCCTATTTGGCTTGCATTACTGTGCTGCCATACAACAAGAGGCAGCACAATTAATCATGAGCATCACAGGGTAATTTGTTATGACAGAGAGCCATGTGCTCGTTAAAGACAGCTTCTCTTTTATCCCTTTTTATTATGTTCCTCCCTTTGTGATTCGTGTCCAGAAACTGGATTATAGAACACTCTGAAGTATTTCCAGGATACTGAAGATGATGGCTCATGGGTGGCTTAAGGGGTTTAGACCATCTATCCTGCTTAGTTTGCAGGTGATGGAGGAGCCAGAGAAGCTGTACCCTAGCATGCAAAACGAGGATTAAAACCTCAAGCAGTGATGGGGATCAAGTCTGTGCTGTTTGCTTGCTCAGGATCTGCTGGCACCAAGGAGGAGCCTGTGGTGACTCCCCCAAGAGAGCAGAGCACCCCCACTTCCCTGCCAACCCCACCTGCCAGATGGAGGCCAGTTTAGCAGATGATGTGTGGGATGTGTTCAATGAATATGCAATTTCCCATGTCATTACCCTGCTGATCAGCCACTGCAATGATCAAAGCCATTGATCAAATGGCTTTTCTGTCCTCTGTGAGGAAATTTTGTAGCAGCCTTTTTTTTTTCCTGGCAATTTATCACTGCAATTCAAGGCTAATGCAAAGATTTTAGCTTGTGCTTTTTTTCCTTATAACCTTTGCAACATAGCTAGGATCATGCACTGATTCCCTTCAGCTCTCTAATTGCTGACCTCATTTGCTAATTAGGCTAAATATATGTTAGGGATAAACCTTAGCAATATAACCACTCACCTCATGCATCATAGTTCTAAGGGACAAAGGAAAGCACTTATGCCCCTTCACCCTTCTACAGAAATGTAATTTTTTGCAAGCTTTTTCAACATTAAAGTTTGAATGCTGAAGAACTAAATTATTTTGTCAATAATAAAGATGAGCTCTGTGATGCAGTTGCATTATGTAGGTAGGAAATAGCATAGAGTATTTCTATAAACTTATTTTCTGGGTTCAAAAAAAATTAAAGATCTCTAAAAGAATGCACAGTAATTTGATTTAAGAGTATTCAGTAGTGTCTTTTCTCTATAGAACACAAAAGAACAGCCTAAAAGCTTGAGTGAGTCAGTAATAAATTAAATTTCTTCTAGTATTGTGAAGGACTAAACTGTGATAGAGACAGTAGATAATGTTGTCCAATGTCCACTTTATATCAAGAAACTCACAGACATCACAGGGTTTTCTACTTCTGATTCCCTATTTGTGATTTCTGGAAAGTACTAGAATATTGTTTAAAATGTTTCATCATCTTTGTTCACTTTCTAAAGAATTCTTATATTTATTACATATAAATAAACATTTTTAAGGGAAAGCTTGAAAAAAAATATACTGAATCCACTTAAAATCTGTACAGTTATGTAAGAATTATTTTTTTAAAAAAATTCTTGTTATTGGAATAATCCACTGAAAGTAGGAGAGCATTTAAAATTAGCAGACTTTTTTAAAACCCAATTTTACACCTTTTTGTTTTATTTCACTTTTTGTGATATGTGACAAAGAACTCCATTTGTCTTTCTCATGCACATCTTTTTACTATTTGTTCTTTCACCACTAGCCCACCTCCTCACACTTTATTTAACATCCAAAATGCCTGACAGAGGAGTTTCAAATAGACATGATAAACATAAAAAACACAAAGCTCTCATCAAGCTGACAGAAGAAAGGAAAGTCCCCTGACTGTTAATCTGCCCTTTCAAAAAAGTATTGCTTCCACTAGTCTGAGACCTCCAGTGAGGAATACCCAACCCTCTTCCCAGAGCAGGATCAGCGGAGTGCAGTGTAATACATCATGCTCTGCTGGGCTACCCGTGCAGCCTCCTCCCACCAGACCATCCTCCTCCTGCCTGCCCAGCCTCTGGCTATTGAAATTCTCGAGATTTTTGACAAGCTCTGCTGCAAAATGCACTTGCAGGTAATTTGGAAAGTGCAAAGCACTATTGGTTGCCATTTTCTTTAGCTAAATTGTTTCTCTGTTGCACAAAGGGAATGAGGTGTTAGTTTTAACCCTTTTAGCTCCTTCTGCAGGGCTACTGAAGATGAGGAGGAAAACAAAAAGCAGCTCATGTTTCAACACTGATGAGAGTAATTTCACTATTTTGCTGTAAATGCTTGGTGCTGGTAATTATCAGAATAGTAAATATTCAATTGCCATTATATTGCCTTTTTTTTTTCATAGTGAGAATACATCCCCCTTGTGGAAGTGTGGCTAGCCTCTGACATGAGTGCTGCTCATATTGTAGGAAAAAACCAGAGAAACAGGAGGGTGGTATTGAAATTCTCAGTGTGGATTTATCTATGCCGATTTTGAGGTAAACAGGTAAGATCCCTGAAGTCAGAGACAGCTGGCCCAAAAAACAGTGAGCTCCATCCACTCTGAGACATCA
>NW_005054297.1:27647373-27673492 GCF_000277835.1 Geospiza fortis
CTCCAGGAGCATCTCCAATGTGAACTGCTCCAGTTCTTGAAGAGTCTTGAAAGTTCTTGAAAGAGTCTCTTTCACATGGTCACAAGTCCTACCAGCAAACCCGCTTCAGCATGGCCTCCTCTCTCCATGGATCCATGAGTGCCAGGAGCCTGTTCCAGCAAGGGCTTCCCATGGCATCACAGCCTCCTTTGGGCACCCACCTGCTGCAAGGGCTGCAGGTGAATCTCTGCACCCCTGGGGGCATCCATGGGCTGTAGGGGCACAGCTGCCTCACCATGGTCTACATCATGGGCTGCAGGGAATCTCTGCTGGGGCACCTGGAGCACCTCCTGCCCCTCCTTCTGCACTCACCTTGGTGTCTGCAGGGCTGTTCCTGTCATGTATTCTCACTCCTCTTTTCAGCTACAGCCACCTTTTTTATTTATTTTTCTCCTTAACTCTTATCCCAGAGGTGCTGCCACTATCACTGCTGAGTTCAGCCTCGGCCAGTGGCAGGTCCGTCTTGGCACCAGCTGGGTTTGGCTCCATCAGACATGGGGGCAGCTTCTGGCAGCTTCTCACAGGAGCCAACCCTATGACCTCATGCTACCAATAGGTGAATCACCCTATGCCAGGGTGTCATCCTTGTCACCCAATACAAGGTTCTGCATGTTAAAGTATCAGGAGATCCATAATTTAAGAAATATGAGTATTTATATTTTTAGCATTTTCATATCAGCATTGCATGTATTTTCAGTTTCTTCCTCTGTTAATCTTATATGAAATAGGTTAGCTCACCTGACCCATTAGAATAACCCTCTAATCTCCATATTCTAACCATTAATTACATCTGCTTTAAGACAGCATCATATTTTAGTGAGAGAACCTCATGTTTCAAAACAGTCATCTGATAATTTTGACTACAAACAGTAGCGTATTAATGTATTGCAGCATACAAATACCAGAAACGCACAAATGTACAAGACATTTGGAAATTACATTACTTTTTCTTTTCTCATACCAAATTGTAATGAAACACTGTCACAAGAGTAATAAGAATTGATCCAATCAGACAGGAAAAAATACTGTTGGAAAATAAGTATCTAGGTCTCAAATACTTCATGTATGTTTTTTTCTTCATGTGGTTTTGTACTGCATGAGACATGGGTATGTTTGCAGATTCAGGATCAAAGAACAGAAGTGTTAATTTACACTTATTCAGCAGCCAAAAAATGGATTAAAATCTGATTATCTAAAACTAAAAATTAAGCAAAGTGTGCTTTGCAATTAAGCAAAGTGTGTAGATGTGTGAAGGGAAAAGAGAGATATTCTCACTCAACATCTCTCCCCTTGCTGTGGTGAAGCTCCACAACGTGCCATTGACTAATGACAGGAGAGATGAGTAATGGGATAGGAGGGAGGCATTTGACTATGGTAATGATAAAAAATCAAAACACCAGTGAATGCAGAGGGAAAGCAATGGACTTTGATCTGTGCTGGATGGAAAGTAACTTTTCCCCTTTTTTTTATTTATTATTGGGGGATCCAGGGCAGAATCTTTGCAGGTGTGTTCTATGCTCCAAATTTTAATTTTTATTTTCTAATTTATTTGTAACAGCTAACTTCACTGCACTTGAAAATCTTCTCTTTTAAAATTATGCATTGTTATAAAATAGCTGTTTCGTGCAGTAGGACTAGGTGAAGGAGTATTTCAAGTTTTTAGACAATGTTTTTATAAAATTCAGCATCAAGCAGCCATTTTTGCTGGAAAGTAAGAAAAACCACACTAACAGGGGAATTAGCAACATATACATACTGCCTGGTACATATGGCCCAAGATACATCACTAATGGTTTTAGATTAACATCTACATTTTATCTTCTAAAGACATGGAAGTGAAGAGATATAAATAGATCTTGCCAGCACTCACCTAAGATTCTGAAGAATGTCTTTGTTAGCAGGGCATTACTGGAAAACCAGAAGTTATCATTCAGTCCTTTTCTTCTGATGTTTTCAACAGCTTTTGGAAGCTTTTCTGCCAAATAACAACTCTAAACTAATTAATATACTACAACTTTTGTCTGTGGTAACTAGGAGAAAAACCCCATTACCATGCTACCTTCAACATCAGAACCTCTTTTCCCCTGGGGATATAAACCTGGCAAAACTAGGAAAAGAAAAACTTTTTTTAGCTTATGAAAATCCTTTTAGTCCTTTATGATGACTTAAGTATCGTTCAGAAAACGTACTCAGACCATCCAAATATGACTTAGAATTATTGATGTTTTTTAATGTATGGCTTTTAAATTAATGATGAGGGCTCCACAAGATAGCGTGTGAAACCTGTGCTGATAATTAGCAATGTGAGGAGAAACAAGCTTCACCTCTGACAGAAAAGGAGAGGTTTCTTTTTCTTGATAATAGTATTCAAGTTTTAACGGGGTAATGAATGGCATGGACTGAAAAAGCAATTTCAGCTGAAATGCTGAGAAAATGTCAGCAAAATCAGAATGCCTGACAGTTTAACCAACAGCACCTGAGAAGGATTATTGCTGTGACATGAGCTTGGCTCCCTTCTTCAGCCTGTTTGTTAAACTGCTCTTTCTGGGATCAACACAGATTGGGCTTTTTTGGCTTCAACAGAGGACCCAGGGCTATTTAGTGCCAAAAATATGTCCAACAGTTGGTAGTCTCTGATACCTGATAATGTGACTGACTAATCTGAATTCTGCCATATAAAGGATGTTTTGGAGGAATGGAGCTAAGGAAGCTCTGCTCTCCTGGAAACACTGATCCTTGGCACAAAATCTATTTTTTTCCTTAGAAATGTATAAAGAGAAAAATCAGGTCTAAAGATCAAGCTACCAAGTACTCAGCCCCATCCTCTGCCTTGCCTGCGGGGCTACCAGTGGCTCCAGGGTACACAGCCATTGTTACAGCTGTCCTCTGAGATAAGGGACTGGCTTTCTGGCCTATATACCAAAGATTTTTTGTGGCTTTTTTTTGTTTTGTTTTGGGGATTTTGATTGTTTGTTTGTTTGTTCATTTATTTGTTGATTTGGTTTGTTTGGTTTTTGGTTTGGTTTGGGTTTTTTTTGGTTTTTTGTGGAATGAGACCATAGTCTTTTAGTATATAATTTCGGCAGCAAGTGCAACCAATCTCCCCCTCAGACTCAAGAAAGAATTTTTTAAAAAATCTTTCCCAAGGTGTAATGCATTTGTAAACAAAATTGTTCCCAGTGAAATTTGATATTGAGGATTTTGTTTTGGAACAAAACTCTAGAAGTTCCGAGTTGTCTGTTTGCTGTTGAGCCGCAAACTTGCTCCATCTCAGCTTCTAACTTCCAGTCACTGAATTATCATATATTGGAGGTGAACTCTCTCTCTAAAGATATGGTTACTAAAGTTCATAGTTCTTCAGGATGGATGTTCCTATTCAGATATAATATATTATGTCCCTTATTGCTCACCAGCCATTCTTTGATAGCAATAGCTATAGGTAACAAAACATTACAGAGGAAATTGATGTTCATTTGTTTTTTATAACTACTCAGTACACAGGGGTTTTCTGCATGAATATGTTCTTAGTTCGATCTCTATTTAAATGAAAGCTTTAATGGAAATCTCACATGAGTTGCAAACATAAATCATCATAGCAATTTCAGCTATACCTTGGTGGGATGTTTCAAAAACTCTAAATTTGAGTGAAAAGCCTATGTAGAAGTTTAGATTTCCTAACATGTTCTTTTAAACACATAAACTGTCTCAATTGTTTTAGCCATTAAAGACTATCTTTCTATGAGGTAAGATTAAAGATTACCTATGAGAACAAAATAGACATTAAAAAACCCATCTTTTTCATACTGGCTTTACTACTAACCAGTATGCTTGAATATTTCACCCCTTTTTTATGCATTTCATAGGAAACTTATTTAAATTATAGCATAATATAAATTATTTATATATATATTATTTATATAGCACATAGAGTTAGACATGTAATCACAAGATGATTTTTTACAATCAAAAAAAACCTTGCAGGTATGTAACTTAAAAACTATCAGAAATTCCTTAGAGAAAATGGAAAGATCGACTTCTTTTTTTCTAATGGCAAAATATGCAGATATAAACTAATTAACTTTTCTGTAAACTAGAGATTTTTGGGGAAAAGAAAAAAAGACAACTCATGTAAGATGAGGCTAAGAGGAGCTATTGAATTCTTATGAGATTTTTTAGGTCTCTATTATATCTGAGCACTTCCAAATCCAAACAAGTGTAGATAACTGTATTTTTAAATTCATTATTTGTGCTTTAATCCTTTGAATACTTGAAATTTTTTCTTATATACATAGACAGAACTTCATTGAAGCAGTCATTGATTTCCAATTGTGCATCAAGACCTGCAAAGTGATTTACATGGAAATGAATTTTGTAATAGATTGGGAGACACTGACAAATTTGATGTAAGGTTTATTATCGATATGAATAGATTAGGAATTTTTCTTAATAGTGCCATAAGATTAATAATTTTTCCAGATACAATTAATATGCTCAGTGAGCTATTTATTATACAAGTCAACCAAGCATCTGACTAGTGAATGCTCCATTTCCCTGATATCCATATATCCTGCTACTTGCTGTCATTGAATCTTCCAGAGGAGCCGTATTTCACTTTTGCATCAGCCAAACATAATGTAAATTCACTTGAGAACACTCAAAGTTTATTTGTTAAAACAAAAAAGCAAACAAAAAAATCACAGGTCTGTTTAAAAATACAAACTTAAACTTAGGGATGCCTTGAAATTGCATATGCATCTGATAATTCTCTATAATAGATATCAGCATCTCCAGCCAGCATATACCTCATTTTGAATGATGGTTCATATAAGTGACTCTCTCATTTATATGAGTAAGACTTACACAGTGGACAGTTCAGAGCTTAACTGTTAATGGAACATGGAAAAGTTGTGGAAAATGGTCATAACAGTTTTCTAACGCAGCAACACAGGAAATGGGTTTGGATCTGACTCCAAGGCTATTCACTGTGGCTTCCAATTACAACACAAGTTGATCCTCCTTTTTTTTTCTACACCTGTCCCTAGCCAGATTAATGAAAAAAACTCCTAAGATCACTTTGCTAAAACTGCCTATAAAACCAAAATGCTGAACAAGCTGCGCTAATCCTCATATTGAAAGTGGAAATCAGCCTATTAAACTAACTTCACTGCTAATTGTTGACTATGACATGAACTAGTTAAAAGAACAGTTGGAAGCAATCACAGGCAGAGACCAACATTTACAGTTTATAGTTCTAAGCTCTGGATCAGATCACACTTAAGCTAGAAGAACAATTTGGTTTTAGTGGAACTAGAGCTGAGTCTTAATTGGTCCAAATTTTATGTAATTCAGTAGATTTGTCTCTCCTTGAGGGAGCTGTGAACTTCTTTGTAGGAAAACACTGAAGTCAATCATTTACTGCCTTTAAGGCCAGTTACACTTCAGTGTCCTCTTTTGTCAATGCCAGAGTGGGATGCAGAGGAAAGGAAAGGAGCTCGGTGATCCTAGGAAGGTAGTTTCCAAAACTGGGTAAACACAGCTCATTCACTGTTAAGGTCGATATAAAACTCATTAATTCCAGTGGATGTTGGACCAGGTGTTGTCATTGTCTTTTTTATGTAGCTTTTGTTAGGCCAATCACTGGATCTTAAAACAATGAATACTACTGCTTGTTTTTTACTGGGAATTGTATGCTAAGTCACCTTATGTTGCCCTGCATAGTCATCCAGGTACTTTACTATGAATATTACAAATTGAGGTAATTTCCATTTGCATAGTACCCTTCTAATCACTAAAGCAAGATAAAAACTTTGATTACAAACAAGAAAAAAGAGAAAAATATTTAAGCACACTGCTAGATAATGAAATTTTTAATGCCTGTTATTTGAAAAATAAAATAAAAAGTATCTGCTAAGATATTGGGGATTGCAGTAAGCTTTTTCCTTTAGTATTCCTCAAGGACAAGATTAAGTATTTAGGTAGAACTACATTGTTACAGTTATCTTGGAGTATGTGTATGTTAAATCTGTTGATAGTGCTCAAATGTACAGTTTTCATAAGCTGGACAGAACAAAAGCTTGTTCATTTTAGAATGAGATGAGAAAAAATGTTTAAGATAAGTCAACTATCTAGGTGGGGAAAAGAACATTTTTCAAATTCTAATCTGAATATTTCAAATTCTAATTTGAATTAGTAATTCAAACACTTCCAGAAAGTTTTTGTGTCAGTAGATTATTTTACCGGCACAGTCAATGCAATCAAATGTTTATTTAACAGTACAGTGAAACCAAATGCAAGCAATCATCCTGGTCTCTATGCTGCAGCTATCAGAAGAATCAGCATTAGCAATTAACTTCAAGAGCCAGAACTACCTGCAGATTGAGCCATGGAGATGTTTACTGCACTCTCCCATCAAAGGTGTACTACTGCACTGGAAGAATGAATGCATTTCACCAGGCAGGTGAAAAGCAAGCAGAGAGCAGCACTGGAACACTTGCTACTGGCTGACATGTTCTCCTGAAAGGAAGGCAGACAGAAAGCCAATAAAGTTTGGTGAAAAGGGTACGTAAAAGAGGTTTAAAAAGTCACCCACATAATAAAATTAAACATAGTATTCCAGGTGTAAACATTTTTGGTTTGAATTTGTGATGTAAACATAGAAGGGCTGTAATTTTTAACATGGAAGATAACTATCCTCTCATTGGAGTGTCTGTGGAGCTGGGAATACCCCTATGCCTTGAATCTTGATCATACTGACTGCAGCATCTCAGCACCAACACACTCCTATTCCTTGCATTTCCTATGGATAAAAATCACAGTTTATTTTTTTCCTTGTGAGGAGCCTACATTCCTAGCTCTGGGTTCCTGCTCTATACTCAGCATCCTGAGTAGTTTTTGTCTAGATGTTCATTACAGGATGAAATGATGCTTTTTTCCCCCTGTGCAGTTCATAGCTTCCTTTCTACTAAAAAATGATAGTCAGCTTTTTTTCTTTTATTCAAAATTCTGTCCTGCCATTTCCAGTGTCAAGTGTCAGTAACGTCAAAGTGACTACTAATAGTGTTTAAAATCAGGCAGAGAAATTCATGTTCAGAGTATGTCTGCAAGGAACGCTGGCTGACCTGAACCTTCATTATGATGATCCCCTGTTTTTTAAGTGTCAGATAATGAGTATTGCCAAATGGGCTTCACATCTTCCATTGAAAGGACTAGTGGACTCACAGTCTGATGCTGATTCACTCTAAAATTTTTGACAGGAACTCTGTGATGTTGGATAATGAATGCATCTCTTTGACTTGGACCACAGTATACGCATCCATACGCATTTAGAAATTCATCAGTAGCTTTGAAAACTAACACACTGTAAGGCCTCATCAAAGGTGTTATTATAATTTAACAAAAATATTAAACCCCAAACAACTGGTCAATGCCCAAAATTTTGTCTGAAGTGAGGAACAGATCTCCTGCTGTGTCAGAGAGCTGTGACTTTCTTAATCTCCCAGGTTGTATTCTGGGGACCACTTTGTTGTTTCGATTTAGGCAGAGCATGTCTAGTTTTCATAGTGGTAGAAGTAGTCTCATACACTATGTGTATGTGAGGAAATTATACCAGAAAATATATTTTTTCTTGGATTTACCATGCAAAAATAAACTTACAGGGCAGTGATAAAATGCATGAAGTGTCACCTTTGTTCTCAAAGATAAAGTTCATTATGTCAGGAATTAAATGATAGCACTTTGAAAAAAATAAGGGGGATTAAAAATGAGAGATTAAGCTGTAAAAGTAGGACTCACTAGTTGGAAAACATAGGTGTTATATGTATATATATATACACACATATATATACGTGTGTATATATATGTTACTATTCAGAGCTTAAGTAGGCGCTTGGGATTTCACATGAAGTGTTACTTGGGTCTCTCTCATATCTCTCATTCTACATATATCAGAGAGAGTTAAGGTTCTTCAGCCTCAAAATCTCCTAAGTTATTCAGCCACACCTAATGTTTTAATTAAAATGTACATGTCATCTTTTCCAGCCCTGCAATTTATTTTTTATTAGCAGAAATTAATTTAAAATAATCTCTACAAAGAAAGATAGCAAAATCTGCTAAACAATGAATTAATTTAAAATAATCTCTACAAAGAAAGATAGCAAAATCTGCTAAACAATGTATTAAGTAAATCTCACACATCCAGAGTAAACTCCTGTTCTTTTGGAGTTCCAGTGTTATTTTTCACTTCTTTTCAAGAAAGCCTATAATTGACTGTCTCTTGTAATTGAATGGAAATCATGAGTTCATCAAACCATCATCTGAACACAAAATGTACAGGTCTGGGAAACGTTGCAGCTACAGAACAATAGAAGTACAAAATTAGATAAAACTTTTAGAGAAACAAAAAGAAAGCCAACAGTGGCCCTGCAGCATAAACAAATATTTTCTCCAACAAGTGCTTCCATGAAAATGTTTTTGGTTTTGTAGCAGGAAGAGAGGAATAGAATTTACACTAAAAAACCTGCCTGTTCAGCTCAAAAGCTCTTGGAAGGCAAGGAAGTAGAGAATTGCATAGAAATGAAACTACCAGTTAAAAGCAAATTGTGTTTAGCCAGTGTGCCAAATAAGAAGCCATTGAATCAAATTGGCAGAGATGGCAGAGAATATAGAGCAATATGTATTTCATAAACAACTGTTTGAATTATTTAAAATAATTTATATGCACCAAAGATAAATTATTGCAAATTAATCTATGAACAAAAACACAGACTAAATATGTCAGTAAAAATATTTATCAGAAATAATTTAAGCAGGAATGATTCCTTTGATCTACACAGCAGAAATCTTGTTTAAATTAATTAGTGAATGGAAGGAGACTTACTTCAATAATGTAATCAGTGGCTGCAGCTGGAGCTTTGTGTCGTTCACAGAGATGCACATTCAATGCACTTCAGCAGTAAATGTCCATCCCACCCTACATTTGCTATGATACCAATTCAATGTAAGCTTTACTTTTGCTTCAAATGCATCAGGGTCACGTGCTGTGTACATTATGTATGGAAAACAAGCCATATATTCTTCAGCTGAAGCAGATACAAATGTGCAGTAATTTTACAGAAGCATTTAAGAACGCTGTGGACTTGAGACTGTTAAGGACACAGAAATTAGGCCTGAATCTGTAAAAATTGGTGATGATTTCACTGAAGATTTTTTTTTTACTTGTTGTAAGGTAAGGTTTGACTTCCCATCTTCTTCCAAAAGCAAGCATGTAAATCTGTTCAGTCAAATCTGACTTTGCCTACACTTCTGAAACGTGTTCAGTTGTAATCAAGAGATGTTACACTGAATTTTGGTTTAAAAAACAATTTAATTTAGCATACATATCTTAGACTGTTCTAAAGGTAACCTGACTAATTATCTTCAATAAAGCAATAAGCCCTAGTATGTCAAATATTACGTAGTTCAAAAGAAATTTTGTGAAACTTTTAGGAGATCTCAGTGCAAGTTTGAGGGAAATTTGTAGTCAATCACAGAAATTTAAGACCTATATCTGATTTTTTATTTTTGCAAGAGCACTCTTTATTGCCTTCTTTTATGTAACAGGCTAAAGCCAGTTCAGAACTGTAGTGTTTGGGCTTCCCTAAACACTAATTTATTGCGTACTGGTTATGTTTTAATATCTTAATATTAAGAAAGTAAAAGCCCAGAATTTTGATTTGCTTGATTACTGAGAGTTTTTTTCTCCCCTTCACTAATTAAATTATTAGCATGTATTTTGCAATCTAGAGAGAGTTTAAATATATGCAAAAAAAGATAATGAATAAAAATAATGTTCCTTTTCTAGGACATACTTGGACTTACATTTAACTGTCATTTCAAAACACCTGAACAATTACGTTATTTCATATGAGGTATTCTGCAGGGTTCACACCAACTGAGCACACTTAACCACACTAAACTGGCTACAAAAAATAGCTACTCTGGGTTTCTGGGTTCACCTACTTTTGTTTTTTTTCCCATCTCTACTCTGGGAAGGTAGGCACACCTTTCTGTGAGTGATGATATCTAAAACCTCTCTGGGTGTTGACAAAGATTAATACACTGTTGTCCCTCATGGGTGGTTCATTTTGAGGTTGTTTTTCATATGCTATCAGCCAGACTCTCATTTTTGATGCATTTCTCCTGTATTAAAGCAAAAGGAGAGAAAAGCCCTTTGATCTCTCACCACAGCACCCCCTAATCTGTCCAATTTAAGAAAAAACCCTTTATCACACATCTTTTCAAATGTGGCTTCTTTACTGGGCTATGACAGATTAAAAGTTAAATGGAGTCTTTTGACTGCTAATAGCAGCATAACTTCCCACCACATCCTGGGCCACACACACAGCCCCCATTTTCTTGTTCTTATTCACGTATTTGAACTTCAGTGCTTGCAAGGTTAAACAACTGTTTTGCTAAAAATGTCAGGCAGTACTAGTTTTAAACGGTCCACGGCAAAACCAAGCTGCCATCACCACAGTGATTGCCTGCTTTCAGTCACACCCCTCAGAAATGTCCTCCTGAGGATGCCTTAGCCATGCCTCAACTTAAACTGCTGGTTGCTTTCTTCTGGTAACTTTTCTTACATGCAAATTCATGTCAAAACACAGATACTTTGGTATATTTCATGGGCCTCCTCAGCCCTTCTGTTAAAGCCTTGAACTGGGCAGGATGGTGTTTAAAGAACAAATTCCTGACCCTTTATTTTCTTCTTATTCTTTGCTCTCCTTAAGGATCCACTTGCTTCCCTATCAAAAAAACCCACAAAACAAAATAAAAACAAAACAAAAACTGAAACCAAAACCCACAAAACAAACCAACCTACCAAACAAAACAACATAAAAGTATTTTCAGAGAAAAGTAGTTGTTAAGAAAGACAGGATTGGCAGCTGTGAAGATATCTCCACCGAATCCAGCTGTGCAAGTAGCTACATTGCAGATGTCACCTTTCTTATCTCCTATTGTGTATCAAAATGGAAGATCTGTGTCTAAGTGGGAAGAAATGGAAAAAGATGGTTCCTTTTTCATGCACATTTACTCCTTCAGCTTTGAAGGTTGTCAAATATGAATGCTTAATGCTACACATCTGTTCTCTAAAATCTGGGAAAACACAACACTTTGCAAGCCAGTCCTGTCAAATTCATGCCTGTGATCTGAGGGAAAAAAATTTACCATAGTCAATGCCCTCTTAGTTCTTGCTATAATTTCTTGCATATATTGTACATTACAATTCAATGTGATCTATGCTGATTCTCCCCTGGATATTGGAAGAATATTTCCCAAAAACTGTTGGCTTAAAGCCAAAAGAACCCCTGCAGCCAAAGCTACTCTGCAACACTACCTCCTTTTTCAGGGGTGCTCAGTCATGTTCTTCCTCAGGTCAATACTAAAGCAAAAATTAATATTGTCCAGCACTTTAGACAAACAAATGTGTCTGTTTGCTTGTGAAGAATAGGACTATGTCTTCAAAGGCATCAGAAATTAATTTACTTTTTTACAACTTCCACAAGACCAGAAAGGATTTTTTTTAATATGCTTCTTAAGAGTTGAACTTTGGGAAGTCTATTCTTCATTAGGGGAAGACTAGCAGCAAAATGAAACAAAATATGAAATGCCTCATCTAGTAGTGTTAGACAAGGAAAGTGCAGTCCAAATCACAGCTCCAACACTGGTAACTGTATCATAGCTGAAAGTACTTTTACAAGGTTTGTAGTGCAGATTTGGTGGCACAGTGATGAAGAATGATTACCCATACCTCTCATTAAGGCTCTTCCTACATTGGAAGCAACAGTTTCTTATTCTGGTTTTTTTTTTTTTTTCAGGTAACCCCTGAATGATGTTTATTAATTTCATTACTTAAAACATCTTTTGTTTAGCTTATATTAATAAGAATTATTTTAAATTCAGCAAAAGGAAGAAGAAAGAATGAAAGAATGATTTGTTCAAAGACACTACGAAACAAAAGTGATATTTTGCTCACAAGGAACCATAGACAGAAGTGACTTCTGTATTTGTCCTTTTATTCCACAATCATCTTAAGTATGCCTATTCAGCTCATATTTCCCTCCTTTTGTAATTGTTTGTATAAATAGATTCTGGGAGTGAATTGCATAAATATAACTAACACAAATCCCAAGCCACAACTTGCCTTAGTTTCTTCATGAAATCTGTTTTATTATCCCAAGTTTAAATAACTACATCAGTATTTTCCTGTTAGTAATGAAATGTGTGCACATCAATTGATTTTTTATGATGGTAATATTTCTCATATCAATATATACTCACCAAGAAAAATGCTAATCCAACATGATCAGGTTTTGTTAAAGTGTTTGGAGCTTCCTACCTTCCTGAACTCTGCTTTTCAAATGAACACTGAATTGAGCTAAAACATTAAAATCTTCCCTGTCTACAATTTTTACATATACTAACGAATATGTATACTCAAATCACAATATGCTTTCTTTAAAAAACCCACAAAAATAGTGAATCAAATGAGAAAGAAGCATCATATTGTGATGTGTTGAGCCCGAAGTAATTAAGACTACAATTATAAAATACTTCTAGCAATGCTTAAAAAGAAAAAGCCATAACCTAAAAATTATAGAAATTATTATTAAAAATTAAAGGAATCCTGGATTGTGACGGTGTTCACAGGGGTTTTTGGTTGAGGGAAGAGACATAGATCTGACTCCCTATTTCTGAAGACTTGATTTATTATTTTATTATATATATTACATTATAACTATACTAAAAAGAATAGAAGAAAAGGTTCCATCTCAGAAGGCTAGCTAAGCTAAGAATAGAAAGGAAAGAATGATAACAAAGGCAGCTGTCCCAGACTCTCTGTTCGAGCCAGCTGGGCTGTGATTGGCCATTAATTATAAACATCCAAGATGGGCCAATCACAGATCCACCTGTTGCATTCCACAGTAGCAGATAACCATTGTTTACATTTTGTTCCTGAGGCCTCTCAGCTTCTCAGGAGGAAAAAATCCTAAGGAAAGGATTTTTAATGAAAAGATGTCTGCGACACTGCATCCCTTTAAAATGGCAAAATTATGTCTGTTGGCTACTACATATTTACCTTACAAGAGAGTTGACAATTACTAAAATATCTGAAGAACATTTCTGTAGTTTTCTTTTACTTAAAAAAAGCCCTAACCCTGTACACAAGATAGAAGCTTTGTCATTAGCTTCAGAGAATACAAGATGAAGTTGTTAAACTTTATTGTATTTTATTACCAGCCTCACTTCCCTTTCCCCTTTTAATCATAGGATACTCTAGCTATTTCTAGATACAGGATAGTTAATTAAATGTCCAGAAGATGTTTCAACACATTTGTTGCAGTGTCTATTCTAAGCACATAACTTTCTTTATCTATCAATACCTAAACATTCTGGCCTATACTCATGTGGAAATTGTAGGGCTAGCAGGACGTCACTGAAACTTGTCCAAACCCAGATGGCATAGAAGGTTTGCACCTAGATAAGGTTTGCATTTCATGCTCCCACCCAGCACAGAAGAGCATCAGCCATTTGAAACCCCCCAAAATACCAGTGATGCCCTGCCAAGCTCCCAACAACCAGCTCACAGCTTCCCATGCTCCCAGGGCAAGTGCATTCTCCTGGTATAGTTTCATCCCCCATCATCCCAGCTCACTGCTCTCAAGGCTTCTGCAAACATGAACCTGCCCAGGCCAGGAGGCACTGACTTGCATTTAGCTGCAGAGTCTGTGGCTACAGAATGAGAGCCTGTCTGATAAAAATATGCTACATATTAGAATAACATGAAGGTGCACATAAATCATCTATACAGCTCTAAGAGATTTTGTTCAGAGCAGATTAGGCAGGAGCAGAGGTTAAAAGTTACAGGGAGCAATGTTCAGACTGGCCTGATTTAGCAAAGACACGTAGGCAAAAGCCACTGCAGAGGGGACATTTTCTTGATATAAATACAATTATTTATACTTTGATATAAATGTGTAGTAAACAAGAATATCATATCTACTAAAAAACCCAAATTGCATTGTAGAAAACTCTTTCCAATCATCTGTGTCTATCCACATTTCTGTTGTCAGTCAGGACTAATCTCTGGGGCAGATATTTTTAATTTTTATTTGCTATATGTTTGTCTCACTGCCTACATAAAACAGTTAATAGTAATGATTGACAAACTATTTTTATCTGAAACATAACTCTATTTCTACTAAGAATTTATAAAATATCCGAGTCAAAAATTTCTGAGTCAAAATTGCCAGGACTTCTCCTACATAAAAGAGTTTCATTTGCTAAGATATAGGATTTTTTAAAAATTATTTTTAACTGGAGGTATCAGCTGTCTGTAACACTTTTGTTAGTGCTCAACCAGAGAAATATGGTGTTGCGCTGTTCCATGATTCAGTTATTTTGTAGCCTTTACCCAGAGATTAGCTTTTTTTAACTTCAAAAGCCTTGATATTTGGTAGATACTAAGTGCTTTCACTTCAGTAGCTTTGGGCCTTTAAGGTACTTTTGGGTCTGCAGATTATGATCTAAAATATCTAGGGAATAGGGAAGACTGTGGTGACAGCTATAATTATGAGACAGACCTCATGTAGGCTTCATTATTAGACACTTCCCAGAACCAAGCAGAAAAGTAATGTGTAGGCTGTTCACACAAAATGCTGCAACAGCACCCACCAGTGAAAATGTAGAAGGATAAAGGTCTTCTTTCATAGATTGGCCACCTTCCAGGCAAATGCCTCCACCTCCAGTATGCTGCTGCCCAAGACATATATTTCATTGATCCAAGCTAATGCAAAACTTAGCAAATATCAGAGTTGAACGCTACATGGAAAAAATATGCCAACCTGTTCTGGAAGTTAAACTTGATCCTAAGCCAAAATCTATGAGAATTTTTTACAGATACACCAGAGGGACATTTCTTAGTAGATGTGGCTGAAACTTAAATAATTCTTGCTGTGGTTTTGGGCTGAATTCTTCAGAGAATGTATGTCCTTTGGAGTAAATTTCATAAGGCATAGTAGAGGTTAAGTCTTATCTTGACAGAGTCCTCAAGAGAGTGCACCATTAAAAAGAGTAGCCTAAAGCATTCACTTCACATTTAGGCACTATTACCCTCTGGAATTCAAAGCCTCCTGGTAAACACCCGGGCTTCATATATAATGTATGGACCGACTAAGAATGAGGTACACAAGACTAGCAGAAAGCTATGACAAAAGCAAATGCTAAAAGGAAAATAAGGAAGTGTTTTAAACTATTTTTTTTTCCCCTTGGAACTTGAAACATGACTCTGCACTTCATCTGCACCCAGCTGGAACATGATTACCACTTCAGCAGACAAGAGTGCACGATTTACATATCCTCTTTGCCACACATTGCTGCCTAGTTGAGTCAGAGCTGGGGAGGATTAACCAGTTCTCTAATAGGATTTGCATTATCTCTTGCATTTTCTGCTACACCTACAGTAGCAAATTTGTCTAGTTTTGGTTAATATGGTGTTTGCTACCCCTTAAACAAACAGGACTTTTTCTTGAATTTCAGACTAATTTGAAGTCATGATCTAGGTACCTTTCTTAATATTTTTTAAGAATTAATACCGGCATGGTAGTCTGATGAATTAATCTGTATAGCTCTGTCCCTTGGACACATACACCTGACTATATCAAACATTTATTTAGAAAGCTTTCTTCAATACTTTTCAGTGCAAAGCAGTGCACAATATAAAAATCTTGTTACAATTTTCATGATTTATTTGAAGCAGAATGTCTCTTGTGTCATGTAAGTAGTTAAATTGTGCCTGTCCATCCTTTTAAATACCAAAAACTCTGCACACAATTACTCTCTTAATTCTACTACGATTACTAATATGGATTCACCAGTGGATAGCTACGGATGGCTGTTTTGGCATAAAATTGGAATTTTTAAATTTACCTTACCCTGCTATGCATGGGTATATCTAGAGAATAAAATACATAAGCAAAATACGATGAAAAATGTGATTTATGGCCTCTGTGAAATGTTCCTCTCCATTTGCACCTCCCAAGTGTCTCAAACACTGACACTTTATACATCAGTGTCTCCAACAGCACACATCATGTAACAAAATGTGCTAAATAAAATAATTTCTCAGTATAACCTGTGGTTTCAGTTTGTCCTTTGCTGTCTCCAAAGTTATTCTCAGCTTGATCTCAGCTCAAAGATGATTTTCTCACAGGCAAGTTGGAAGTTCTGCCTCTTATTTGCACTGTAATTGCCTGGGGAGAAAAATCCACCCATCCCCATCTAAAGCTCTATGGTTTTGTTCAAATTAATCTTTTTAAAGGATTAAATTTCAAGATTTTGTAATTTGAAGCCTCAGAGAGGAAAAACAAATCAAGTCAATTCTGGAGAACAGTTTCAAGGCCTCTTTTGTGAGGATATGGGTAAAGCTTTGCATCAACTTATCCAGGGACACAAGGATCTTCTAACCACTGAGTATGACATGGGCCAGCGTGGAACCTGCCTTTCTGTCTTCCTGGGCTTCCTCCTGTTCCATACTTCAGGAAATGTCTAAACATTCCCAAGCTCCCTCATCTCCTTCTCATAAGATTTGTGCTTCAGACCCTTCCCCAGCTCTGTTGCCCTTCTCTGGGCACACTCCAGCTCCTCAAGGTCTTCCTTTTATTGAGGGGCCCAAAACTGAACACAGGACTCAAGGAGAGGCCTTGCCAGTGCTGATTACAGAGGGACAATCACTGCCCTGGTCCTGCTGGTCACACTGTTGCTGATCCAGGCCAGGATGCCCCTGGCCTTCTTGGCCGCCTGGGCACAGCTGGTTCCTGTTCAGCTGCTGTTGACCAGCAACCCCAGGTCCTTTTCTCCTCTGCAGCTTTCCAGCCACTCTTCCCAAGCCTGTAGTTGAGGTTGTGACCCAAGTGCAGGACCTGGCATTTCACCTGATAGAAGCTCTTACAATTGGCCTGGCCCCTCAATTCAGCCTGTCCAAATCCCTCTGTGGATCTTTCCTGTCCTCCAGCAGATCAACACTCCTACTCAACTCATCACCTGCAAACTGACTGAGGGGGCACTCAGTCCCCTCATTCCAATGGTCAATAAAGATATTAAACAGGACTGGCCCCAATACCATGCCTTGGGGAACACCATCTGTTTGACTGAGTCAAAGTGAGATCAGTGAAGTTGCTGTCTGCTCTGCAATTGGATCCTTTAATATTTTTACAGGCCACGAGACAGAAAAAAATTGTTGATTTGCAGACAGATCAATAAATTAGTTCTATAGAAGACTTGCTTGCTGAAAGAGAGTACAATGTACTTTCTCAATATGATGTTGCATGAAAATATTTATCAATTTTTAGATTGTATTACTCTTTCTGGGATGGTGAGAAAGTTTCTTAAAACCTGAGAGACATAAAGAAAACAAATGTTTATTTGGTTTACTCTACAAGCCATTCCCTGAAAACTTTGATTTGATACATTATTGATGAAAATGCTGCTGACACAAGTTGGTGACAGCTGTAAAATAGGTATTAAAAAGCCTAGGTGTAGCTGGAAAAGTTGCCATGACACTTATTTTAAGCAGTTATCTTGGAGGACTACCCTGGCAGTTTGAAAGTGGTAGGAGGGTCATTTGCATAAAATTATCAGCACTCGTAAAGTTTTTTAACATATTTGGAAGTGAAGAGTTCCACACATATTGTTATGGTTCCTACTTTAGCATTGTATGCAGTCATCATTTAAGCTTCCTGAAAGAAAAAAAAAACAACACACAAAATGAAACAAAACAAAACAAAAAAAAGAAAAAAGAAAAAACCCCCACCAAAATAACCTACTTGGAAACCAGTGCCTTGAAATTAAAGAATTTGATTCTTACACAAAAAGTCAAAAGTAGATTTTCTAAAAGGACTCCTTAAAACCAGTGATAGTAAAATCTTCCACAATGAAGCTCATACTCTCTGCATCCTGTAAAACCCCCGTTCAGCATACACAGGAGTGTTCCAGGGACTGAAGCTTCTGTGCCAGGGACCAGGGCTGGTCCATGGGGCTGGGAACAGAAGACCTGGGCACTGAGGGCAACCTTGGCACAGGCTGGACTTCCACTTGCCAGGGCATGCCGCATCCAAGCTGGGTGCCAAAGGACAGGTCCATTGACAACTTCAGGCCAGGAGCAGCACAGAGGACAAAGGTACACGGCAGGCCCAAGGGAAAAAGAGGGCAGGCCCAAAGTCCATCCAGGAAAGAGGCAGAGCTAAAGCCAAGCACACCTTCACCATGTCTCAGGAAGCAAAGGTGTAGCAGTCCTGAGCTTAAATGATTCCCAGGGCCCATGGGTAGTGGGCAGGGGTCCCAGGTGAGACTGCTCAGTGCAAATATGGAATCTTGGTGCTTGCCAGCAGTAGTGGGAAGATTGGTCCTTTTCCCTGCTTGTTTGTCCTGAGCTTTCCTACCACCTCCAGTAAAAAAAAGGAAATAATTGCCAAAATTATTTTTAGAATCTGCAGTAACACACATTAGGCCAGACACTTTTACCTCTCAGGTAGATTACCTTTTCTAGCTGCCTACCTGAATATATCACCTTGTTTACCTGTCAGTAGCTTTCCACCAAAACTGATGGCGTCCAAGGGATAGTCATCATTGACAGGTAAGACTCAAGAGAGGGAAAAAGTTCATATCTTTTTGATTAGTCTGTCTCAGCACAGGGCTACACCTGCTTCTTGCTCCTAGTCTATAGGCACACCAGTCATTTTTGATAGACTTACACTTGCAGCATTCATTTAAAACAAAGAAATACTAAAAATAAGTTCAGACTGGTTTATTATCCATATAAGGTCCTACAGAATGTCTGTGACAGGGAGGGGACATGAATGTGGCAGGGAAGGAACATGACCATCTCATTTCCCAAGCAGTAGATCAAGATCCTCAAAAATGAATCTTTCACCTTTTACATTGGGATTTTTTTTGTTATTTATTGCTGTGAGAAAACCAGTCTGAGTCATTATCCTTTACTTGCCGTTTGATTGGAGCTACAGCTCTTTAGGTTTGAGTTAAAATTATCTGTGATATTTATGATGGGTTTCTTAATTTTCTGTCTTGGAAGATTCATAGGTGAGCTTCAAAACTGTAAAGCAATGTATTTATGTGTCTGAAGTTCAGATGCTGATGCTTTCCATACCCTTTACCAAAAGGTCATCTTGATTACTGCCCTAAATTCAAGACTAGCCTTTTAAAGAAGGAGGATTGCCAAAATATAGGAAGATATACCAAGAGAAACCAAAATTATCCCTTTCCAAACATTTTTGAGGAGATGGTTAATATTTCACTGCCTGAAATTTTAATCTACACTGCACAAAAAATGCAGCTTGCCTGTAGCATTTGTGCCTTTCCCATGACCACCAAAGACCAGCGAACAGAAAAGGAGGAGACTGATAGTTTTGGTATTTCCTTTATTAAAGAAAATAAGAGGAAACTGGGAATTTCTAGGATTTACTTTGTACCAGCAAACTCTTGGTAAGAGACCCATAGAGTAAACTGTGAGGAAGACCCTGCTGGAGGGGAATCAGCCCATGCTCAGTTACTTGGTTTGTAGATGTAGTCCTGTATTTGATAGCAATGCTGGTGGTGCTGTGCACCATGATAACTCTGCACTGTCCTTTATAGAGTCCAGCTTCAAAGGAAAAATACTCCCCATGTTCCAGTCCAAATCAAATTTCCCAAGCTTAGCTTTGGAGATACAGCAGTGTGAATGCAACTGTCATACATGCCAGCTAAAATATTGCTGTGCTGAAGGGCATTAACTCTGCAGCAGATCTGCAGCCTGTTTGACTAGCACAGTGTTTGTCCCGCTGATCTCAGTCACTGTGAGCCAGCACAGAGAGGAGTTTTGGGATTGGCATCCCTTCTCTGGGTTTGGGATGGAAAGGGTGATAGTGGCAATTCTGTTTCACCTTCTGCAATCGTTTGCCTGTCCTTTCATAATATCTATCTATATATATTATCCAATTTCAATCAAATCTGACAAAAGGGTGAGGTCTCATTGGGATTCTGTTCCTGATCTCCTGAGAGACAGAAAACAAGAAAAAAAAAGTTATTTTCATTCAGATATCAGCCAGTTGATTAAGAGCCTCCTGCCTACCCACTGTGAATAATTCTAACCCAATCTCAGCAGAGCTCAGGGAAAGATAAATAAGGAACAGGACAGGAAGCAGAGGATCCTGGTATGAAGCTGAGAAAAGGTGACAACAAGCATCAGAAGGTGACCTGAGATATTTATTTCCTTTAAATGAGAGGAAAGTTACAAATCTGCTGGAAATGCAGCTCCATTAGTTCCCCCACTCAAAATCAACTTGTTTTCCATGAAATGAATTACAAAATATTCTCATCACAATTAAGAATTAAATTTCAATTAACTATTGAAAAAATGTCCTTTCCTACAATGTAGCTACATGAAGATTATTTTTACTGAGATTGATTATCTCACAGTGGAAATGCAAGGGAATTTAATACAGATAATAATTTGTGCAGCTCCAGCAAGGTATGGGGGTTTTGTATGTTCATGATAACCCTTCTTACTATTAGTACCTTCTGTAAAGATGGATGGGAAAAGTCCAAATGATGAATCTTTCCTCTCTTACTCATTGCAAATGAGAATTGCAGGCAGTTATCTGCTGTAACCTTGTTGTGACAAGGATTGTCACTCAGAGATACACAGATCCTTCTGAATACAGTGCTTTGAACAGAGTCTGCTGAAATAAATGACAAGAGTCCCAAAGGTTTTCATACGCATCACTTTTATCAGTGCTCCAGCCTTAAGGCTAAAGATATTTTCTACAATTCCCTTGATTTTGATAATATTAAGAATGTGGAATCAGAATAAAGAGACAAATTTTAAAAAGTATATTTTTAATGCCACTAATACAGATGTTTCTCAAAATGGTGGGAAAAATGAAACACAGAGTGGAAAGGCTAAATGTCTTCATGCTTTTCTATACAGTATTGTTATACATAGCTGGTATAGGATAGGAAATTCTGCAATTTTCTCAGGATAGTTGGAAACTTAAAAATTACTAAAAATCCCCTCCTTTTTTTTTAATTGCTAATATTTGGAATTAATTGCCCCATAATTCTGGCTAGCAGAGTATGTATATGCACAATTTCTGAGCAGAAAATACAAGTTAAGTTTAGTCATATCTACAGAACTTTAGGTTTTGTTTTTGTTGCTATTAATTCTCGTATATGGTTCTTGGAAAGTCTATCCTTTTGCTTACCTAAAATATCTGTACACTTTACACAATATTTATTGCCCATATTCTTTAGCAAATATAAGCATCATATATTTTCTCCTCTGGATAAACATATCATTAGGCAGCATCTTAAAAATTACAAGTAAAGGAACAAAATGAAACCCTTAAAGGTAACTGGCATTCCCTTGGCAGGTCCAGTATCAGATATAAACTTAAAAAAAAAAAAAAATTTTTTGGTAAATAAAGACTTTTGGGGGCTCTTTGTAGTCTGTTTATAGTTTGACTATTCAGTCTTTAACATGTGCAATAAAGAGGTTCCATGACTTCTTCTGTCACTGCATTCCTCTCCCTTGATTTCCTAGGGTTTGTAGACATGTACTGGATAGAAGCCTAGTGATTGGTAAGAAGAAATTTAATTGTGAGGCATAGTTCTTTATTTCCTTTCACTTTTTGTAGAGATAAGTAGAAAAATGAATGAAAAGAAGTTTAAAGCCACCAGTGTTACTAGGGACTAATTTTGCTCAGATTCTTCATGTCCCAGATATGCTACGGGAGGCCAAGTGCTGAAGCATGTTGCTGAGTTGCCCAACTTCATTTAAACTTTCATATAATGATATTTGAAATTTCATTATTTTATTTTAATGCAATTTTCTTTTGGCTTTCCTTTCTGGTTTTTTTTTGTTTGTTTGTTTTGTTGTTTTTTGTTGTTTTTTTTTTTTTTAATAGGAGTGGGAAGAGTGATCTGGATATTTATTTTTTTTTTTGTATAGGATTCTTGCACAGAGGATGGTACCTGTTATTTACGGGTATTTAAGTGGTAGCTTGCTTGAGGTCAGTGAAACTCAGGAGCCAAGTAACCCTAAAGTCCTCTAGATATGATCAAACATTCAAAATTGTGTACTGTCCTCTTCCTTTACAGATCTTTGTGAGGAGATATCTATATCCAATTGACCTATGTCTTTTGTGGCCATAGAGAGGGGCATTTTGGGTTTTCAATGCCCATGCCTGATATGTCCCAAGATTGAAAGCTTTGAAGATTTAACTTACCTTCTGTCCTGGACTCTTAAAATTTTTCCTTCATGTTCGATGTTCTTTGAAACTCCTCCACGTGGGAGTCCCATGGGATAGGTTGACGCCTTGAAGTACAATAATTCCGATAAAATAAAAACAAAAGTCATTTTCACAGAGTCATCAGACATTGTTATCTCTCTTTTACATATTACAAAATTACAGCATAGATATTAATGATTAGCCTAAGACTATAAAAAATTCAGAGGCTGACTTAAAATGAAGTCTGACTCTTCTCATTTTCAGGCATCTGCCCTGTACAGTGAGTCATTATCTACATGAATTCAGGTCTGTATTTTTTGCTGCTAACATGAATATGAGTTGCATGAGTACAATATGAAGTTAAATTCAGCGTATTGTATCAAGAAACTAATTACAGTAAGGCTTATTGTTGTGCATGGAAGGAGTTATTACTTTAGACTCAGCCATGCATTGCACATGGATTGTATATTAGATTCATTTCCAATAGATGAGTGATATTTAATGGAGCTGTTTTACATTAAATGTAGCTTTGGGAGGTCTAATGAACAATTACAGCAGACTCCATGGGAATTTCGAGACAGAGAGCAGAAGTAACAGATGCTGCATGCTTCAAAAAAGATATTTTAATCAAATGTGATTTTCATTGTGCAACAATGATGAGGTTCATCACAGAAAAAAAATTCTGGCTGGTTAACAGGCAATATACATAAGTACCATATATGCACAGCATATACATAAGTGCATAAATATGTATAATAGAGAAAAGTTCTGGATATGGTCTCAGAGATTTGACCTGTAGATTCTGCTTTATTCCAAGGAAATGTGAGACTGAGGTGCTTTAAGTCAGCTAACAGCAGAGCTAAATATAACATACCTCTTTCTTTTTTCTTTCTGTTTGTTAATTTGGACCTCTGCATTATCAATTTAGACTTCTACATTCAAGAAAAAAAAACCCCAACACTTTTTATGCATATGCACTTATTTCCTCATTTCATTCCTTAGGGCAGAAAGCAGTTGTCTTCTGTAAGCTACACTCACTATTTAGTTTCTGACTTCAGTATCCAAAATGCTGTAGCAAAAGACCTGAGAAGATGAAGTTCTGAGTAACGGGTTTTTATAGACCACTGCAACAGTTTGCTTTTACTGATGTGTTTCAGATATATGTTTGAACTTCAGCTGACCTCAAATGAATCTCAAAGTCTGATAGCAGTGACCTTCAATTTTAGTGTGGACTAATGAACTACTTGCTTTTCCTAGGCTACTGCCATAAAATACAACACTTCTGGAAGAAAAATACACTAGCTGATAATGAGGACACAAAACTCTATGTCTAGATGAGTGCCAACCTAATAGCCAAATAAGAGAACTAAAACTTTGACTTTCCTATGTCAAATATTTGCCTCTTACAGAGACAATAAAATGAAAATCTGGTGATAAACTATTATTTCTTTTGGTCCTTACCAAAACAGAGGAGGCTCAAGAAAGGTCTTTATCTTCTTTAAGATATTTTTTAAACAGAGTACTACATATATATTACTGAAAGTGTTTTTCATTTGGTTAGGTTAAGAGAAAAAAGAAACATTCAGACTATAAACACAGCTCCAAGTTTGTAAATTTTATTTGGTGTACTGGCAATAGTTTAAAATGAGTCTTATTTTTATGAGTATGGCTTGCTGCTGTGTGGAAAACTAAATTGTTACTGGAACTGAATAAACACCACATGAATCTCTAAATACAATTTCAAACATACTGTACTGAGGTAAATAAATTTCATAATTACCATGCAAGATTAGCCATAAAATCTTGTTAGGATACTATTTTGTACTCTTACAGAAATCAACACAATCAAAAGCAGTTTTCAGGGATTTTAGGGAAATCTAGTTTCCATAACCACTTGCAGTCTGAGCAATAGATGGAAAGTAGGTGAAAATAATTTTCATCTGATATTTACATTAAGAAATGGGGTGGTCTCCAAGAACATGAAGTGTTATGGAAATGCAATGCTTCCTGAGTTGCACATTGCTATGGGACACAGGCACCAATACAGAGCTCTCGATGGAAAGTGACTTTAAAACGACTAATGCAGCAAACTGAGAATTAAGAAAATACATTGTCGTGCAGATTAATGCTTTTTTTCACTCTGGTGGCCACTGAATGATGCCTTCAATGCTGCTACAACATCTTTCCATGAGGAAAAACGGGCAAATACAAAAATCTTGCTTGGATTAGAAGTTAGTACACAAGAGTCATAGAATGGTTTGTGTTGGAAGGGACCATAGAGATCAAATAGTTCCAACTCCCCTGCCATGGACAGGGAATCTTCCACTGGACCGGGTTGCTCAGAGCCCCATCAAGCCTGGACTGGAAGACTTCCAGGGATGGCATATCCACAGTTTCTCTGGGCAACCTGTTCCACTGCCTCTCCACCCTCACAATAAATAATTTTTTCCTAATATCTGATCTAAAGCTGCCCTCTTTTAGCTTACAGCCATTCCCTCTTGTCCTATCACTGCTTGCCCTTGTAAAACCACTTTCTCCATCCTTCCTGTAGGCTCCCTTTATGTATTAGAAGAATGCTATAATTTCCCCCCAGACCCTTCCTTTTTTCAGGCAGAGCAGCCTCAACTCTTAGTGTCTTCACAGGAAGTGTTCCAGCTCTCTTACCATCTTTATTGCTCTTTATGGACTTGCTCCAAGAGGCCCATGACTTTCTTGTGTTGGGGTCCCCAGAGCTGGATGCAGTACTTCCAGGTGAGCTTCATGAAGACAGAGCAGAGGGGCAGAATCCTCTCCCTTGACCTGCTTTGGATGCTGCCCAGGATGTGGTTGTGAATGCACCTTGCCAGCACATTGAGTTGCTTGTCCACCAACACACACAAAAGTTTCTCTTTAGGGCTGCTCTCAGTCCATGCTCTTCCCAACCTGCACTTGTGCTATGGACTGCCTCAGCCCTTCACTTGGCCTTGTTAAACTTCATGAGCTCTGCACAGGTTTACCCCTCAAGCCTGTCCAGGTCTCTCTGGATGGGTTCAAATTCTTTATGTCTCTTATGACTTGTCTTGTGCTCTTCTGAGAAAGTTCAACTCTTGCCAAGATATCTGTAGGTGTTGATGGCTGAAGTGTCAGAGGCCATGAAGGGCTGCATTTCTCACAACATTTCTTACAGGTAGATGCTCTTTACAGGTTTTTAGAATTCTTCTAGGAGGTCCATAATTTTCATGTAGACTTAATAATGCCTTATGTATTCCTCTTAAAGTAGAGGGGGAAAGTGGTGTCTCAAGTACTATTCTATTTTAAAATTCCATTTTATCTCTCTAAAATCTCAGCAATCCATGTCCTACTTTTAAATTAGGTTTGGGTTTCTCTGTGCAAAATTAGCTGTATGTGAAATTTCTTTTAAAAATTGCTTTAAATGCCAAGTGCTGCTGCTATGGTACTTGTATATCAGAAAGTATTATACAAACCATTTTAATCTCTACTGTAAAGTTACCAAAACCCTTAACTGAACATGTGAATTTAATCTCTGGATGCTGTTTACTTTATTACCATTTTAATTTTGCTGCTTTCAAGATCATTAAATAATAACAATTATAAATTAAATAAGGTAAGGCTGTTATGGCTCATTGACTCAACTTGCAGAGAAGCTGGCTCTTTAACTGGCTCTAAATTTCAAGAAATGTGAAGAATGAGCTCAAAACATCAATATCAAGAGAGGTCTTGAGAGGAACTTGCAAAACATCTTAGAAAAATAAACATAAAAG
>NW_005054297.1:27673538-27694002 GCF_000277835.1 Geospiza fortis
TTCATAACAGTCTCTTTCTTTACCAGAAAGAGATCTTTTGACATCCCACACCCAGCATCAGAGAGGCATAGGTGATGTGACCATAATGGACTCCTCCTAAAAAATACAGTGGGAGGAAAAGTAAGAAAATTGTGATACAAAGTTTTTTCTGGCTTCACCTTGGAGTTTGCATTGTAGTCAAAGCTGTAACATGGTGGGACAAAAAGACTCTTCTGATGGCAGCACAGAATGGGGGCAAATATGTGCAAGTTCCTAAGCCTGCTGCTGACAGAGCTAGCCTAAAGGAATGGCCTTAGATTCCAAATGGCAGTTAAAATGTAAGCCAAAAGAACAACAAAGGTGGTGCAGGACAGGTAAAATGAGTGGAAATTTCACTATGATAAAGCAAAGAAGTTGCTTCAGTTACCAAAGAATGAGTAGAAACCTATATTGTCCTTGTAGGTACTGTTCTTTCCCAATGACACAAGGACCTGACAGGACTTGTACACATGAGGCAATAAATATCTTCAGAAGCATTTCCAGAACATCCCCTGCTTCACATGCATATGGTCCCACACACTCACACATAAAACTCTGCCCTTACATTTTGTTTTGACCTTTCCCCATCCTGTCAAACAAGTAGCAGTTAGGGTAACACAAGGAGTACTGTTTGACTGAAAGAGAAACTCTCAGTGAGCTGCAGCTCAAAAAAAATTAATTGAAGGATGCCCCCTCTTGAAATTGTTCCCATTAGACCATTTTATTTATTTTATTTTGTCCCCACTGAATTACAAAAATAAACATTTTTATCATTTCTCCTAACACAATCCCATTGCAAATACCACTGAATGATGCAGTAGAAAAACTGTTCCCTTGAGAATAATTACATAAATATTACCAGAAAATATTGCTTCCTCATTTTGCAGTGATGCTAAATAGCAATACAATGAAAACAGCAGAGGAGATAACGAATTTTAGATATCTAAAGGACAATTTAGAGGAAAAAAAGAGTTATTAAACTATTCTCTATCTCCAGAGAGAGTAGGATAAGAAATAACAGTTTTAAACTGTGGCAAGGGACACTTGGATTAGACATTCAGGAAAAATTCCACAGGCAAATGTAGAATAACATGAGAACAGAGTGCCTGGAGGTGCTGTAGAGTCGCTGTCATTCGAGGTTTTTAAGAGCAAGAGACAAACATCTGTCAGGAATGACACAAGGTATAGCTTGCTCCTGCTTTGGGCCATGGGGAAAGGACCACAGGGCTGCCTGGAAGTCCAGTCAAGATATAGTATTTGGCAATGCCTAAACAGAAGGAGAAAATATGATGTGCTTAAAATCTATTTCAAAGTATTTGAACTGAGGTTGGGTGAAATCTGGATTTGTTATTTTAATTTGGACTGTAAATGACCTACAAATTATAAAACAAAATAAATAAGCAAATACCATATCTCCTGTCATCTACAATCAGGTTACATCACATCAAATTCAGAATATCTTTTGCAGAAATATGATTTTAATACAAGTTTCCTGTGTCTGAAGGAATAAAATACAACTTTATAATGTTAAACACATGTGTTGTACTAGATGAATTCCTATATTTAGAATAATTCTGCAGTCATGGGGGAAAAAAATGTGACATTTACTTTGTTTTGTTAAGATGGTACTAGGAAGATTACATAGTTCAAAAGCTTTTATAAGTATTTCACCTGTAAACCATTCCCCTGGTATTTAATGTAGGTGGTTCACTGACTCATTTGGAATTACTTCACAATCTTACTTGGATATATGGATGAAACACTTTCATTAACACCTGCATTTTAAAGGATGCATTGATCCAAGCACTACTGTGAAATGGTTGCATTTACCTTTTCAGCAAGCTGGGTATTTACAAAAACTGTTTGCATGAATGCAAGTTTTAATCTGGATTTTTTTCATTCACTAACCACAATATTTTAAAAAGAAAAATAGTCACTCTTTTTATGACGTTAGATCTGGAAAAGAACCAAAGCAATGAATTTAGGTCATCCTTTAATTAGTTGGATAACCATATAATTGTTCATAGCACGAGGTTTATCTATATGGGATATCCATGATATATACATACACACATATATATATAGAAACCTCTATATTTTTCCTTGGTATAGGCACAACAACATTTATCTTTGGCTTTATCATACTATGGCACAAAAACTGACCTAGAAAATCTATCCAGAAGCTGTTTTACACTTTGTTAGCTATGGTTTTACTCTAGTTACCCTCTGCCCAGTCACCTTCTATTAAAGCTTTGGGGTTTTTGATCCCTTTGCACAGCTCATTAGATAGTGGCACTAGGAAGACACACATGGCATGAGCTACTGGGAGAACCTTCATATGGCATGACTGAAACTGTATTTGGAATATGGATGTGCTGCAAAGCCACTAAAAGCATGCATGAACTGCTACAGACCTTAGTTCTCTGTCTCTTAGGTACAAGCATGAAGGAGAAGAGAACTTTCTTTTCAATCCAGAGACTCCATTTTTTTTCTTAACAAATATCTGAAAAGGTGTCATGCCAGACATGATCTCCTAGTTGCACCAGTATTAAAACAACTGAGGATCTCTGACCGCAATGATGCAGTCCTTCTTTTGCCAAGAAAAGAACACAGAGACTAATGAAGACTACTCAGCTGCATTATCTGAGACATAGGTTCTGCTTTCCTCTATGAAAAGCAGTGAAGAAAATCGCACAAAGGCAGGAAGAGCAAGACAGGAAAAAAGAGTACAGAAGAGAAAAAAAATAAGGGCAAAGAAAAAGAAAAAGGGCAAGAAAAGAAGAAAAATAGAGAGCAATTAAAGGATAAAAGAAAACAGAAATGTAGAAAGGTAAGGAAGAAGTATGAGAAGGAAGGGAGGAATGGAAGGAAGAGAGAAGAGAAGAGAAGAGAAGAGAAGAGAAGAGAAGAGAAGAGAAGAGAAGAGAAGAGAAGAGAAGAGAGGAGAGGAGAGGAGAGGAGAGGAGAGGAGAAGAGAGAGGAGAAGAGAAGAGAAGAGAAGAGAAGAGAAGAGAAGAGAAGAGAAGAGAAGAGAGAAGAGTTCAGGAAGGAAAAGAGAAAGACAGAAAGATGAATAAAAGGGAAGGTGGGAAGGGGTGAAAGAGTGGGACAAAAAGATCCCTAGACAAGACAGACAAAGAAGACAGGAAAGAGAAATGAAGGGACCTTATTAACAAATTTTCCCCTCTCAGAAATAGAAAAGATTTTCTGTGTAAGTCAGGATGCCCTGAGCTAAAACATAAGCTTATAGCTGTATGCATTTAGAGTACCTGCAGAATTTTTTATGCAGGAACACAGTCAAGCATCACAGTGTCTTGGGAAACTACCAGTCTCTCAGGAGAGAAATTAAATTATTGGTAATTGCTTCAGAAGAGCTTAGTTCAGTGGTAATAACTGAGGACACACTTTTAATATGGAGTAATCATTACATTTTGGGAAGGCCAGTGAGTGAAAAATTTTCTACCAAGAAGATATACCCTTTAATTCAACTCTCCAACCAACATGAGATTGCTCTTATAATGGACAGATGCACCCTGGCTCAAGATCATTTGCAATTATCCTACATCTTAACAGAAGAGAATTAGCAGAAGCAAGGGGCTTCTGCAGAATAAATGAATTCTGAAAATAAGACCATGGGGAAAAAAAAAATCAGATTCAGGGTTTTTTGTATTTGTTTAGGGGTGGGAATTAATCTGTGCTATTTGGCACTTCCTTTGCATCAGCTTTGCCAAAGTCATTATTTCTACCCACCATCTCCTCTACACTATTTAAATGTCTCTCAAACATGTTTTTAATCCAGAACAATTTACTCATTGTAACATCTCAATTTTCTTTTTTTTGCTCAGAGCCTATCTCAGTAAAAACTTGTTGTGCACAGAGTATATAGTTCTTTGGCAGGTTCTAATATTCAGGTCAATTGTAGCATGCTCACAAATCTCAGAAATCCTTTAGGATACTACTAAACCACTAAAACATTAGGAGATCCTGTAGCTACATAAATAGAGAATGTACAGAAACTTGTAAAATTATTAAAGAACATCATCTGTCATGAAAGTAATTCCCAAAAGTAAGATTATTATTTTGTCCCCCTTATATAAAACAAAATATTATCAGTATATGAAATACTTTGAGGTACATACACTTTGTATCGTGATATGTCTGCATTTCAATGAGAATATGCCTTCAGATAATTAGGAAAGGGATATTTCTTTGCATATTTTGCATGTTTTACAATTATTATTGTTGTGGTGAATATAGAACAGAACTCTTTACATTTTCACAATAATTTATTAGCTCTACAATGTAGCCTAGGTTTGGAAACCATATATTATATTTTCTTCTTAAGTATTGCCAATACTCCTTGAAGAAATTTTTTCCAAGAAGATTGGTTATTTTCAAAGTAGCAATTGTGCTACTCTGACTGTACAATTCATTGTCTTTTCAGAACAATTTGAAACATTATCATAAAATCAGGATCAATGCTAACATTAGGATTTAACCCTATTTATAGATATAGCAATATATAGATATAGCAATATAACAATCGTTAATAATAATTTGGGCAGCCATATTTTTTAAAAAACTCATGAAATTAGTAAATGACATGCCATGACAATGACAGCTATGACCCACTTGTTGCATAGTTTTTTGTTCTTCATTCTTGCCACTATTGGATAAATCCTAATTTTGCCTCTTCCTGTCCTGAATTAACAGAAAAGAAGATTACAAGAATGTCTAGAAGAAAGAACTGTAGAAAATGAAGAAAAGTGTTATTTTCTTATTGAGAAGAGTAACATTTATCAAAACATGCAGGCCTTATTCTGCTTCCATTAGCTGTAGGGGATACCTATCAGTAAAATAGCACCACTATTCAGCTGCTTTGTTTTCCAGCTCCAAGGTCTCCTAATTCAATATGAATGCAGTACGCAAAGTTCTTGCTGGTAGTTCAATATAACCCCTTCCATTTGTACATCTCCTCTCCAAACTTTCCTCAATGGGTGTTAATGTAGGGTGCAGGTGGACCCGGTGGCATAATATCCTGCAAGATGGGCAGTGATTTGCTTCTAACCTTGATAAACACTGAAATTAGAGGGAAAAAGCCTTAGCAGATTGATGAAGCCTTGCTGAGCAAAGGGAGACAAGAATTCTAAATACATATTAAATTGGCTTTAATATCAACATAGTCAGAAAACAAGGTGAGAGACCTATTAAAATCTCTCAAATCACAAAAAAGATCCAGCTGAGCAGATGATGTGATATGGATATGAAATAGGGATCTGCTTGTCTATACAGGGAGGCTCTTTTTGATCCATTACTGCCTGAAAAGTTTGAAGTTTTTTTCCCTGTGCACATGATCTCTACACAAGCCTCTCTGGGTGCCAGGCCAACAGCAGGAAAAAAGTCCAGTGGAACTGATGTGCCTTGAGCAGAGCAGACTAAAACAAGAGAAAAATTATCTTAGTAGCAGCAGTGCATTTCACAAAGCACTCCTTGCTTCTGTTCAGTAAAAACAGTTATCCTTTTGATTTATATAAAAATCAAGCAAGATTTATGGAAAGAAGATAACTGTGATGTTGATATCATTATTATTACAAAGATATTTACTGGTGCTTGATTTTTACTTCGATGGAAATAAGAGATAATGTCAATGAAAATCTGTGAATTACAGTAAATTATCATGTATAGCTATAAAAGGTACCTGTTTTCTTAAACTATTTTACTCATTGAATGAAATATAGCTTTTGATTATTCTGATCCCTAAGCAGTGAAAGCAAAACACTTTCATGCTTGTGAAGCATCACACTGTACATCTTGCCATTTTTGTATTTGTCCCTGGGCATCACTGTGGCCAGTGTTAGAGACAAGATGTTGTGTTAGATGTGCATTTGTTCTGATTCACTACTGATGTATGTCTTTTTGTCATTTTGACATTCCTGACTTTGAACATCTGAAATATGAAAAGGCAGAGGAAAATTTTTAAAGGAATGTAAAGAACTTTTCCTTTGCTTTTTGACCTGCCTTGCCAACACGTTTTTGTTTTTCTATCTAAAATGCAAACAGTACAAAAGATGATCTATTTTGTGATTCTTGCAGCATATTCTCTCTGTCAACTACATTTCCTACATCATAATGGTATGCAGAAAAAATAATTTAGTTATTTTTCACCAAAGCAATTTATTTGTTTCTAAACTATTACTTGTATTTACTTAATATAATAGTAATTATTCTTTCACACTGTTTATATATTATTGTAGTTCTACAGACTTCATTAGACATAATAGAAATGAGCTAAGGCCTTAAGGTTTGATTTTATCTCCAGCATAACATGTAGTTTTAAATAATTTTACATAGTGTGTGGGTGGTTTTAGTCCTCTGTAAAAAATAGCCATTGCATATCCTTTTTCCTTAACAATAGTATTTTGTACATTCTCCCAGCTCTAAGACAGACAATTCTGAATTTCTCCGGAGGTCCTTATGTAGGTCCCAGTGCTGAAATCTCAGCTACTGTCAAATAGCAATAGCATTGAAATAGAAAATTTCCAATGCAAACTACTTTTTGCAGATGATTAGTGGACAAGGCGAAGACAATGGCAATTTTTTTTTCAGTTAGGGATATAGTCACCAAAGATATTTCATCTCCCATGCATTTTTTGATAACATTTTATGATTCCACTGAGTCAGTAAACACAACCAATGAGTACTTCTTAATAGCCTGGAAATTCTCTTGCAAACATGAAAGTTCTCATTTAAAAAAAACCTCTCCCACCCCAAACTAGCAAATCAACATTTTATGTGCAGTGAAGCTCCATTTCTAAACTTTCAAGAAGCAAAACAGTGTCTGCTTACTTTTCTCCCATTTCCTTGTTTATCCTACCTTGAACACCTTTAATGCTGCACAGCTCCATCTATTCTAAGACTCTGTCTTGATGTGCTTTCTATAGTAACCACCAACATTACTCCTTGAAGGATTTATTTTTCTTTCTTATTTAGCAGACAAGGAAAACTATAAGAGTTGAGAAAATGGTGGACAGATTGAGAGATCTGAGCTTGCTGCTCATGAGGAATATGGTTGGGCTTGCACAATGTGTCACTCCCATTATAGGCAACTGGTTTGGCAACACGTCTTTTTCTTCTTTACTTCATGTGCACTTAATTTCCAGGAATCTTTAGTCATCTGATGCTGTGTGAATCCTTCTGCTGATCCTGATATTTCTAAAACACCCAGGGACTCTTCTTAAATATCTCCTTACTATGCTGGATATGCGACTGAAATGATCATACTCTTATGTCAATAACAGACAGTTCTGCAAAATCTCAAAAAATTGATTATAAAATCAGTTGCTGATTCATCCTTCTTTTGCTTTTGAAACTGTGTTAGCTAAAAAATCACATTGCAGCAAACATGAAATATTAATCCAGTCCTTCTTTACTGTGCTCAGTTTCATCTGAGTAGCTGTGAGGATTCTGGGCAGGATGATATTCTCTTTGGCAGGGGTTTCATTGACAGATTGTGGTATCCAAGTGCTTGAGATGATGAGGGAAATTGAAGGAAGGAGATGGGGGCAAACCTGCTGCCCATAGGGCTCACGTGGTTGACACAAGTGATTCTGCAGGCAGTAGCACACCCAACGAAGTGCATATCCCCTTGTTCTTCTGGACACAAGCTAAGAGGAGTACAAAGACAGGTCTGACATCATATCTTGGGTGCTCCCCTCACTGAGAGTCTGTATTCCCTATCCAGTTGTCAGATCCTCAGGGGGGCTCTTTTTAGGAACAGCTGGCCCAGATGTACCTGTTCTGATGGTTTTCTTGTCATTTCTGAAGGCAGTTCCAGGTCATAAGTAAAACTTCATGTGTAGCGCAGCAAGGCATGAGGTGAAGGTGCCTGAGGATGTTCCTGAGGATACTTCAGAAACTGATAGCACTGGGATAAGGCTGAATTTGAAAGCAAAGTCCCTGCTTTCCTTCAGCAAATTTGTGACGGATCAATATATAGATCCCTCACAAAATATATAGATTAAAAAAAAGTATGATAAGTCTGTATCTAGATAATCTAGATATAGATTATCTATATCTATATCTACATTATATATGATTTATATCTACATTATCTATATCTATATCTAATCTATATCTAGATATATCTATAGCTATATAAAAAAGTATCTATAAAATATATAGACTTTAGTCTTATATATTTTTTAAAAGCCTCTTCAACAGCAATGAAATGAGAAGTTGTAGAAATGGAAAATGTGATTACCTTAGATTATCCTTATCTAAACAGGGAGATTTTTTTTATATGTTAACACCTTACTTTCTTTACCTTAGTGCCAAAATCCAAAAGAGAAAGTGACAGGGTAAAGAGATTAATTGAAGTCACAGTATGAGACTTTATTCACCTTTTCTTGTTGATAATGTCTAAAAGACTGAAATCGTATTTATTTCACATACATATATTTGGAAGCTCCTCTTTAACTTCTGCCAGAATTGTTCACTGAAACTTGGCTTGGAAAATGGAGTAACTGCTTTGCCAGCAAGCAGTCATAAATAATGCTTATACAGTGATGCTAGAAGCCAGCAGATATTGTTATTGATTACATGATTGCCTTGCAAGAATTCCAAATGCAGACAATCACAATTCCTTTATTAAGCTGAGGTTACTTGAAGTCACCACTGCAATTAATTTCTATTTAAGATTTGTTATACAAGGAGAAGTAATAACTTCTCTGGTGCATTTAAATCATCACTGAACTTTTTATTGTTGTGCACCAATATTTTAATAATAACAACAATAAAATGAATAGTTATGCCTTTAACGGAAACAATATTTTACAATACAAAATTATTAGAGAAAATTGATAGAGCAATTGTGTTTCCTTACAGAACACAAGGTAAATAGACAAGACATCACTGTTAACAGTGGCTCTGTCCTCTTTAGTTAGTCTTTCCAAAAATTGTCCAAGATTAAAATCTTTTTTAAAGCATGTGCAGACATGCTCTGGCTCTTCAAGAGTGATGGAGGTATTTATGTTCTTCTGTGTAGGCTTTAACTACTTTACCTAATGTTGATTTAATCTCCATGCTGTTTGTAGATTTGTTTCTAAGATACTGCAAAAAGTGGCAAAGAGTGTTAGAGATGAGGCAGAAGAATGCCGTAGGAATGCACACTCTGTGACTAATTGGTCTTACATGTGAGTTCTCTAAGGCATCCCTGTAATTACGCTGGAGATGAATCTCTGGATCTCCCCGAAGGGCTTCTCAGGCTTCCCAGGAGGGAGGCAGCAGCCCACTGGCTTTTTGTCACATGGCTTGCCTCTGCAAAAGGTAATTTGCATTGCTATGCAGATAAGCATGTACAATACATTGAATCCTAACTATTTAGAAATAATGAGAAGCTCAGGGCCAATCTAGCAGTGCTGACATGAGCAATAGGTTAGTTTAAGAGCACTGATGCAACTGGTAGTTTTCTGAATAACTAGGCGGTGTAAATTAGATTATATGCAATATATTTTGCTACATAAATTTGGAGATAAACTAGGTCTCAATCTGGAAAAAGGAAGTGGTTTTGATAGAGCTTATTCAGCTGTTCTTGGAAGCCTGTATGAAAGGGCAGCACAATTGTTTTGCATCAAGAGAGAACTAGATGTAATTTTAAAAGAAAGAGGAATAAATACGTCACTTTGATTTTTCTCTTGGCTCCATATTGCTCTCTTGGGTAATGCATTTCACTTTTGCTGTTCCTCGAGGAATAGCAAACAACAGAGGGCAGGATTTAAATTTGCCTAAATACTTTCAAAATGCTTTTCTTTTTCAAAAAGGGTAAGTGTACCAGGATGGTCTTACTTATAAATGAATGTATATTAGACAGGTCTCCTGTTTCTTCTCTCTTGTACCTTACACAGACAACCTGCAATTTTAATAAAAAAAGCAAATTCAAATGGGTTTTCTCGCTGTTAATGAAAAAAATAAAGGCCGTGAGAGGTAATTAGATATAGAATAAAAGGCAGCAACAACATATAGAAAGCATGCCAAAAATACATTAATGCAGTCTTTCCAGGGTAAATATTTGTGGAATTGCCACTGATTTATAAATGAAACTGTCAAAAATATGGTGTAATGATCACTGGCAATAGTTATATTCCATCTAGCAGGGGGATGAATGTGGTCATTAGCAATTAAACACAACCCCCTGAACATGAAAATGAAGCCCTGTTTGAAGGTATTGGCCAAGTGAAAGGAACGACAAAATCCCAAGTGATCTCTCTTATCACCCAATCTGCTTGAGAACTGATATGTGTCTGAAAAGCTGCATCCTTCCACCCCCAGCTTCTTGGGGAGATGCATCACCTGAGCTGCACAAGCACAGCAATTCACAAAGGATGTCAAAGAAAAGGAAAAATCCCCCAAAGTCTGCAACAAAATATGGAAATGTATAGAAAAAACCACAATAGTGCATGTTTTTCTATCATGTCAGAAAAGAAATAGAGTGAGAATAGCACATATTTGAGCATGTGCATGCTGGATATAGACATGTGACATCTGCCTATAACCTACATATCATGAAAGGGAATTTTTACCATTGTCAAAAAACAATCATATTTTTTCTATCATCTTTGAAACATCCCATTTTCATTCTCTTCCCTTCTGTACTCCTCCTTCTCTGTCTTTCATTTCTCTGCAGCTAAAGAAAGAGCTAGGAAATAAATAATGTATGAGAAAGGAAAAAAAAGGAATTAGGGTTTATTTATAAGGAACAATAGTTTAATTCATGAAGCAATCTTTAAAATGCCTGAGTCTTGCAGCTGGTGGTGAGGGTAAAACCTTATCAGGGTTAGGCATAGAGCCAATATAATAAAGACTCCAGAAGTGAGCCATCAATAAAAGAGGATTTTAAGACTCAGACACTTGCTGGGCTTGCTTTTCTCCTTCAGGCAAACTGCCCCTTTCCTTCATTAGCCTGACTCTTCAGTATCTCTAACCCCCATAAATCCCCGCTCCAGCTTCCCCCCTCCTGCGTGCTTTGAAGCTTCCACATGGAGGATATGCTATTGACACTACCCCAGATATGCCAAATGTTAGCCACGTAAGGGAGGATGGCTCCCTTTCCTTTGTTGGCCACTTACAGAAAAGCAAAGAGCAAATGGATGCAAAAGCTCTGTGTTCAGTGGATGTGCATTGAAGGGTAGCACACTGCAATATTTCCTGTGGCTCATGTAGATTTCTTTGCTCCATAAATTCAGTATTGCTCTATGAAATACAAATCCTAAGGAGTTGCCATCCCCTAGAGCCACTGAACCCCTTTCTCGATGGGAAATGACTCAGCATGTGCATCTCACCTGCCAGGATTTGCCAGGGCCAGGTGCTCACCACAGCCCAGCTTTTCCTCTCCACCCCCCAGCAACAGCTCTATATTTATACAAACCAAGGGGGAATGGTGTCAAGAATCAATTAGTGGGGAATTTCTGAATGCAGAGTTACTTGTTGCCTAGCAGCAGCCCAGCAAGCTGGGCTTGACTTTGATTCATTTAACCCCTAACTAACCTGGGCTGACAAATTATTTTTCATCATCAGCTTCCAATACTTTCTCAGTCAGTCTGGAGAGATGAAATGCCTGGAATATTCTCTCCTGTTTACAGGTGGGTCCTTGCCTCCATTGACTAAAATGTACAGTGGATAGAACTTGTGGTGCTTCATTTCAAAGAAATCCTGCAGAAGATTTTCCATGATATCAAACCTCCTTTTTGGAAGTAAGGAGTGGGACTGAAGGTCTTCTGTCTTCCAGACCTGGGCACTGGCCATCCAGAGCATCTCACAGCCCCAGGCTGGGATGGACACGGCTTCAGGAGGACAGGCAGAGTCTTACCAAGACTCAGAAAACATTGAGTTATACTTCTGCTGAAAATTCACTGCTCAGTCTCTGTTCTACTTCCTTAATAATTAATTCAGCTGAGAGAAAAAGATTGTTCATTTGCATAACTAAATTTTTCAGTCACAGCAATCAGCCTATTAATAGAAACCCATCTATTTGTCTGTCTATCAGCTTACATAAAACACTGTGTTGTCTTTTAAGACATTATATTTTGAAGGTCAGTAGCCCATAAACAACAGATTTAGAGGGAGAGAAAAAGCTTCATCCTCAAATTCAGAATACACTGAACTAGACTTTATAAATAATATATATCAGTCATGGGGAATAAGTCTGCTTCACTTTTCAGCACTATATGAGGAAGAAGTCATAATAGATATTCACAATAACATCAATACCAAATGGGAAAAAAAATTACAAGGAAATTTTTAAAAGTCACTGTATTATGGCTTCAGAATGAAATCAGTGTTGTTTATTCAGGGTACTAGGCTGCCATGTTAAAACATTTTAGTAATCAATACAATGGATTTGCAGACCAGATACACCACTTCTATTCACAAGATGTCTGGAGATGAACATCTCTTTAATGCTCTGTTACCTTCACTCGTATTAGGACTTCAAACCGAAATGTTTCCTATGTGACTCCATTTTCAATTGCAGTTTAAAATAGTCAACTGTTCTACCAGAATGCCCATGCTTCTTATTCTCCTAAAGATGATTTACTGACATAGAAAAAGCCTGAGCATTTCCTGTTCAGAGGTTTGAAGAAATTTCCATACAATACAAATTACACTTTTTCTCATTGTAAGCTTGATTACTATCTTTCATAAGATGACATCTCCTCTTTCTTCATCTTCACCTCCAGCTAAATCCTATTTAGCTGCAGCTCTGTGTACAAGAGATCTGGTCCTATTTGGTTCAAATACATAGTAGGTTATGCTGAAAAAGTGATATTCCACTTAAGGAAGCACTTCCAGAAGCTACTCTGGACTCTCCACAAAAGAGTGAGCCAGTTGAAACCAGCCTCTTTCCTTATTCCTGCACATCAGCACCTGTCACCTCCTCCCTTCAAAGCCCAGAGCCAAGGATTTATTTGGGTCTTTGCTATGTTCAGTCTGGCTTACACACAAGGTGACAGACAACAGCAAAGCTAACAGGATATATAGAGGAAGACAGGCCAAAGCCAGAGTGTTGAAATCTGAAATGTGTCAGGAACACAGCCCCGCCTGGGGAAAATTTTCAGGGGAAATAAACACAATGCAAAAGCTATTGAAAAAAACAACTACTGAACATGCCCTGAAGACCTCTAATATGAATTTAAATTAATAAAGTCTGAAAAGACTTTATGTAAAAGGCTTGATGACTGCCACTATTTAAGACTATTTCTCTGGAAGAGTAAAATCAATTCACTCTTCCATGCCAGCAGACTGAAGTCACATAAAAGTAACAGAGTGAAAGAAGTTCAAAGGAAATGAGTAAAGCCTATTTGGTACTTTGGTAATGCTTTGGTATTTTGGCATGGGAAGACTTAAACACTTGGGCACAGACACTTCAAAACTGTTTTTGAAATATTTTTGAAAACTTCAAAATCTTTGTTATGACATTGATCAACCCAATTTCCCACCAATGCATATAACTTTCAGCAGTGAAACAGAAAGCATGGTTGCAGTAGTCTTTTGCTTTTGGTGATAAGGGATGAAACTCTGAAGCCAGAATGCATTTCTTGAACAAAAATGACATCACGATCTGGACACAGCAAAGTCTTGTGCTTTGTGATGCAAGTGACTTATTCAAGTGACCTAACTTGTCATATGCATAACTCATATCTCTACCAAACAGCATGGCAAAATGCAGTGATTTAACAACCCAGGAACATATTGAGCTCTTTTCAAAGGACTCCTGTCTTCATGAATCATGATAGCACCTTGTCCAGTCAGATACTCTGAACAATCAAATACTGCTGTGTGGTGCCAGCAGAAATCCCAGAATGGCAGTGTTTATCTCTCACTGGGGAGTTTCTGAAAACCAGCAGAAATTAAATAAACAATCCCCTCCCTGGTTTACTCACCCAGGTGCAGAATGGGGACAGCCACAAACTGATATCAGTTTGACAGGGTTATTTGCATAAGCTCATCGACATCAGTGTAGTGAAATCATAGCAATATAGCTAAGAGAAATCTATTTCTATTCAGTCTTTTTAAACAACATCTTTTGGAGAGGAATTTAAATAGTAAAGTCTATTTCTAGCTGTTAACATGTGGAAACATGTCACTCCTATCCTTTGCCCACAAGGCTGAGGTAAGACACTTATATTGTTTCCCACTTATATTGCTGTAGACCCAGTGACTCAAATAATTTAATTTTCCACTTTTTTCTTCCCTCCCCCATACAAAGGGGATAACACTACTTACAAGGACATGGTTGTGAGGATTTATTCATTAATAACTGCATGTGGTTTGAAAACTTGGAAATATTATATAAAATGCAAAGTGCTACTTAATCCCACTTATTCTTCAGTCTGCTGCCACATTTTTCAGCAGCAGTTTTAAAAAAATGCTCTCCATGCCTTAGTGCATCCCTGTGTTTAATGAAATAACACACCTAGGTTTTCTACCCACCCCAACAGAGATTCTTTTATCCTCCATCCATAAACTTCCCTAGATTGTTTTGCCTACCTTTCCTCACAGATGCATTTCCTGCTTTTGATTCACTCTCCACATTTCAGATATGTTTTGAAACTGCAAACCCAAAGAGGTATTCTAATTTGAATTTTTATTTTTTAACTTAAAAAAGAAAATGTGTTCCATATTTTGCTACTTCCCTGTGTTGTGGATTTGGTTTTAAAATATACAGTCTGATGAATTTGTTCTTGTTGATAGGAGAACACACATGGTTTTAAGTCTAATATGAGAATGAATTAATTTGGTTTTTTAGATGTCTTTTTTCTGAGTAGCAACTATTAAAGAGGTAAAATCTGTACTGCCAATCTACAAATGTTGCATGCTTTAAGTTAGATGCTTTTTTTTCCTATTGTGATGACTATGTTGTTCCACTAATATAAGTGATTGCAACAGATAGGTTTTTTTTGGTTAGCCATAATAAGACAATTAGAAAATAAGATTGCCAGAAAAGATAATAATAAGAAGCTGGCAAAGAAAGTTTGGTGTTGATGATATTAATTTTCATGTCTTTGCAAAATCTTTCCTATGGATTTGTATCTACAGCATACAGTTTTGCTCCATCAATATGTTTTTGATCTGAACATGTGGAATTACACCCACTCATTCTGAGTCATCTTTAAGCCTAAGCAGTATTAATTTCAGCTAACTTGAGGAGAACATATGCTTATTAATGAAGCCCAAGTGCTTGCCCAAGTAACAAGTTAGCAAGAAACTTCATTCTTTTCAAGAGCTCTGGGCCCTGGTAGGCATTTCCTGCATATTCTGTTAGCAATAAAATCTTCAATTAGCACTAGAGGGCATTGAAAAAGAAAATAGTTAGTGTGCACTGAGATGCAAATGCTTTTAGCAGTGAAAAGAAAAAAATTCATACAAGTCTGCATCAACAACAAGCTCTTCTTTTTTTTTTTTTTTTTTTTTTTTTTTTTTTTTCTGAGATTTACATTTTTCACTGAAGGCCTGAAATGTTAGCCACAGGGTTACATTATTTATTTTCACTGATGTTTCACTAACCTGGAGCCTTGATCATATCACTGGTAAGAGGAACAGATGTATTTCACATTTACACATCATTTTTCTTCCCCAAAATACTTCTCACCTGCATGCATTTTAGATTCAGGAGTCAACTATTAAGGACATTCTGATGAAATCAGCCATCAGTTTATTTGCTTTTCCTGTAGTAGAATATGTGTTGACTTCTCAATAGAACTTTCAAAGGGTGTGTTTCTGGCTTGTATGCAGAATTTGACCCAGAAAGGAAGAAAATAATAGAACAGAATAAAGTTTAAAGATCTGCTGAGTATGCTTGGTAAGGAGAGTCCCATATTATTAACTTGGATGTATATTTGTCCTAATAAATGAGGTCAGGATAAACATCATGATGTTTCTGCTAAACAGGTTAAAGTTTGGAGGAGTTCCCTGAACAAGACTTGCACCTGGCAACCATTTAGGACTATGTCTCGATGTGTAGAGGCTAAGGGCAAGTTTTTTCAAAGGCTGGTCTGTATGAATATTTATCCATTTTATAATCAGATAATTGTGGCACGGGTACTGCAAGGCTTGGTCCTGCAGGACAAACACAGGCCGTGCCTACACTGACCATTCAGTGTCTTCAGCACTACCCAGGGTGACCTGCAAATTAGACAGGCACCAGAAATATATGACAAATGCATCAAAGTGTAAAAATCAAACGGGAAAATAACTTGAAATAGATTATGATCAATACAGCTTTTAATGTATATATGAAGCTGATACCCAGCTGAATGGCTTTTTCACACCTATACTATTCATGTTAGTTTCATGCTATTGCATCCTTCTTAATAAGTACATCAAGAAACTGTAGTAAAAATGTAAAACATTTGAACTCTCAAGTTCTTAGTTTTTAAAATTTATCTTTATATTCCTGAGAGACAATGTCTACAGCTATCTCTTCACATTTTTGGTAAAGGTCTTTGAGCTTGATAAGGGTCTTTGCAAAATGAAAATCAGAGTCGTGTCATTATCTTTATATAGTGGGTAGCAGAAATGCTTTTAAAGTAAAGTTATAGTTGTTTAAAGTTAAATGAGAAGGGTTTTGAGAATTTAGAGTTAATTTCATTTAGTTTTGAGTTGGAGTTTTATTTGTCTGATTCAGTGGCATGAAGGAAGTTTTATTTCAGAGCCCCAGCTAAACTAGAAAGGTTTCCAGGAGAGTTAGTGACTCACACAATACATCTACAATAAATAATTTGGTTTAACACCCAAGATAAAGCTTTAAAAATTAATTTCCATCTGGTCATGATACATCCTGAAAGTAGGCTACAGAGTGTGCAAGTGGGAAGCAAGTTATCTATTAGAGGATTAATGAATCATGTGGCAATAATGCATAACAGTACTTAAGTAGTAATAAAATTAGCAAACACCTCACATATTTTTAGTTTCTATCATAACACTTACAGAGAGTAAATGTGGGTTGAATACCACTTCCACCTTACAGAATGGAAGAGCAAGAGACTAGGACTCAGGTAGTTTGTCAGGCAGTAAAATTGCTGTTAAAACTCAGGGTTCTCACACATTCTAACCATAACTGCTTGCACTGCAAAGTGAACAGCTACATTTCTTTTAACAACATCTCGGTTTCTGGGGATTTTCAGAGAAAGTAAGACAGCAATTTTGATTCAGTATAAAGCTGTGTTTGTCACTGTCTAGTTAGCTTGACCTATATGAGGTGCAGCAAACTTGTATTTTAACAACATACAACCTTTGATATGAAAAGCATCCAGTCCTCTTCTTATTCTGGGGTTTCCACTTGACTAGAGCCTGCATAGCAGATTAGTGTTGAAACTTGAAGTCACATCAGCCAATTCCAATGTGCTTGGATGACCAGCAGATGATGCAGGAGAACCTGTACCTTTTCCTCAGCAGCCACTGCCAGCAGATGTGCCCATGACACCTCAGGCACATCCTGAAGCCGCTCTAGCTCAGAGTGTTATTTCTTACAGACATGAGTATTGCTCAGGAAAAACTGGACAAAATGGACTTTTGCTAGAAATAAGCACGCATCCTTCTGGCTGAACCTTCCTCCTCACACTCATGAGTGGTTGTGCTCAGCTCCTCTCTCACGTAAAGCCTTCACTTTTAGTGCTTGCAGGACACCCCTGTCTTGTGGGTGATCCAGTACACCTCAAAGGAAGACTCTGGAGAACCTAGAGGCCACCAGAGATAAGAGCAGTGATTTTCCCCCTTCACACAACCTCCCATCCTTGGGCTCTAGGGCTCTGAGAAGGAATTATGTGAGGCAGGCAGGCCCCTAAAACCTGGGCCATGTGGGGCAGCCACAGGCTGTGTGTGGTACACACTCACCTCAGCTGGTGCCTCAGAGGGAGCACGGGAAGAACCTTGTTGAAATATCCCTAATACCCACGTTGGCCTGTGGGAAATGGATCAAGCTGGTGCCATCTGTGGGAGGAGGAATGTGGGGATGTAATGAATTTAATTATACAGCTGCTTTTAGGGCAGATGCCAAAGGGCCCTCGAAGGGCCTATCCCTCAGCAAGGGCCACTTCGCCTCCACTAAAGCATCCTTGCAGAGCAAACTGAGTGGAAAGAATTTCATCTAGCAGAGCAGCTTTCAAAAATCCTGAGACAAATAGGCAGGATAGAAAAAACTCCCTGAACAGTTTATTTTGCTGATATTTCTCTGAGGATACCTTTGTTCATTTTTATCTCCATGGAAAATATATCTTTGTATATTGGATGAGGCATGTATAAAAACACACATTATTTATATATAAGCCTTCTTTACTGAAACCTCTGATTTATGCAGATTTTTTTGCTTCCCTGGCTTTTTCCTTAACTTGATTTTCTATTTTGTTCTTAGAAGAAAAAGCAATACTATGTTTATTGAATTTCAGTCTGGATGGGATTTGCGTGTTACAATTTCCTGTGTTAGAGAAAGCAGGTAATTTAGTAATTGAAAATTTAAAAAAAATAAACAAAAACATATTGCCTCTACTAAAATAAAATGAACGTTATGAGTAGAACCAAACCTCTTTGGTGTTAGTGTGTCTCTGAAGGAAATCCACAATAATTTTTAGAATTCAACAGATTTATTCCCCTGTGATAAGGAACAAATATAATATTTACACTTTTGACTCTGGTAGACATTGTGTCTCATTTTATAAAGTTAAATTCTCTTATTATATAAATCCTAAATGTATTGCCTCCTCCTTGCACATTAGCATGTTATTTAGTAAAATAGCTGATTGCTCATGATTTCTGAAGGAGGGAAGACTATTGGTATTTTTCAGGTTTGGACAATTGCCAGCCTATTAGCTTCCCCTAATGTAAACTTTTTCTACTTTCATAGTTTCATCTATTTTTTCTCTTCCCATGTGTTTTGCCACTTTATTCTTTCACATTCATCTCCTTTAAGATGTTTTGAGTAACTTTTTCAAGAAAAGCTTTTTATAAAGTTGTGCAGTTTTAAGGCTGTATTTTCACATCAAATACTTTATTTAAGTTATGATTTTATCAACTCTCTTCCAGGTCAATAATACTATAAATAAAAGTATTTTAAAGAGTTTTGTTTAAATCACAATAAGCTTCACACTCAACACATGAATACCTAGGATAAGGATGTTAAAATCCTTTTTGTCCTTTAACATTCACTTACCACCTAAAGCAGCAACAATTGATTCTATATTTCCTGATCTGGACCAAGCTTCTGTTAAGAAAGTGCCACTAAGATAAGAAGTTACATGCCAGCATAGCTGAAGACCATGCATAGGAGACCTGAACATGTAGATTTGATGTCCATCTCTGTTTTCAGCTGGGTGTCCCTGCAGTGTACTCCCAACACAACTAAATGTACACACTGCACACAACTAAATGTGCACACCTGTTTTTTGAATGCAGATGGTTTGCAAGTCTTTGTTTTCCAGTCCTCTGGAAATGAGTCCCTGAGTTCTTAACACTGTGAATTCAATCAGGCATCAGATATCCAGGTCTGCTCTTTTTTTCACTTTTTTCATTCAGTAACTTGAGTGAGAATGGCAATATATCAATTCTATATGTTCATTATCATGTATTCAGTAAGATGAGGGATCAGGGGCTTTTTTTTCTGTACCAATAATTTAGAGATAAAACCCCAAATTTCTCTTCTTACTTAGACTAAGTCTGCCTTTAGTCAAAACTTATTTGATATTAATAAAAAGCTATGTCTATTGTAAAATTTGTGTAGTAATTTGAAAAGGAATTTAAAAAATTCAAAAAGTATTAATTTAATTAGCTGATAAGATTTTACAGGAAGAAGGTAAAACTTAATTCCTTTAATTTCTCATATTTGAGAAAAATACACTGCATAGAGGCTCAAGGCATGCCCTGAAGTTCAAAACCAGACTCTCAGACCAGATTTTGGAATAAATTCCCAATTTATGGCTTTTAGTAAGCTCTGCATTTAGTTTGTTAGGAGCTTGTTAATTCATATGAAAACATGTTAAAGCACAAAGGAAATAGCTAAAATTGAAGCTATATGGCTGTCATAAAAAGCACCATTTTAGCCATAATTTTCCTATACTATCAAGAAGCTGGAGAAGTTTTCATTGTGGAGGCTTTTCCCCCCTGTATTTGGAAATGAGTTCAAGACTACTACAAATGATAAATTACTGTCATAAACTACTAGAAAGAAATGTTGTTGTGGATTCATCCAGCTATGCACTATAATGCCCTATGTTTTCATTGGTGCTTACATATTCAAATCCCAAAAGGGTACTTTGTAACACATGTGTCTTCAGAGAGTGTGTAAAGCTACAGAAACCACAAACTTAATGAGAAGTGGCTGAAGATATATGCTTGAATTTATTTTTGGTGGTTTTTTTTTAATTTTTATTTTAGTCCATGGGCTAAAGAAATTTTTAAATTA
>NW_005054297.1:27694012-27704590 GCF_000277835.1 Geospiza fortis
CTTACACCACTACATGGTCATTTGTAAAGGTCAGATTCTGTGACAGGATTTTCAAAAACAATCTACAGAACAAACACAACTGATGAGAGAGAAAATGAGTTTACTAAGCTTGTGCATCACTGTAAACAATATTTGAGTTTAAGCTTCTTAGTTGTAAATAAACAGACATGATCTTGCAACCCCTGTCATCTTCATCACAATATTAGATATAACTGCTAGACCACAAGCTTACAGAGCAGAAGATTTTTTTTTTTGTTTAGGATTTGTGAGCTGTCAGTCTTATTAACAATCACAGATGTGAGCTGCTTTTTTCTTCAGGCCCAACAACACATCATTGTCCTAATACAAATGCAGCAACTTTCAGTTTGTAAGTGGCAAAGTGGCTGTTTAAAAAGTAAACATTTTATGAAACACCAAGGTATGAAACATTCATCCAACAAAGGTAAAAAATTTAAGTTGTTTTGAACTGTTGTAAGCTGGGTATGCAATGGTTTGAGCAGGGAGGATGGAGTGCAGGATTGGTACCAGAAAAGAATAAAAAGCTGCGTCCCAGACTTTCATCTTCAGTGTTTGAGGGAAATACATGTTTCAAATCACAGATGATCCTGGTTTTACCTCAAGCAACCTTCCTAGATATAGGTCAGGACAACACTAACCTCAGCATGTTGCAGGTGGTTTTGGTTGACTAGAGGAAAAAAGCACAGTATTTGTAGGGTGCCTCATTCATACATAACTGAAACATTTGCTTCCTGATAAAACACAAACTGCATTTCCTCAGTCTCTAATTCCTTCTCTTAAAAATGTTAATTTACAGTAATTTTTCTTAATACAGGGCTATAATGGTGGCTGTAACAATGGCTTCATGTTTCAGTGAATACCAGCTTTGTTTTTTTCCATATTCAATCTCTCTGGATGATGCTTTATTATGCACATTGACAGAAGTCAATTTCTGTTTGTTATTTCAGTTTTATATGTTACCAAGCTTGAAACAGAGAAATTAAGTTGTTAGCTCTTTTATGATGCAGTCTGGATTTGAAAAAGGAAGGAGAAGAAAGCAAAATGAGCCAAAAAACCCACAACAAAAATATGTAACAACAAGCAATAGGAGACTGCCTGTAGTTCAAACGATGAACAGCATTTGCAACACAATAGAAATGGGAGGAAACTTTATAAAGGCATTGAATTTAGAAAAAAACCAACCATTTACAGAAGGAATTAAATGTTCTGAAGACCTTCTGGGACAAAATAAAGAGGAACACTGAGTGCAAAGTCTTGTCAGATGCAGATGCAGGGATGTATTCTGAAGATTCAGATGTAAACTGAATGTTTGGGGAAAGACCTCATCAAGAGGTTCAGCCAGAACAGTCAGCAGTGAGCCAGGCAGAAGAAACCTGTGGAAGAACCACACTGGGAAATGCAGCAGAAGAAAGTGTACCACAGAGCTAGCACATAGTAGTCCCTCATCGACAAAAGCCTGGGAGCCAATAACTGGGATATACAATCTGCAAGTGGTTCTTTGAGAATTGAAATTGCCAGGTGCTGAACCATGGAGACTGAGGTTGCTCCCCCATCTGCAAGGTAAACAGACTACACATGACTTCAGCATCCCCAAATTATCACAGCTAGTCAATTCAATGCTTCTAGATAGCAGATAGGATCACTCCAGGCAGCACTGAAATGGATCTTTTCTTGTTTGAGAGAAGGTTGCTCACTAACTTCTAGGGCATCACACAATTTGTTGTGCAATTAAGATGGCTGTAAACACAGTCACTTTTAAAACAAACTAACTACAGTTGTGCCTTTATAGCCTCCATATGCAAGGAATAAAATCTTTTCTCTTAATTAACCCAGTTACTTTCAGTTTTTCAACTGCAAGGGAAAACACTTGCTAAATTAGCTTAGATTATCTTGCATTTTATTGGACTTTAAAACATTACTTTAATAACTGTTTCTCCTGAAAACTGATAATCACTTCTGCAACATCATCTGAAATGAATGAGAAGACAATGCTAATGGTATTAATTATTTTCTCTCCAAAGCACACTGATTTTTTTCAAACAGGAAAGTTGCTACCCAGAGTACTGGCAAGCTACTGATGGGTAAATGAGAAGCCAAACCTCTAAAAAAGTGGCAAGACAAGAAAGACATATGCTGATATTTACCTGCCAGGGCATCCACAATCTGTTTCCTTCAGATTATACCATACTTATAGTTAGTTTTATGAAGGAAGCATACTCAGCCCTAGTCAGAAAAATTGCCTGTTTATATGTATCACATAAACAGAACAGTTACAAGGTAAGTACTATTTTGTATACACTTTGCAAAGATTTAACTATTTTCTGAAGGGCAGTGAAGACTTGATAGCCTAAGGTCCCTACCAAGTAGACCAACTGTTAATTTGTTGCAGAGTAAAAAGAAGAGTCATACTATGCTGTTTGCTGAAAGTCTTATTAATGACATTCATTAATAGAGAAGGCAATAACCCATAATTTACACATTTTAAAATGCAGCTGTGAAGCCTGAGCTTATTTTTCATTCTGTCTGGTGTTTTATCAGGAAGAGAATTAAGAGGATTTGCAAATCCTTCAACATATGGTATAGAAGAAAAGCCCTCAGAAAGTATAGATCCCTCTGGTCTCAACTGAGTTTTAGCAGACATTGGGATTTGCTGTTATAATCCCCCTCCTATACTTCTGCTAAATGAACTGTTGCAGGACATACAAGAATATCAACTATCAGATACCAGTGTCATTCAAACACTACATTTACTTTCATAAAACCCATTCTGTAATATACTCTCTATTCAATGAAGTGTCTAAAGTATAAAAGATATGGATATTACATATGCACCAATGCAAACACATTTAGAAATTGAAATTCTGCTATGTGACAGAGAAAAGCTACAAAATCACAAAAGATTTATGAAAGAGGAATAAACAAAGCAAAAATTAGCATTGCTCCAAAAATTTATAAGTATCATATATTAAGTAAAGTATGTTGTAAAATAAAATGATCCAACACCAACAAAAACCAATGAAGCTTTCGTACTTTTACAAAAGTCTTTTTTCTCTTAGGCCTTCTAGTTTGATTATGGTACACATTTTAATTTCGGTGGTATTGTCTGTTGAATCAGTCATTGAGGAAATATTTCCAAGAGCTTTGCACTTGCCCTCTCAAGAGCAGAATGAGCAACAGGAACATTTTCATGACCCATCACTTTTTTTTTACTAAGCACCTGCAATGGTTCCTATGGTTTTACTGGAGAGAAATGAAAAATATCTGTAAAGATGGAGCATAGGCAGGAAGCATTTCATGTAATAGATGAACGTTTTTTCTATTCTGTTGGCCCTTATAACAACATGTGGATTAAAACCTGTATAAAGCATGCAGTGAAAATCAATTTATGCATGCAGGTAAAAGAATGTCACAGAACCATGGTAGCTAGTGTGAGAGGTGGGTGATAATATAATAACTCATGCAGAGACAAACAATTTTTACTGTACAGAAGCAGGACTAAGTGTAGGACTCTTGAGAACAGGCAGCCACTCTTTTGTCTTGTAGGGTCTGTGTTAGTAAGGATTTTGAGATATTTTGTCTTGCCAAGCACCTTTCTTAAATCTAGTGTTCTCAGGCTCATTTCTAATGTTTATTGCTGAGTAGAGGATGTTACTGAGATATCTGCACTTGTTTTGCAGGAAGAAGAAGGCAACACCTTCCTTTGGCTCTCCATTTTTGATGGTATGAAAAAAGAAAAAGGTTAGAGCTATGGTGGCCTTGACAGAAATGTTTGTTCCCTTAACCTGGGTGGATGGGTATCTTACACCATATAATGCATCTGCCATGACCATCCTGGGAGCCAGTGACAAAGAAGATATGCTGCCCACTTAATATCAAAGTAGTAAAACTCCAGTGCTGTGTCCATTATCCCACATCTTTCAGTGTTTGCAGGTTCCAAGTAATTCTCAAATCAGAGTACTACCAGAACAGGCAACATTTGGGTCTATTCATGCTTTAACTTGGGGTACAAGTCAAGCCACACTCCAGACTTCATAGTTCACTACAGTGCCAGTCGCAAAATAAAAGTTTTCTATTCCCACAAAACACTCCCATCTTCTTTAATCCTCAGAGTAGTGTCTTCATCATATGTCAAGCTTTTTATTAAAATCAGTTCTCAGTTGGTTGGGTATTTATTTGTTTTTCCCTCTCCACTCCCCTCCCTCCCAGTCTAATTTTAGGCAACTGTTATGAAAGGCTTTTTTTCTTTTTTTCAGGGCAATGTTAGTTTTCTAACAGATAGAAGTCCAAAGACAATTTTGGATTATTGATATTGTATTGTTCAACTGAGTCTTTCTGGGTTTTTATTGTGGATTTCCCTCATCACATAGGAACAATTAAACAGATGTGTCTGAGAAGTTTGCATGGCCAAACCCACTTCAGGTATCAGAAGAAACCTTGAGTCACAAATAGAGGTCTGGTGGCAGAGGATGGAACATCCTTAGTTTCTTTCCATGATGACAATACATTGATCATGCAGGAAGAAATGCAAAAGACTCTACAAAATTTGAAAATCAAATCTAGAAAAGTCAAACTCCATATAAAAGGAAAAGCTTATGCTAATATTTAAATTTTTCAAATAACATATCAATGGAAAAAAACCCACTGCTCTTGGGAGTCCAATTATTTGGTTATTACTACTGTAATGAGTTGTACATAGTACATAATGTTCAGTAAAAAGTTGGATTAATAGCTATGCTGAAAAAGAAACTGTAAGTTTTGCACCCTGATCTGCAGCCCCTCTGTCAGTCAGTCATAAGGTTTGAGGAAACAGAACATTCAGAAGCAGCTGCCTTGAAAAATTGAAAGATTGAATTAAATGATTGAATTTAAAATGCTATACTATACTGTAGACTGTCATCTGCATATGGTTATTGAGAGATAGATATCATAATCTAATAACAATAATTTGAATTCTGCCTACAGCTATGGGATAAATAAAAAAAGGAAGAGTGAAAAAGAAAATTTTGCAGAAATTGATATTGGTTTGCCGCAACTAATACATATTTCCTCTACTACAGCACTTGATTAAATAGTGGAAAGAGGTTACATAAATCAATCAGAGAATACAGTGAAACCTTCACAGGTCCTGTGATGCAGATGACTATTGACCCACAGCTACAGCGCATCATGTTTATTGCACCTTCCAGCCTTATTTGGTGGTTTGAACTTTCAGAATAGATTAATCTGGGCACAGAAGTCCTTAAAAATTGACCATCTGGAAATCCACCATCATTTCAGTTGTGTGTAATGTAGGAAACACAGCAACCTGCTGTTTGGAACAGGTTTTTAAAGTCTGCAGAACATTTCCTCCAGAACTGTTGGCAGTTCTTGATAAAGAAGTAAATGCCAGCAGAAAAAAAGAAATTATGATGAGAGTTGTAAGTGACACTGCAAAGAGATGGGTTTCTTTTGACATTTCAAGTTACCTGGCACTGCAATATAAGACAAAAGCATCTGCATGGCACAATAGAGTTTCAGGATTCTGTAAATCTACAAGTGTTTACATTGGGAAATTTAGGACGGTCAAGATGCTGTGGAATAAGAACACATGTGAAATAATTCCTAAAGAGTATGTTTAAAACATTTTTTTTATGATGGTCTATTCCCTGCCTTCAGCCTTCAGAAGGAAATATATGGAAAATCTATGTATTCTGAAGTAATAGCTCTGGGTTTGTCTTGGTGTAAAGTGAGAGCAGAATTTTGTCCTCTGCCTTCAGGCATATATCTTCATTCTTTTAGCTTCCATCCCTATAATACTCCATGAAAGCTATATGGAGTGGCATGAGCTTTGTGAACTGGTTAATAATACAATACAAGGAAAAAAAAAGATAAATATAAGTATGAGGGAATGGTTTCCTTTCCTTTATGTTTCTATTGTGTTTCAGAGAAGAAAGAAATTTCCTTCCACCAGGAGGGAAATTGCTTTGTGAGTAAAATGGCATTAGACAGTCTCCTATGAATTTTCTGAAAGCACAGAAGAGTAACAGCAAGAAAGAGCAAACAAATAGTGCTGTGTGAATAGATTTGAAAAGAAACCTTATTGTACAGCATGCATTTCAGAAGTTCTGGAGCCAGAAAGAATTGCTAGATATTGTGCCTAATATCAGGCCTTGGATTTTTCTTTAAGCAAATCCTGTTTAATTAAAACTTAATAACAATGACAACCCAGTCTTGACTTAAGAGTATTAGCAATTCTGTAGAACCTGCTGCACCATTTCACAAGTGGTCCAAAGTCAATTAGCTTCAAAGTCAGATCTCCCCACTTGATTTCTAGCTTGATTTGATCTAGCTTAAATTTCCAAGTACAGCATTTTTGTTTCATTTCAGATTTCAGTAAAGGTTTTGATGCTGTCTCTCACAGTATCCTTCTGGAAAAAATGTCCAGCACTCAGCCGGATAACTGAGTTACATGATGGGTGAGCAATTGGCTCATGGATCAGGCAGAAAGGGTTATGGTGAATGGGGTGATATCAGACTGGTGACCTGTCACTACTGGAGTTCCACAGGACCCCATTGTAGGGGGGGTGCACCTCAATATCTTCAGAAGTGACTTGGACACCAACTGGATGGGATACTAAGTTTGTCAATTACACAAAACTGGGAGGAGCTGTTGATTTGCTTGAAGGAAGAGAGGCCTTGCAGAGAAACCTGAATAAATCAGAGGGCTGGGAAATCACCAACCATAAGTTCAACAAGGGAAGTGTGGATTCTGCACCTGAAACAGGGCAACCCTGGGTGTGCGCAGAGGCTGAAGAATGAGAAATCAGAGAGCAGAGCCATGGAAAGGGTCCTGGTCGATGGCAAGTTGAACTCGAGTCATTGTTCCATGGCAGCCAGGAGGGCCAACCCTGTCCTGGGGTGCATTGGGCCCACCATCACCAGCCGGGCCAGGGAGGGGATTGTCCCTCTCTGCTCTGCACTGTGGCGGCCTCACCTCGAGTGCTGGGGCAGTTTTGGGTGCCTCAATGTAAGAAAAACATTGAATTATTTAGAGAGTGTCCAAAGGAGAGCAAAGATGGTGAAGGGCCTTGAGGAGAAGCCGTGTGAGTAGTGACTGGGGTCACTCAATCTGTTCAACCTGGAAGAGAGTGTGGGGAGACCTCACTGCAGTTACAACTTCCTCGTGAGGGGAAGAGACAGACACTGATCTCTCCTCTCTGGCAGCCAGGGACAGGGCCTGAAGGAATGATCTGAAGTTGTGTCAGAGGAGTTTTAGGCTGAATATCAGGAAAAAGTTCCTCACCCAGAGGTTGATCAGGCACTGGAACAGCTCCCCAGGAAAGTGGTCACAGCACCAGCCTGACAGAGCACAAGAAGCATTTGGACAATGCTCTCAGGCTCATGGTGTGATTCTTGAGGCCGTTCTGTGCAGGGCAAGGAGTTAGACTCCTTGTGAGTCCCTTCCAACAAAGCATATTCTGTGATTCTGTGAAATATCATATAATTTAGTATGTAATAAACAGCATCTGCTTACTGCACCATCATATTCACACTAACAGAAACAAAAGCATCACAGTGATGGCAATCCCAGGCATACTAAGTGAAAACAATAAAGTCAGATAGAATTCAAACCATGGTCCTGACTTTTTTTGAGAATATTGAAGAAGGTTTTAATCACCCATCACACAGGCCTTCATGAACTATATATAACATTTGCTAAGACATGATTAATTTTTTAAGTACACAATAAAAGCAGAGGATAGAATGTTTTACAAGGATGCCCTTGCACACAGGATGTGATTAACACATGGTGTGGGAATCAGTTGTCTCTTTGAATGTCCATCCTGGGGCTTCCTGAAAACGCTAATACTGGCAAGGGAAAAATTAAGATTAATATTACTTGAAGCAGAGTATTTTACTGTAGTAGAGAGCTAACTCTGCCCTTGTCTGTATTGATAAAAGCCCCCTGGAAATCAAAGGATCCATACAGTCAAGTTCAAAGTGGATGCTGATATAAATAAGGATCCTAGACTCCTCATGCCTGTCTCCATATATCTGCCCATGACAGCACAAGCACCCAAACTCATTACTAGGTTTGCTTTTTCAGTAGAAAAATGTATTTTGCAGGAAACTCTGATCTGTTTTCTAGCTGGCTGTCTTTGTCACTGTGACAAAGAACTGCATATTCAGGCTGCTATATATTTGATTCAATAATGATCCTCAAGTTACCTAAAGTTTCTCTAAAATGAGATAACTCTTTGGAATTCATGCTACCCAGTTCAGTCAGGAACTAGTTATGCGCTTTTTATGTTGCAATCAATAAAGCAGCCTTACTATAATATAGTATTGATATGATAAAAACTAAAATAGCCAGGACTTTGGATATACTGTCTGAACCACAAGTTCATCTACAATTTAAACTACAGACAGGCCATGAAATACTACAGCGGACACCAAGTTCACAGAAGACTATTCCCAAACTTTCTGCTTAATTCTTATGTGAGGCAACAAACTATTAGGGAGATATAATCATAACTGGCACTCTAGGGCTACATTATTATGAGAATCTTGTCCCAGGTAAAAGCTGACCTAGGAAAAATATGCATCAGGGGACATGGAGAATAGTCACCATGGTAGCAATAAGAGTAAGCATAATCAGGTATAGTAAATACTGAAAGTGTCAAACTAAAAGTGCTGCTCTTAAGGCTGAATGTCTACTATGAAATAAATTGAAAAAAAACAAAAACAAAAAACCAACTATTTGGAATCTATGCAGGAGAAAAATTTTATAGCAATATTACAGTTAACTAAAATTATCCTCTCTTATGATGTCTCAAAATGCAAGCACATATACATTTTAAGTAGGTCTTTGTGGGGCAAGCTGTTACTGCAAGTAAAGCAATGTGGTTTGAAAATATTCCTCTTTCACACACTCAAGATTTCTATATTTAAGACGTTTGAATGCACCTTCAGTACCACATGACCAGCTTTGCACAATCATTGAGGGTAAAAAGCAGATGATAATCGTCTATGTCTCTTCAAACTATTATGAACACCAAGGCTTTTGGAGACTTGTATGAATCCAATACTATTAATAGGAGCAACCACTGTATAAGTTTCACTTTGATGAGAAAATGGACTCAGGAGAATTTGTAACTTGAACTGCTCTTACCTGTGCTAGGGTGAGATGCATAATAGACCTTCAAAGGACTCACATCCCACAATTCCATGTCAAAGGAAATGCAGTATTTCAGCACTTTATCTCTTACCACTTTTTTACACTGAGAAATGTGTCTGCCTTCTAATCTTCTAACAAATATATATGTTACAAACTCTTGGGCAAGATATGGTGTGAGTTTGCAGAAGGACCAGTTAGGAAACATAAGACTAAAATGATCCTGCTCCTGAGGGAAGCTGCTAGCTTTTCTTGTGAAAAATGTAAAAAAGGTGGTGTTCGGTATTTTCCCATTCAGCAATGAGCTCTGCTCAAAAGATATGTCAAATAAGGCCAAGATTTTCTGTTCAATTTTGCCTTTGATATCCTCTTTGGAGAACCAAAGCCAATACGTTCTGCTCTTTTCCACATCCTTCCGTTTTGACAACATCCTGTATTTTGTCCAGATAATGTGCAAAACACTTTGCAGTAGGGAAAAGCAATGGTATGAACATACTGATCTGCAAGTAGTCCTTCTGACAAGATTAAATAGCCCTGGCTGAAGCAGAAAGACAGGAATAGTTTTCAATTAGTATGTTATTTTTTTACTTTTCTTCTTTCCCTTCCCTTCCTTTTAATGGATTAGATATGCACTTTTATTAACGTGAAGAAAAAATAACAATGGTTTGGTAGCCTTTCAGCATATCATAGCTTGATATGATCTGATTTTGTGAATTTCTTACACTTTAAAGCAAGAATTTACCTATGGATTGGTACCCTTACAAGAATAAAAAGCAGGGTAGATGACATGCATGAGTATGTGCCACAGTCATCAATTTAATAAAAAAGTTATCTTTTACTTCTACATAATTTTATAAAATACTCTTAGTGCTCAATCAGTTCTTACTTGTTTGTCAACTGTCTTTGACTGGCTTGAGTGAATGCATGAAAATGAAAAAGCTACTTTATTTGGACCAAATCACTTGTCACATTAAATTAGAGAAGTGAGCTGCTGTGGAGGAAATATTAATTAAATCAGGGAGAACTGTGTGCTCAAACTTCAAATGCATTTAGGACTGCTCTAGGGTAAAAAAAAAAAAAACAAAATGAGAAAACAATCCCGTCCTAAATTATATTCAGAAAGCTATAGCTAGAAGCAGACACAGTCACAGGCAGAAATCTGCCAGCTTGATACCAGTTAGATACCAGCATATTACTAAATGGATTTTGTGTTCAATTCCCCAAAGTTTTTATGGTTGCCTGATTGCCAGATGTTCAGTGGGCATTTGTGGCCATATGAAAGAAAGACAAAATTCCATATATATGCATATATATATATAAAATTTATGCTTATTTGTAGTAAGAAGGATCAATGTATCATATATCATTATCATATAGTGTATCTTTTTTTTAATACAGTCAGAGAG
>NW_005054297.1:27704639-27725620 GCF_000277835.1 Geospiza fortis
TAGAAATAAAACTTACTTCAAAGGGAAACAGTCCTGAAAAATCCATAGGTTCCTTTCAAAAGAAACAGTTCAACCCCATAAAAGACAAGTGTCTTGATTTCAAGCAAGTTCCTGCTGTCAGCATGATGTAAACAACATAACTCAACAGGACCAGGGTGTTATGGCCAGTGTAATGAGGAAAGACCACGATTTATAGGATATGAAGAATGAATGACTCTGTTGCTTTACTGTGATACCTGTGGCATGAAACATAAAAAAGTGAAAGCCAACTTGAGTTATTGCAAGTGTGCAGCATTTAAGTTTTCTCTTAATATATGGGCACAGTTCAATTGCTATAAAAGCACACTATGATGAAGGTGGAGGTCATCAAAGATATCCATTGAAAGCCAGCATGTAATTAAACTGGAGGATTCTGTGAAATTTACAAGTGATTTATTGTCTATGCTGTTCAATCATGAGTAGTAAAAGAATTTAACGATATTTATTTTCCCCCAAAATATGATTGGTTTTATACTTTGACTTTAATTTTTCTTGTTCAGTCTCTTCATAGTAAAGGGTTATATTGAACAGAGGTTATACTTAATCAGAAAAACAAGGAAAACCCCAAACAAATACCAAACTGCGTATCCTATTTATTAGCAATAATTTCAATCTGGGCAAAGAAATAACTTAGCATTCTTTTGGGGACACTAGAAGTCACTTTTTTTTTCTTTTATTTTCTTTTTTTTTTTTTTATGTAAGTAGGTGTGAAAATCAGGTTTTTGGTGTTAGGCAAGTCAGAATTGCCAGAAAAGAATTTCATATCATTCTTAGTGCATTGAAAAAAGACCAAACTTGTGTATCTGAAAATGTATTTTAGCTTTAATAAGTGGCACTAAACCTTTAGGTTTTTATTTATACCTCCCCTCAGCTTTTATGAAATTTTACCATTAAATCCCAAAATCATCTCTTCTCTGGTAAATTTGTGCATTACAAGAGTACACTCAGTTTACCTTTTCTGAAAAAACTATGATGTTGAGATATTGTTTTGTGCAAATTATCTCTGAAGGAATCACTCACACAAAACAGGTTCTAAGAAGAATAGTAAAAAAAATTTAATACAGAAAATTGTTATACATTGTTGTCAATTCATGTGTCCTTGATCATTTTGACTAAGAAAAAAATCTCTCATCGTCCTATATTGCTAGGAATAAATTTCTCTTCCAAACACTTGCATTTGCTTTTTTAACTGAACATTTCAAATGAAAAAGACATGCAGCAGATGAGACATGCATTTAAAATGAGCATCAGAGAAAAACATAGTTTATACACAAAACATGAGGAAAATAGCTGTTAGAACTAACTCTACATATGAATTTTTTTTATGTTGCCTTACTTTCAGCATGACATTTTTATATGTTTTGGTACAGAGGCCATCACACAGTGTTACCAAGAGGTGTTATCATCTGTCCCTGACAGGAAGGGTAACCCAGGTTGTTGTTAATAGATCTCTTGGGATCCGAGTAGATTAGAGTGAAATGACACTGAATGGTGTTTGTAAATATATTTATGTAGGGTTTATTTTAAAACAATATGGTTGAAATAGAAAGCAGGTATGTAGCCATGTTGATTATTTGTTTTATTTTTCCTATCAAAAAAGAAAGGAATAAAAAGAAAAATGCATGTTGGAAAGTAAAATAGAAAATAACTGAAAAATAAAGGCTGCTCCTAAGGACAAACTGCTCCTGAATGAAAGTAACAAAGTAATTGAAAGAAGTTAGTTATCTTCAGAACTCGGGAATAATCTAATATTTAGCAAATGAAAATTATTTCCTTTTTGCATCCATAAGATCTGCAAATCAAGATTTCTCTCAATCTGTATGCTTTTGTTTCACCTCCAGAGCAATTGGACCAGGGATTTTTACTTCAGTGAAATATTAGGAGTTTCATCAAAAGCTTGAAATCCATAATTTGTTTTCTGAGCACCAAAAATAGTACTTTTTGCTTCTTCATAATAAAAGCTAAGAAACAGTTAAGGGATATTTTTTTTATCATTAAATCTCCAATTAATTGAAAAATATTCCTTTATCTATAATCCTTTTGGAAAAAGCTCATCTTTGCTTCCTTCAATATCTGTTGTTCAAGATAAATTATGTAAGCCATGATACAACTAAGCATAACTCGTATCTTGATTGGGGTCTACATTGTGAAGGAGGCTTTAAACGATAATACTTTGCAGATCTTAGGAAGCCATGGAAATATAGGGGCATAAAGCCTCTGGCAGTAGTTGAAAAGTCCAGTGATCCCAGCACCCTATGGTATAAAAAGCAATCTGTGTAGTGAGAAGAGCTGCCTCAGCTCAATAGGGAGTGAAATCAGTGCCCTGGTACTGGGAGAACATTTTTAATGCCTGCAAATCCTCTATTGCCACATTATTCATTTGCGTCCCTAAAAACACTCCTACAGCTGCTTCATTCACTCTGCAGAAAGTCTCTTCTCCAGATGGTGTGGGTGGCCTACCAGAGGATGTTGCCAAATCAGATTCTGTTGCAAGAGGTCCAGGGCTGAGGAAAACACGAAAGAAAATTCGGTCTCCTCTGAAAATGTGGAACGTCCTTGTGAAGGACACAGAATTTATTTTTTTTTCAGGAAGAGAGTGTCTATTCTAGTCTGGAGCATAAAAATGTCAGCGAAGGGTTACAGCAGCTAATTTTCTCTTTGCTCTTGTTTCTCAAAGTTTGTGTAACTACTTACTCCCATTGGGTTAGATGAACTAGAGCTGAATGTATGGAAATTATCTTGTTTCTTCAACATCAGTTGGTCTGCAGGGATAAAACCTTTTGGCTTCAGTAGAGATATTGAGGCCAATTCCATGCTAACCTGTATCCTGTGCAATTGCACTGATGCTAACAAGACCAAGCAAGGTGCCTGCTGGGAAATTCAGTGATGTTGGTGCTGGGTTATGCAATACTTGGGGAGGTTTTTCCCTTGCCATAGTGCATACAGCTGGGAATGCTATTCATTAACACTATTTCTTTCAGAATCCCTCTGAACTCAGGATGTCTCTTCTTTCTGGAGTGGTGAAAAAACAAGTGCGCTATTATTACAGTTTTTGACACTGTCTTTTATTGGCATGAATAGAGATTATTTGGACAGCAGCAGTAAATGATGTGCAGTAAATCCATCAGGCCAAATTGGCAGAGATTATTAACTGAAGAGACAAGAGCGTTTTTCATCTGAAAATAAATGCGCACAATGTGGTAGCTATTGTTGTTGTTTGCATGGGGAGAGCCTTTTCATGCTTTTGATCCCTGAACATGAGTGGGGGAGCATTTAATTGCAGGATGCCTTTTACAGAACACACATTTTAAAACAACAAACATTTGTCCCGGTAAAACAAATGACAGTTTCTGTAATTATTTCTTCATGTGCCACTGAATGCTCAAATAAGGAACTCCTTATTTTCTGCTACAAAACATCCATCTACTGAATATCCCAGCTCCTAGTACTTTAGGTCCTAATGTTCTTTAGAATAACATGCAGTGTCCTATCATTTGTATATTATTTTATTGCTGGATTTTACTAATCTTAGATACAGAGGGGACGTTGCTGCAGCGCTGGGACTCTACTTCCAGACATCTCCTATTATGAAATGAAGGCACTTGATTAAATAGAAAATAATCTGCCAGCAGCCAGCTGTATTATTTAGCTAAAAGAGCTGCTGGTTTTCCCTCTTTTTCTAACTTCCTCTGCATTTGGAATCTGCTTCAAAAAATTTGCAGTTCTGCCTATCACTTCAGAATATATTAATGACATAATTTTTTGAATACTAAGGATACAAATAAATTTTAATTTTTTTCTGCACTTAAAATAGACATAGAGGAATAGTTAAATTTCACTATTAAGAAGGTCAAATGTTCATGATACACCATTACATGGGTGCAGGAACCTCAGCTTGATCTTGTCCCATCCACACTCTGGTTACTGACTCTCCTACTTGAAATAAGGAATAATTATCTTTGTACCTTAGTCATATCTCCAAGTATAGGAAATCATACCACAACAGAGACTTAATTGGAAGTACATTTATCTTTTGTCAATATTTGGCTGACCAAATTTCTCATTTTGGTCACTCATGTAGCTACTCTGGCAAAGATGTAGACACAGAGCAGGTCCACAGAGTTGACACTACAACTGGGGAAAGAATCCCGAGGGGACAGAGCTACTTCTGATGTACAGAGCTGGTCTTTCTGCCAACAGTTTTTCTGCAAGATACAGCAAATTGCCTTCGGGAGATGATTCAAGGAAAAAGTTTGTTTAATTATGTTTACCACCCTTAGGTAAATGTATACATATTATTCATTAATAAATGACCCAACATTCATTATAACAGACTAACCCTAAGATAAATGGTTACTCTGGAGTCTTGATGTACTACTTCATTCAGTGACTGCTCTGTAAAGCCTCTTTTAATTTTCCCCTGTAACTCAACTTGATAGCAATTCATTCTAAGCAATTTTCTTCAATCCATTTTCTGTTCTAGGAAACAAGTTTGTATAATGGTGCTCTTGTTCTTTGTGTCATTCAGACACTTGAAAATGTCAATCTGCTAATGTTCATTTTTTGTCATTAGATTCTTTTTTCTCTACCATTTCTAATCACCAAAAATACTTCTTTCATGCAGCTCAACACCTATTTAAGTGCTACCTCTTTTATTCCTTTGGAACAGAAGGAATGAGTGATTAGAAACATGTATTAATTATCCTTGTACAGATGAGAGGGTAAAACCAAACATAGGCTTTAGAATAGCAGAAGGAATATATTAAGAACTTTTATCACTCATTCTTCCATTTTAAACTGCTGTCTAATATTACACTAAATAAAATTTAAGTCATTCAAGGCAAAGTTTTAATTTCTTTCTTAATATGATACTTGCTTCTAAATTTTTATATTGTATTTAGGAAAAAAACAACTATGTTAAAGATGTTAATTTTTTATGGAGTTCAAAAAGCATCAAGTCATCCTGTGATGTTGGCCATCTCCAAGTAGAAACTCACACAATACACACAGAGGTAGGTATACAACAAAAATAAATATCCACTTACTTTTGAACCCAAGATTCCAACAATAAGTGGCTTCCTTTCATCTCAACAAAAAATAGAAGGGACAGAAAATTATTTCAAATCCAAAACTATGTAAAAGTCATTTCGCAAGATTAAAAATTCCTTTAGTTCCACAGTCATCAAGAATAAATCCTGGAAAAATAATGTGCAAAAAAGCCGCTCAGTAAAATTCCATTTCTCATTATCTTCCTCAGTAAAAACCCCAATAATTAAACCCATATCAAATAAATATAGTGTGTAAGTCCCCACTGGTCATGAGCAGAAAATTTCAAAGACTTTACTATATTTAGGATATCTGAGGCTGCAAAATGAGAATTATCATTAGGCTCAGAATATTGTGATTTTCATGTCTCTTGGGAGTGCACTACAGGAGGGGTAACCTGTAGTTTCTCCTCCACTGACATGTGCCCAGCCTCCGAAGCTGTGTATAAGATTTATTTTTTCCCCCATTCATGTCTGAGTCCAATTGAATGGAGAATGTAATTAATGTGTCTTCAGATATAAGAGAAGCAGTTAAGCCCACCATTGTGCCTGACTCACTACTCCAGAACTATAATTTCCAGCTAGAAAATGAAAAGCACAACACCAAAAAGAAACAAAAATGTACAAGGCAGGATCCTCACTTCATATACTGAGTTCTCCCTGAAACAGAACTAAGGCACAATACTACGAAAGTAAACTTACATCAATGAGCTTGATATCAGTCCATTTGCAAGGTCACAGAATCACAGAATCACTAGGTTAGAAGAGACCTTCAAGATCATCCCAGTCTTTTTTTTTTTAATTTATTTTGTCTTCCTTTTGGACAAAGTCAGTAAGTTTTATATCTCCAGAGCTACAGGGCACCAGGCTGCTGCTGGCAGCACCAGCTGAGGCCTGAAGGTCTCTGACCCAAGGAATGCTCCTGGTTCCTGGCTCTGCACACCAGCTGACTGTCCGTGCTGCTACCACACATCACCACACAGGAAAGCTCAAAGACACACTGCTCTTAGTACAGCAAGGTACTGCAGCTGCATATCTGCACCCAGCACCCATTTTCAGCCCCAGCTGAGATACCAGAAACGCTGCTGCTGACAGGTGTTTCCATCCTCTCCCTCCTTACATCCCAGTTTCACATGTTGATTAAGTTGTTCCTTCAAGGTCACATACATTCTGTGTTTCTGAATCTTTGTACAGACTCTGAATATTTCAGTTTGGTAATCAGAAATTTTTAGCATAATCCCATTTTACTCAAAATCAGGTTTTGGAATATCTTGTAACTGATCTTTGTTTTCTTTTAAGATAAGGCTGTTCATAAGCAAAAAAGACATCCCACTTATTACATCCTAGAGAGGAAAATTAACGCAAGGAGTTTTTGTTTAAAGATAAACAATTTAAATAATGAATGATAAGATACACCTAAGTAGCTGATATACATCAGGCTGCTTGTCAAAAATGGCCACTGTTAAAGACACATTACTTACCAAGATGGTCCTTTATGTTATGTAATGCAGTAAATTCTCTCTTTTATAAAGGGTTTTACTACACTTTGATACTCTTCTTCCCTCTTTTTCCTTTATTTTTCTTTTCAGTATTCTCAGAGTAGTTATATCAAGTATTTTACAGATGAATTCCTGTTGTTTCACAGTCTTTCATCTAGAAAGGGATAGCAAACATTTCAATATTTATTTATTTATTCTGAGCTCACGCCCTTCATTTTCTGATATCTCTTCCTAGAAGTCTAATTCCTAGAATTACAGTGTTTTATCTGCACATTAATATAAGAAGAGGAATGCATTTGTAAAAGAAATTATGAGAGCATATGGAGTATAAAAAAATGAAAGGGATAAAATACTCATTTTTTATTTTTAAAAGGAGGGGGAGCATCCTACATATAAGAAATATTGACATGAAAAAATGTATTGGCACAAATATTTAATGAGAAAAATAATCCTATGCTGATTATTTAGAATGAAAATATGTAGAAAACTTATTTTTCATAATGAATTATGTCAATTTATATTACCAGACGCAGTTGCTTCTGAAATGCAATGGTACCATAAGTTACCTGAATGAGTGTCCCATTTAGTTTGATCTAATTGCTACCTCCTGTAGTAGGACATTCCTTGAAGTTCCTTGGAAGAATGTCATAATATTAACCTGCAATAATCACATTTCCAAAATTAGAACTCCTTTAGAAGTGAGGTTAAAAGAAACAAACCATCACAGAATACCTTTGTCAGAGTATTTTTCAGTCCACATGTAAGGCATTTACCATCGACAACTTGTTTTCAAGTTCATACAAACTCATCAGAAAAAAACCCCATCTATACCAATCCTTAGAATAAAATGTCTCGGATTTTTTTCAGAAATGTTTCCAAAAAACACAGCAAATGCTTTGTTAGTTCCTATGTGTTCATCATCTATTAAGGTTTTGGGGACTCAAAGTACTTGAGAGGACTTTTTAGTGTTGAAAATAATACAACAAAAAAGAATTACATCTGGTATTTCAGTAAGTGCTGACAAATTTAATAGGATAAAAGTCAAAGCTGGCATTTCAATAGCTAGTAGTAGGGTGAATTGGAGAAGTAATAATATACAATGTCCAAAAAGCTTCAGGATTAGAAGAGTGAGATCAGGAATAGCCAAACACTAACTAAACCAATAAAGAATTCAGCCTGAAGAGGTTCTCTTTAGTTTCTTCCAATACTTTAAAAAGTAGTTATTGTGGGGGTTTTCTGGCTCATTTTTTTTCTTTGTAAATGAAAATCATTATGGTTCATATCTTCTCCATAAGGAGAACTCCATCTCAATCATCTTTTGGTATAATTTTACATTTTAAAATAAGGTAATGAGATAATGAGAAAAATACTATTAATATTTTTATGGGGTTGAAAATCCTGACTAATTTACAAAGCAATTTTAATTTTTGTAATTGTTTTCAGATTGTCTCATTTTCACTGTGAAGTTTTTTTAAAAAGTATTATTCCCTACCACATTTTCTATTGGTTAGAATATCTATTTTCCCTTTCTGTGACCTGATAGGAATCCATAAACTGAAATTTTTAAAAGAACCTTTAGCTTTTTAAACTACTTTTTTGCATTTTTATGTTTTCTTCTGTCCAAGGTTTCTAGGTAAAACAACTTACTTTCTATGCACTTTTCAAATGACCCAACTGAAATTTAGTAGGGTATGTTAATGTGCAGATTTTTAAAGTGAGGCAAATCAGTGAGTGGGCTCAGAAAGAGCATATTAGTTTAAAAAGGGAGAAACTTATTCCTTAAGTAGCTCTTTCAAATGGGAAGGAAAAAGTCCTAGCAATCTTCATAGAAATGGGGTTTTTTTCCTACAATGTCTGATCTTAGTAATCTTTAAGGATTTTCAAGAGTCAGCCATGAATAAAACAATACTGGAAAGAATTTGAGGTCATGTTTAATAATAGGTAAGTTGATTGCATGATGTATCTGAGGAAGATTTAACAGATAAGAGAGTGAAAATTGATGTAAACCTTAATGATGTAGAGAAAGTGCCTAGTCAACTGGAAATCAACTGATTATTATTGTATGCTAGGAGTAACTAATTGATACTGTGTATTTTTTAATTCAGTAAATTATATATTCTTCCTGCTATAAATCCAGATTTACTACCCAAAGCGGGAACATTTAATTAAAATTTTATGGTAACAGATTTCTGTGTTATATGCATTTTCTGTGTTGCAAGCTCTGAGATGCTTCAGGAGGATGAGGAATGCAGTGCAATACCTTATGCCATGGATCAAAACAGCACACTCCCGCAGTTTGTCTTGAAGGACAAACTCATTTTAACCCCTCACTATGAGCTAGACCACTGGGAATGAAAGACAAAAACCTCTGAATGACCACTTTTTTTGGCAGCTCTTTAATTTGTATACTCCAAAGACTCTAGATTGGACCAAGATCCAACTGCAGGAGCAGCTGTTCATCAAAACCAGAAATACACTGATACTCCTCTTAATCAACTTCTTATGCAGGTAGAAGCTGACAGCAATGCATAGAGCACACCTGGGGCAATTGCAAGAGGCAGTGAACTCAATGTGTCAGTTAAATAACTAATGAGTTATTTTTCGGTTTACATCAAGAAACTAAACAACGCTTGAGCAACAGTAATCCGATGAATGGTAACAAGGTGTTTTTTTCCCCTCTCACATGAGTATAGCCTAGGAGACGAATGAAAATATCATAGAAACTTAAAAAGTGAACAACTTAAAATGTTCTAGTTCTTCAATGAAAGGCAATAGATCCCTCCTAACTAGAGGAAAACAGATCATTCAGGCCTCTTGAATAAGAATACAAGTTTCTTACATTTAAAGTAATCAAGTTTTTTTCCTACAAATTCTGAATAAGTATGAGCAGCACAAAACTTTATTTATGGAGGGCAAGGGAAAAGGAGGTGACTAAAAATCAAAATGGCCTGCATCGTTTTAACTGGAAATGTGAATATTTCTCTGTGGTAGTGTTCACAGGGTCCCAGCACGAGGGAAGAGATGAGAATCTTGACTCCATGTTTCAGAAGGCTGATTTATTACTTTATGATATATATTATATTAAAAGAAAATTATATACTAAAACTTACTAAAAGAATAGAAGAAAGGATTTCATCAGAAGGCTAGCAAGGAATAGAAAGGAATGGAATGATAACAAAAGCTCGTGACTCTCTGAGAGTCGGAGCCAGCTGACTGTGATTGGCCATTAATGAAAAGAACTGCATGAGACCAATCAAAGATGCACCTGTTGCATTCCACAGCAGCAGATAATTATTGTTTCTGAGGCCTCTCAGCTTCTCAGGAGAAAAAGATCCTAACTAAAGAATTTTTCATAACATATGTCTGTGACACTTCTCTAGGGAGACTACTGTAGAATTCACATGTGATTTACATGTCAGAACCTACCTGGTACAGGAAAGTGCCGAATTGTCTGCAGTCTTGACTCACAAAGAATGTGTGAGGAAGGTAGTAATAAGGAGAGAATTGGTCCAAAAAATTCAGACCTCAGTATTAAGTGAAGTCTTCCAAAGGGAACAAGAAAAAAAAAATAACCCAAAAAACCAAAAGAGAAAGGCAACAGGGAAGCAGAATAACAGGGCTAAATAGGGACAAGCAAGCCTGGTTTTTTTGCCAGTTTTCAAATTAATGAGATTAGAGTAAGCAGCAATTACAAGCCAAATGGCCTAATAGCATCTATCTAATATCATTCTTATAGGCAGAGAGCTTAACACCAAATGACTGCAGTTAGACTTAGATATTAAAACTTGTAGCATTTCTATGATTTTCCTCTCTATGTGCAGAAAAGTAATTTTGTTTATTTCTTTTGTTTGGGGTATTCTCTGAATTTACTGCTATTGTTACAGTTTGATCCTGCAGACACAGATATGCAGATGCATTGGATTCAAGGCCAGATCCACAGATCCAATGCTTTCACGATAGAAGCCCCTTCCCACTGTTTCTGCTGGAGAGAGAATGGCCATGATGGAGGGAAATGCTGCTAAAAAAGCAGTCATCACCTCTTCAGCCTGTGCTCAGATTTACTGTGTTGAGGGAGTCAGACTTACACTGATGCTGACTCTCTCAACTCTGCAGACTTCTGGCAGTCTTGGGTCTGTTTAAATTTATTTTCACATTAGTTTTATCAGACACCATGCTTAATCATGCTTATTTCAGTTTTATGCTTTTGTTATTGTTATGGTTTTTTATTTGTAAAGCCCAAGATAAATTTATTTAAAATCTCCACATATGTACACATACACAGGGAAATACTCCACAAAATTTGTCTTGCTGAATTAATTAAATATTTGTTTGAGTTTCTCTCTTAAAAGTTTGCTAACAGACTCTTGGAAAGCTACAAAAAATTTTATCTTTTCTTTTTCTTGACAAAAGCTTAGCCAAGTTTTATAGCTGCTTTTCAATCTCATCTTCAGCAAAGGACTTCGATACTGAGGGGTGGAAGTGTCACTTATGAATTTATCCTCTCCCCCAAAAAACTATTTCCTCTTATTTTCTGTGTTTTCTCCATTTCTCAGGCATTAAGATACATAATTTATACAAAATAAACTTCAATTTAGTTTTAGTGAGGGTGTTTTCACCTGACATCTTATTTCCTGGCCATTCAGGATTTGCAGTTCATTCCTGATGAGACCTGAAACACTGTTTTTAGTTCCCATTATAGAGTTACATGGCTTTAAAAGATGAGTGATCACATCATAAGTGGAATCTTCTTAAATGAGCTGAATCCTCCTGTGAAGTACCAAAGTCCCCCTGCTAAGTGTCATAGCTACTTTATCTCACCTATATCAGAGCATGGTACAAGTGAAATAAAATGAATAATCTCATGTTTCATAACATCCATCAGAGATATCTTTGTAGTGTCCATGTTGTACTCAGGTCTGCAGTCAGACTGATTAAGAAAATTTAAGGCTTTATCTTCTTCTGGTTAATAGACATTCTAAAAATAAGGAAAAAGGCAAGTAGCCCTCAAAATCAATACATCACTTAAATTGCCATGATGTGAAAATACCAAATGCCCAAACATGGGTATGAAGTTTATAATGTGTTGGAAATTTGCATCCTGGCACAATGAATAATGGCAGGCAGATATTTAAAATCCAAAATGACAAACCCTTCTCTGGCAATTTGCCTTGTACCCAGCAAACACCAGTCTCCTCATACCCTTCTACAGGAAATCAAATACTCTGGGACTTGTTCTGTGGCTATATTGGAATTCCTTTATGGGCTAAGACTTCTGATATCAGTTATATATTTGTAGTGTTTGTTTATAGGGCATTTTATGAGGCCATAAAACAGGCTGTGGGTACTCTGGCAGGGTTGCCAAATTTCACTGTGACAGTAAATGTGCTGCAGTGTGATCCACAATTCACTTCTGGAACAGGCTTAAAATGAGAAGGAAAAAAAAAGTCTCTGTAGCTTAGTAGAAAGTTTCCTAGATTAGAATTTTATGAGACTAGAAATTTAAATTGTACATATTCTAACTGCTATTTAAGTTTCCAAGCCACTCATCAGAGATGACATTTAGAATGCCCACAAGCCATCACTTAAACTAGGTATTTAGAGTAATTTTCTTATTTTACATTAAAAGTAATTCTTTAATCTTTCCACCAAAAGTCTTCTACTCTGGGCAGAAGTATTATTTGTTGGAATGGAAATGCCCTACTTTCAAGAAACAAGAGTTGTCATTTTATTGACAAAATAAATGCCTGCTAATGGGGCAGCACTGTGCTAGAGTGGGACCAACTTCAAGGGTGGCATTAATCTGGTGCTCAATGACATAAAAAGACATAAGCCAGAAATACAAGGATGGCTAATTGATTTTCTGTGCTTTTAAGAAGAACCTCTCAAAGAAAATGGCCTGCCACTTGCAGGAATAGATTTTCTTTATAGTTACCCTGACCCTTTTGTGGTAAGTCCATGAGGATAGAGCTGCAACAAATTAATTTTTGGGATCTTCAAAAAGTGGCAGTTGCATGTACGAAATCCAGGGGAGATCATTATGACAAATTCTACAAATGAAGTCTTCAATCTCTTTTCAACCCTGTTCAGCGGGAGAGGAGGGTTGGATACAGAGCAGCAGCACCTGGCTGGTGTGCCTGTGTCTGGAACACAGTGAGGCTCCATTTGAAACTGAGTTCCAATTACAGCTTGGGAATCATACAAAAAATTTGAAAGATAAGAGAAGGTAATACACATACTCTCAAGGGTTGCAACTAAGAAGAGGAATTTAATTGAATCAGTTGGTGTCCTGGTGCACAGTGCTGCAGTAACAGAAGGGTCACTGAATTCTCCTTTGAAGCAGAGTGCATGTTGATGTTTGCAGTTGATGCAGGAAGGTAACTTTTAAAATTTATTTGTGAGACAGCAGGAACTTGGATTTGCAGTTAAGACATAGGATATGATCTTCCTCCACCACCATCACCTTCTCTTCATTTTATTAATAAAAAGCCTGAATCCCAGGCTCCATCAGGACTAAAGAGATGAGTCAGAGTACCCTGGATGCTCCCACATGGTTACAAATACCAGCCAATCACAGAGGAAAAAACACCCTAGAAAATCCCAAGATTACAGATCCATGATTACAGAAATAGAACCACAGAATTACAGAATCACATTTGGATTGCAAGGGAACTTAAAAGTCATCTAGTTCCGACTACCTCATCATGGACAGATGCTTTCCCCCAGACCAGGTTCCCTAAAGTCCCATCCAGCCTGCCCTTGAACATTTCTAGGGATGGGGCATCCACAACTTCTCTGGGTGACCTGTTCCAGTACCTCACCACCTTCACAGAAAAGAATTTCACCTAATATCTAACTCAAAACTACATTCTTTCAGTCTAAAGTTATCTTTTGTGTCCTGTCACTATCTGTCCAGATAAAAAGTCTCTCTCCAGCTCTTGTAAGTCCCTGGCAACTACAAGGGCTCCCCAGAGCCTTTTCTTCTCTATGTTGAACAGCCCAAGTCTCTCATCCTGTGTTCATTGGAGAGCTGCTCAAGCCCTCTAATCATCCTCATGGCCTTCCCCCAGACTCATTCCAGCAGCACAGTGGCACGTGAAAAGGCAGGAGCTGCTGTTTGGCACAGAGTGGCCCAGGATAAGGCTTTGATTTGTGCACACATTCTTTCCACTCACCTGCAGGTGACAATTTAATGACAGCTGCTGAGAGGACTTCCAGACAGTCAAACCACACATGATGAGGGTTCTTCATCTGCAAAGCCATCAGGGGCCTTGCTGCAGATAGAGGCAGAGGTTTCTGCACAGTGGTGACAACAAAAGTCATCACTAAGCACTGGACATGCAGTTTTCCTTAGCAGGAAATGTATGCATTTGTTACTGCGCTCCTCACCTGTGAAGGCCACAAAGATAAAAGGGATATGGTAGTTAAAAAGAATGGCTTTCCATGGATACCAGGATGAGGGCATGATTGGATTGTTATTGTTAATGTAAATAATTGAGCAATCTATGATTTCCTTGTTAATAGTTAAGAAGTCACATCACACTAAGTACACCTGCAGTTACCACCAGCCAGTTACAGCATGCCAGAAAGTCTAGGCCCAGGAGATGTGCATAGAAATTCAAATTTCAGAGTTATCACCAGTGATCTATGGGCCAATTAATATACAAGGTGGTAGAAATCAGAGAAATCTCCATTGTCCTTAGGTACTTCACAGGCAAGATGTGCTGAGCTGGGGCTGCTGATGAAGGCTTTCACACCAGATGGGACAATGTAGAAGTGCAATTTTCCTACATTGTTACTTTCAAATGGTGTAAATCAGAGGAAACTCACATCAAGAAGGACAGATATGGTTATGTCCTTGGTGTATGGAAGATCCAGACCATGTCCAGCAATGATGCTGGTCTGAAATTACCGGTCAGACTGAGTTATCAATAACCTGCAAATCAGTAAGCCTGCAGTAATCCGTTGGTTCTCTGGGCTTTATATGGGTCCAACCCAGCCAGCTTGAACCCAAGCCCAACACGGACTTGCATAGACGTCGGACAAAAGACAGAGAAGCGCTCTTCCCACGTGGGTGCATGCATCCTCTTTATTGGCTTGAGACAGGACACTAATGCAACGGCAACCACCCAGGCAGCAAAAAGGACGTGGCCTCCTTGCAGGGCAGTTTTATACCCCAGGAAGGGGGCGGGGAAAGAGGACCGTGGCCAATGGGATGCCACTGGGGAGGGGCGAGGGGAGGGGTAACCACTGGGCCGACCACCAGGGGTGCGTGGGGAGGAACCATGTGATAGGAAGGGGGGATACACCATCCACGTGACCCAGTAACATTTTTTTCCATCACCAGTGCAAGGATAGCTAAATAAACTGTTTAGTGCAATACAATATAAGCCATTTAAAAATTTCATTGCACTGCAGAGAAAATAAGCTAGATATAAACACTCCAATTGTTTGGCTCCAGTTTGAAAATAAATAGGCAGAAAAAATAAAACTGAGAAAGCCACTTAAATTCAGTTTATATAAAACATGCATAGGCAATGAAAATTTAAGTGAGGTCTTAAACAGCATCAGCTCTTTTCTTGCCCCTTCATTACAGAGGAAGGAACCAATTCAGAAGTGAAATGTATTTAATGTAGCCATATACTCTCTAAGGACAAGAAGTGCAATGCCCTAAAAAGGCCCATATGAAGACTCTGAAAATCTTTTGGAAAGGCAGGTATAATCCTTATAAAAATATTATTAGGCTTTGTTACAAAAAGAAAAAATACAAACACTTCAGTGTCTTAGGAAACGATCTTAAAATCAAATAGATTACTTAGCATGTCCACATTTTCTTGCTGTTTCTTTTGACATATTTCATTTTTAAGTGCTGGGTTCTGTGTAGTGAGGGTTTTGAAGAGTCAAGCAGCTAGCACTCAGATTTCTAAAAATAGAAATTCAGGATTTTGAGTGATAGGTAAACTTTCTTTCATTAAAATATATTATACTCCCTTATATTTTCTTTATTTTTATTCCTTTTCTTCAGGCATGAGCTCTTGCTAAGAAAATATTCGATCAGGATAACAATAACTTAATTTTAGACTTCACAGCTTAAAAAAAGTATAAAAGGAGGAACTCAATACATTCATCTAATTCATATCACATAATACCCTCCCTTGAAGAACTGCTTTTATGTAGATTTCTGCCAACTTCACCATTGAAAACCTACTTTTAAATTCCTGTCAGGTGCTTTCTGCTTGAAGGGCTCCAGTGTGTGGGTGGCTGTTTTTTCTTGTATGTGCCATGATGAGTCTCCTCCTCTGAGAGCTGGGGGAGGAGGGAGGAGGGAGTGTTTTTCCTCTTTTCGTTTCACACCACATTTGTAAAATGAGAGACAAAATGTCCTACCTCCTGAAAAAACCGTCCTGGAAAATTTTAATGTTCCAGGAAAAAACCCTAACAATCTAGTTTATGTGCTGGAAATTGATATCATACTACCAATCTGCTATTAATGTTTTGGCAATTTGGATTATTGTGTAAAAATCTGTAATCTGAATTTGTTTATGTTTCCTTCTTCAGATGAGATGGAAGAAGGCAATTTCATTTTATCTACCTGGAAAGCATGAAACAATTTTTCCTGACTTTGGGTCTAAATGGGATGGAAAAGATTTTAAAGAACCTATTGACAAACATGAAATTTATAAAACCAGATCACACACAGTTTTCTAAGTAAGACATATTGTTGCCTTTTTATTTGCTTTATTTTATCTTCAAAACAGATTAAATGTCCTGGTAGCAGGCTGTGTAAATTCCACTTGGCAGAAGTTTCTGTAACAACGTACCCTTTAAGGGGAGACATCTTTGTAAATGAGTGTGCAATGGAAAATATGCAACTGGAAACTTTTAAATACTTTCCTTGCAAGCCAAGGGACATCCCAGCCCCAGTTAAAGTTCATGAGCAGTTTGCACACTGAGGCTCTGAGTGGGGAGTCACATCAGGGTATCCCAGCAGCAGCATGGGTGCAGTCTCTGGAGCAGCCCCATGCTACCTCAGTCTGCCAGTGCTCCTAGCCAGGTCATTGTGCTTTATTTGATCAGTCATGAGTCAAGGAGCCCAACACTTTTAATTTGCTTCATGCATAATGCTTGCTGCAAGAATTAAGCTTGTTGCATGATGGGGGGCATAAATTATACTACCATCCCCTTGACAACATTTTCTTCTGGTTTTCCCAACAGTATAAAAAGCTCTGTGATAGGTACTCATATCACAGTAAATGCATAACATTATTATTCCCCGTGCAGTTACATCTTAAGTTTCAAGCTAACAAGTTAATTGTGTAGAAGGAAAATGAGTCTCAAAAAAGGTCAAACTTAGAAAGGTAAAAATCACATAAATTTTTCAGTTCTCCTGGTTCAGAAACTGAAGCCATGTTAATCATCCTGTGTTGACTGTGCTCCTACCTTTACCTCTGCTGATTCTGAGCAGTGGGTACTTGTTTATCAAAGAGATGCTGTTGAGAATTGCCTGGGTGTGAAGAGCTGTCAGCACCGCAGAGGGTAAACGCACAATTCCCTTCTGCTCCTCAATGACTCAGAAGTGGATTTTGGGTCATAATTTTAAAAAAAGGGAGTCTTGAGTGTCACCATAGGTAACCTACTGCTACTGTCAAAGGAAAGTAGTCTATGTGGGTCAGCTTAACTAAGTCTTCTTCCCACTGCATTTCACCCCATTGCTCCTTTTGCCTGACTGTCTCTTTCTCCAGCAACCTCCCAGCTAGACGGCTGGGCACTGTCTGCAGCTCCTTCCTTATCCCATTCTCCCACAGTCTGAGCTCCCTCCTGGTTTTACCAAGCACCATGTACTCTCAGCCAAGCCTCATTTATATTTTATTGTGTGATTTGCTATTTGTTTGTGGCATGCTTTTTAATGCCTAGGCTGTTCATGAAAATGATGAGAAACAGTCCTTCCTCATTGTCTCTGTTCCCTAATCACCGCTGAAAAGATGCTGAAAATCTCGTGGGTTAGCTACAAGAAGCTGGGCCAGCAATGTGTGCACTTTCTTATAGTTGGCTCGAGAGTTGGTGACATTCTCCTCCTAATTAAGGAACATAAACTCTGCTACCTTAATTACAGCAAGATGCAAACTATAAGGACTTCAGCACCTACATACTGATATAGTTGTGTACACCTGAAGGAATGCATTTATGTCATTGGATAGAGAAGGGAAAAAATCATACCCTCTGACAAAATGTGCTGGTCCATAATCCTTCTGTAAATGAAGCCTCAGGCTCATTCTTCCCAAACAGCTGCCTCTGGCTCTCTCTGCTTGATGCAAACTGCAGCCTGTCAGTGTGAGGATTGGGCTCCCCTACATACCACCTGCAAACCATGAGAGTGCTGGTGAATGCATATACAGGCCCAGTGACCTGAGGATGCCGATTCCTAGGTTAAGCCAAGAGAAAAATATGGAGGCTTTTGAGCTTTGCTGTTCCCCAGTGCTAGGGATGGGGACTAATAGGGTAGGGAGTAACAAGACAGATATTAGCAACTCTGCCTTGAAGTGAGCCTAACGGATTCACTGGAGCAGATAAAATTTTAGGTGCTTCATCCTGCTGTGTGGAGGCTGCAGTTAGGGATGTTGCAGGGGCTCAGGTCCAGCCCTGCAGTGCTGTGCTCCTTCAGGGGGAGCCATCAGGCCCAAGGGGAGCACTCATCCCACACACCCCCTCTCACTGCAGGGCAGAGGCTGCCTGGCACAGGCACAACCAGATGAAGGTGGCATCTGTGCCTGGCCCCAGCTCAGAGCTCAGCAGGGAAACCCCCCACCCCATGCAGAGGATATGTGCAAGGACAATTTTCTGAGGAGTTAACGCCATGAAGGTTGGGGGAAATGGGGCGTTGTTCCCCATTACTTGTGGAAATCAAGTTCTTGAGCAGTTGCCAAGGGGGACAGAGCAAGTCCTTGGGGTGCTGGGGTACACCGACAGCTTTGGTGCTCTCCTGCACTGCAGTTCAACATAAAAGCAAGTGGCAGCTGCTGGTTTTGTGTCTCTCCAGGCAGAGAGCTGCATTGGACAGACCAAGCTGACACCAAGGGAACTTCATTCCCTCTCATAGCCACAGTTGGGCTGCCTGGGACAGCTCAAGGGATGCATGAGGGACAGTGCCTTGTCAGGGTCTGCCCCCACACAACTGCTGTGCTCCACACAGGCCAGCAGATTTCAAACAAGGGCAAGAAGAGCCCCCTTCCTTTCTAGCAGCTGAGGGAGAACTTGATCAAATCCAGATTTGTTCAGCACATCAGAAGATTGCACCCACGGGATGCTCAAGGTCCCAAACCTGATTTTAATTGATGTTTGCCTCTGTTTGTGGCACTGATACTCTGGGAAGGATATTTCATTTGTTCTTCTCAGCTAGAAAGGTGTCTGACAATCCCCTGCAAGGGATTTTAACACTTACCTCTCCCACTACATTTTACCAGCTGTTACATTGCAATATTGTTGCTGTAATAGCATGGTGTTGTACCTCAGGATGTTCTGAGATGTGTCTGAAAAGTAGGTTATGGGGTTAATTGTATTTTAGAAGTGTTTTCTTCAGCTACTTTCAATTGATGATACAATCTTTCCTTTACAAAAAAAAAAATATTCTCCCCTCTTCCTCTCTCATTTTCTGAATAGCCTGTTCAGAGGAAGTGCATGTAGAGCTCTCATGCACCTCACCAGAGCCTTATTCCAAAGTGGGGATTATCAGTGTTTTGGGATTAATGATAACAGTGAGAAATCCTCTAAGCACCAACCTTTATAAAACAAATCTGGCATATTGCAAGAGGTATTCCAGCCAAGGCTTTTTCTGTGGAAGAATTAATGATGTCTCGCTGTGAAAAAATCAAAATGGCTACTCTTAATGCAGCAGGACTATGAAGGCAAAGGAGGGCAGTGACAGCAGAATCTGGCACACCGAGATATGCGCACAAGTGGGCCCTTTGGGGTTTCTCAGACTGAATTTTAGGAAGTTTAATCTATCTTCTTTGTTATTGCTGTTCAGGAGGATCTAGATGGTATTCATGATAAAGCAAAGTTTCACATGGGGACATAATGTAGAGCAATAAATGTGTTTCTCACCAGGGCTATTAGACCCTTTTTGAATGTAGAAGCACCTTTAAAATACATCCCTATTGTGATGAAGTCATCTAGTTCAGTGTATTACTCACATAACTGGTTTTGAATATACACTCACAATGAATCTCCAAAGAGATATTTATTTGAATATGTGGTTTCCTAGCTCAATGCTATTTCTGGAAATATGCTTAGCACATTTAATATTTATCTCAGTAAAAAATATCTTCTATATTTCAAGGCAATTTACAGATATTGTGTGCAGCTGTAGTTCTTATTTTAAAGAAATATTTCACCTGATGCTTCAAATATTAGGAATTATGCTAATAGATAGCCATGAAAATGAAACTTGTTACAGGGACTGGGCAGGTCACCTTAAGCATGCCAACTACAGGAATTCATTTTCTCCTCTGAGAGTTCTAGACCTGACCAGCATCCAACACTGGAGACTCATTGGTGGATGTTAGATATGATTAGGCACAGCAGATTCTATATTACTGTGTGAGTAAGAGAGCTGTGGCACCAGCCAGAGGTTAATAGTTCCTCAATTTTATCCTGCCTAGAAAAGCATAATTAAAATAGAAACCTGCTAGAGGAGTTTCCCAGGTGACTTGAGTTATTGGCTTCACCTGCACATTTTGCACCATTTCTCCATCTCTCCCAACTTGTGCCAGAGTAGAGCCAGGCCTGGATTTTTATTATCAGTTTCCTGTAGCTGTTCCCTTATGTGAAGGGGCACAGAGAGCAGGAGCATCAACCATCTCTATATTTTACAAAGCTCAGATCAAACAAATTCTCTTCTTCTTGGGATATTCCCAGCCTGAAAAAGAAGCAGATAAGGCATAGTCCAGGTTTCAGATCTTCTTTTTTGCCTTGAATTCAAGTGGGGTTCATATAAACGAGACTTATTTTATATATTTCTATCTATATCTGTATATCTATCTACACCAACATAGATTCATATATACATATACATACATATATATGCACCTTTGTTTGTCTGTCTATCTGTCTGTCTATCTATCTATCTATCTATCTATCTATCTATCTATCTATCTATCATCTATCTATCTATCTCCATCCATGTTTCTCCTCCTGAATTCCCCTCTTCCCCTGCAGTATAACAAACAGAGAATAGGGGATCTGCTAAATAGCTGTTCCTGATCTGAAATGAGTGTTCAAATTAAAAATCTAAGAAGATCTTATTTCTCCCTAGAATAAACAGAATATCTACCCTGATGTGAAACATATATCAAGGTACAAATTGCATGCAGACCACCCGGACTGGTAATACAAGAATTCCTGC
>NW_005054297.1:27725630-27733574 GCF_000277835.1 Geospiza fortis
AAGTCCAATTTATATAGTTATTACTTCAGTCCTGAGTGATTTCATTGCTATGATGATCCTTAACTAAACCATGCTTTGGATATCTGCTATTTCCTCACTGGTTCCCCTTTTCTACAGTAAGAGGTCTTTGGAGTAAAGTTTATTGAGCAACCATTTAGATTAAAAACAAGTTAGGACTAAATGTTTGTGTATGGCCAGAACTTACACTTGTATATACTTGTAGATGCCATAAATAGGTCTGCCTCAGTGTGTATAAATGTAAATGCATAAAACATGTGTTTGTGTACATCTTGAGATGAAAAACTCCAAAAATACTGTAAGAAGAGTGAAAGAAGAAAAGAAGTTGTTACCCAGGAATCAAAAGACTTCATGCTCTCTCAGAGTGAATGTGTTGCTTGTGGGATATTTAAGGCTAACAGAGTAGTTACAAATCTGCAGTATATTTAGCATTACAACAAATGAAATTTATGTGTATAAATCACTGCTCTTTAAATGCTGCCTTATTTCTAAGAGGTCTCATAAATCCTTTCCCTGAATCATCTCAAAACACATTCAAAAAGCGGATATACTCTAATTAGCTAGAATCGACCACTGGAAGATATTTCAATTTTTGTTGGAGTGTCTCAAGCCAAAAACGTCAGAGGATGGGATCTAATAATTTATATTAGCTGGAGTATAGACTAAGTTTTATTTAAAAGCTCTTTTGCACAGCAATAGACTGACTATTTCATTATCTGAAACCTCATGCTGAACCTAGGCAGATTTCCCGAAACATTATCTTAATGCTCGCACAAATGTAATTACTACTAAATCAATATTTTGTATTCAAGCCTAATTACAGTACATGAATTAGAATACTCCTAAAGAGATGTGTAGTTGGCTGCTTAGTAGACTTTAGCTGGCTGATATTTAAATTGACAAAGTATCTCAGCTTTGGCTGCTCCACTGTGAGTACACAGCGTTAGAATCAAATTTTGCTGGCTTTGACAATTGTCACATGCGTGGTGCGTCTGCAAAGAACTACCAGTCTTGTAAAGCCAAAAGAGGTTCTCAAGGAAAACATGACTCCTCTTTTTCAGATGACATTCACACTTCTGAAAGTGAGTTTTCTCCACAATATTGCAGAGGAGGATTTAGAGCAACACTTTTATTAAGGGCTGAGATGAAGTCAGTAGCAAACAAATGAACTAAGGTGTTTTAAGGACTCCTTGCTTTTACATGCTCCCCAGTTTGAGTTATTTGTTCCTCTCAGTGGTCAGTGTAGCGTCTCAACTCTGGGAACTCAGATCTGAGCTATCAGAGAGGAAAATGCAAATTGGAAAGGACAGGTAGGGCTCATGTAACTTCCCAGTCGTTTGTTGTCAAAGGGCTGCACCTTCAGTGCTGCACAGAAAAATATATTGCCTTAAGAACCACACCCAAATTATTCTCTCCTACAGCTTCCAACACAACAGCCAGCAGATGTGTCACCTTTCCATCCCAAGTCCTTAAGAGTGAGTGAAAAATGTTTATTTTCTGGTCTAGGAAACAAGACTTTATCATAGCTAGAAATTCCACTGTGCACTATTTCCCCACTGATTATCAGCAATCTGCTCTGTATGCACAGCTCCTGCAGGGTCCTTCTCTCCTGACGTAAAATATTCCTCTCAGAGTTTACTCTGATGGTGTGCAATGAGCATTCATACAAAGTAACTACAGCTGCAATTTGTGCACTCATTTGTCTTTTCCACAGAACCCAAATGTATAAGGTCTACTAAGGTGCTGTCTCCAAATGGCAGAATGGGAACATGGAAGTTCCCAGTGAACCCAGGCAACCTTGGTGTCTTCAGCAGACTTTTAGTGAAATGATACTGAAGGAGATGGAAAAATGGAAGACAGAGGTTCCTTTGCTTTTCTTTGCTTTTCTTTGCATCCATGTAAAAATATGGAAAAATATGAGGTATCCCACATATATTAAATTTGTTCACTGGAGTTTCATCACCTGAAGAACACCTAAAAAGATCTAAGAAATGAGGTTGTTTTTGTTATTATCAATCAAGAATGGAGAAATGGCATCATCTGTGTAAAAATCTGACACTGTTTTGGAAACAAGGATGACAAACTAATGTATATTTTATATAATATACAATAGAAGTGGAAGACTGACCTTGAAAATGACCCTGTTCTGTCCAGCGAAACACTAAATAAGACTAAGGCACCTCAAGTGAAGAGATTTAAGAGGCAACTGAGTCACGATCCATTTGTTCCATATATCTCACTTCAGCAGACCTCTCAATCTAGCCAATTTGGGCTATCCAAGAGGCACTTGAGTGCTTGAGTAAGGATTAGGTTGCATTTTTTAAGATTATGTTTTTGAAATGAAATTACAAACTGCCAGAATAGATTATGAAGAAATGTGCTCCATTTCTGCTGAGTTAGCCCAATATGGAAACCTCCAAAGGTGGTTTCCTGGCATGCAGGTCAAGAATCAAAAGTTCCTTTTCAATTGAGATCTGTGATCCTGTGATCTACCATCCTTCTGGACTGAGAGATATATCTTTTTAGTACAAGTATGGAAGACAGCTTCTTTCTGGTTTTGGACTCCAAATTCAACGCCAAATCTAACCTCTCTTTAAAAATATATCTCAGGAGGAGCACTGGGAAATGTGGATGAAACATTGTTTATCTCAACAAGGACTTCAATTTCCTTGTATTTTTGTCTGGGGGTGGGTGGGTGGATTTTGGTTGGGTGGTTTTATTGTTCTGTTTTGTTTCTTTTTTTTTTTTTTTTTTCCTTTCTGATTCCAGGAATGTTAAGCCCATTCCTGTTTGGTTGGGTGAGTAAATGCTCTCACATTAGAACTTTGTCTACTTTCTCTCACTCTTGACTGATTCGTAGTCCACTATGGCAGAAACTTAAAATAAAAATTAATTTGTTCAATGTCATTCAGTGGTCTATTTCTATACTTTTCTGACTTGATTATGAATCACAAAATTAAACACATGCACTCAGTATAATTTTTGCCAAAGTATTTGAGATCATTTTATGCCTCTCACTAAACATGCCCTCAGGACAAAAATGATTATTAAATCTAAAATAACTGGCTTATTCCTCCAGAGAAACTAGTGCAACCTCTTGTAGAGCACTACAGGATTTCAGGTCTTCATTTTTTACTTCATGGACTAGAAGCACTACTTAACAATTTTTCTTACTTTTAGAGACCAACCCATATCCTAAACTCTATTGGTTTGTTTAAAATCTAGTCCAGCCTGCACCATAAAGCAAAAGGAAACTCCAGAGTCGTTACATAAAAAAAAATCATTGTTAAAATCTATTCAGTGCACATCCAGAGTAGCCTGAAGCATTGTTTCTTCAAAAAGCACTGATTCTGCTCATTCTGCAGTGAATAGCAGAACAGATTGGCAGCAAGGGCCTCTGGGTCCGCCCTGCAGAGCTTTCAAAATCATGTCTTTCTTGGCAATAGTATAATGAGACATCTAAGCTTCTCTTTGCCAGCTTAATATTTTTGGCAGGAGCAACCACATTTAGCATAAAATACCAGTAATCAAGGTTGAGCAGCTTGGGCTTTTACACGTTTCCTCTCTTCCTATTAAAAGAATAAATCAGAAGCTAATGATCAGAGACCTTAAAAATTTCTGCAATGCCAGCTCACATGTCTTGGCACGGGCCACTTAAGATAATTTCCCTTAGACCTTCCTATTCTGCAAGTTTAATACTTCACCACATCAAGTGCATTGACTTTGGAGACAGTAAGAAAACCAGACTGTAACTCCCTACCAAGGTTATCCTCATGGACATCAGTATTAAGGCAGAGGTTACTCACACATCATTTGTAACTTATCCAGTCAACCCAAGGGAATTTGAAAGAACTTATCTAAAAAATCTCTCAGCTGGATCTGTGAAAGGTAGATTAAAGATAAAATGCTTCAGCACCTTTCAGCACTTAGCACTCACTGTCACCCACTCCTAGGAGCTGTCCAGGTTTGTAAAGCATCTTTCACTGGCAGCTTCAACATCTGGCATGGACACAGCACAAAGCATGTAAATCTGAATTAACCTGAGCTTCCAAACGGCCAGCTTGAATCTGTCTGTAATTATTTACATCCTCTCAGTGTGAGTCCAAGTACCCTTCTCAGAGTAGCATCACCAAATCCAGCCATCTAAGAAACATTGGCAACAGCAGTGTAGTTTTGCCTCCTTGTGCAGATGATGGGAGAGCTGAATCACGTTCCTGTCTCCCATGGGGAACTCTTAGATTATGCCTTCTGCATGACTATGGCACTTTGGTGCACACCTATCCCCTCCTGGCAGCTTGTGTTAGAAATCATGGGCTGATCCGCATTCAAACTCTTCAAAGCCACCACCTTTCAGAGCTGCCTAAATATGTACACAGAGCAAAGTCTGGTCAATGCTGCACCTCTACTGTCTGTCAGGAAGGAACTGTGGGCCCAATATATCTTCTGAACAAAACCTAGGTTTGTTTCAGAGGGAGCTCTTTGGCTTGTAGACAAAAATCAGAAATGTGTGCAGGGGGTGGGCAATGAGACAATCAGAGCTCCAGAACTAACCAGAGAATAATCCAGATCAGCAGGATATGTGCCCTTAATGCAGCTGCTCCAGCTCCCATGGACTCCACTCTCTGGTGGGAAACGCTGAAGCCTGACTGTACAAGGTGACAAAAGGAGAGAAGCAGATTGGATTCCAGTTCTTCTTTTGCTGACTACATGAGAGTTTTCTGTTCTCTCCTTAGAGCCACTGGAATAGGAGTCTAGCTTTGTTTCAGTGTTAGTCACCAACCCTCCTGCACTTACCAAGCGGCCGTTCAGCTGTTTCTTGCAAAACAGAGTTGGTTTTCCAGGAGACATTTAATTTCTGAAACCATGCAGTAAACACTAGTGATGAAAGTTTCCCCTGCAGGGTGGAAAAGGGATTTTTCATGAAAAAAACTAGTTTGGATAAGAGATTTTGTTTGGTTGTTGTAATTTTTTTCTTTTTTTTGTTTGTTTTGATTTGATTTGATTAAATCACTTCCAATCACTGAGCTAGGGCATAAAAGGGCACCATGTGAATTTTTATCTTTTTGCAAAAAGGCTTATATAGACATTTAAATCCAGGAGATCACACAGGACTATGAATGTGGATGAGAACAAAGTGCATCTCTGCAGCCAGACTATGTAGGAATGTTCAGTGCAAAGGGACCTCCTGGACTGCTGACTCCCAATCACTGACTTTCACACATGAAAATGCATTTTCTGGCTTTGCTAAGAGAGTGATGTAAAGGCATTTTTCTGAATGCTTGAATACTTGCTTTAGGTGATAATTTGTAAATGAGGAGCTAATGGTCCTCTGAGGGGCTGTTTCCTGTAAAAATGGCTGTTCCACAACCACTCTGACCAAGGCAATGTCTGTGCAAGGTGCAGCCTTCTGACCTGACTGCCAAGAGGATCTGCTGCTCTGAAGGTATAAAGGTTCACAATTCACCCTAAATTTATGCCTTGCCAATTTTCCTCAACTTGCTCTGCTGCCAGCTTTTGTTTTATAAGTAGCTTTTCTCCTTGGGAAGAAGCTCTTCCATTTGCATTTATTTAAGAACAGTCACGTGCGACATCTACTTTCATTTTGTTGCATGAAAGAAGCATGGAGTTTCTTTTAAAATTTTCTCCCACATGATAGATCATGAGCCTTTCATTTCAGAAAAAGAAATTAATGAGCAACTTCTAACTACATTTCATAGTATAAGAATGAAGAGACAGCAAAGGAAATTAAGAGATAACAAGCTTAAGGAAAAAAAAAAAAGCATTCTTAGCACAGTGTTGAGTTCAGCCATGACAATTCCTGCCACAGGATATTATGGCTGCCAAAGTTGAGATGAGTTCAAAGTGATTAGAGAAATTGCTGGAAAGGATATGAAATGCAAAGATATCATCCATGTCTGAGGGAGTCCCTGATCCACAAACTGCTCGAGGCTACAGCACCACTCCAGCAAAACCCACTGTAGATGCAATCTTCAGGCTTTGCAGGGCATTCACCGTAGGACAGAGTTGGAAGAAAAACAATGGTTTTATCTTCTGTTGTCCTAAACTTTTTTCCATCTGCCTTTCCTTTTAAGCTGTTCAGACACATCCTGTTCTTTCACTGTCTCATTTTTACCTTAACCTCAAATCATCAAGTTAATTTCACCGGGCATTTTCCACTCCTTGAGTCAGGGTCACTATTTGTCTATAAAAATAGAACTGACCCTAATACTGATCACTGAAAAATGCAGTTTTGGGCTTACTCTTGCAGTGTAAAATTTCCTTAGATAATGCCTTGTCCTTTATCCAAATTCCTGCTACCAAACAGCTCCTTTGCTTTAGGGAGGAAACCATCTGTAATTTATTCACCCAACTTGTCAAAGCAGAACTAAAATATGCATTGACTTCATGAGTCAAACTAAAAAAACCTAAACTGACATTAATGAACAATCCCACATCTTTATATTTGGTATTTATATATTTATACATAAAAAAATCGGTCTTTAATATCTTTTAGAAAATCTACGGCAGGTTTATTTTTCTTAAACTGCTCATTTTTTCTGACTCTTTCTGACCTCTCTTGAAACTTCTTCAGATAAGCAGTCTCATTACTTCATGTGTTTCTGGCTATCTCTTCACTAATTTCAGATGCCTTTCCTAGTGTGAGTATTCCAGCAGTGGGGACTGAAGCAAAGACTTTTAAAAAAAATCTCTGCAAGATATAACTTCTTTACCTAAGGTTTCCTCCAAATCCAAGCCTTCACTCCTGCAACTCTAATTAGTTCCCACAGGTGACATACACACTGTTATAAAATGCCCCCAAATATTCCTGTGTACTCAAGCTAATGAGCATGCAATATTCCCTGCTTATGACAGCGAGCTTTCCTAGGCACCAAAATGTTGTGACAACTCACAGAATGCCAGATGCTGGGAATCATCACTGGGACATCCCTAAACTGTCCCTGGGAACTGCCTGGGAACATCCTTGGTTAGCATCAGCCAACAGCACACCAGGGATGGCTGTAGAAGCTTAATGGGATAGATGATGAGTCTGGTGCTTGGGAACACCCCAGGCACTGCTGGCTATGGATGAGTATGGAGGCAGCCTTGCTGTGCCACAGTTTGAAAGAGAGACCCTTAACTATAAGGCTACTTTTGTTTATTCTTACTCTAAAATTATAATCAACTCAACATCAGCCAGTACAAGGTCACTTTCTACAAGCTGGTATTCTCAGAGCTTTCATCACAGAAATCTTTGCACAACAATCATCATCTAATGATGACCCAGTGTCATGGTTTGACACTGGCACAATGCCAGTGCCCCATGAAAATATACTTCTCTGGTGTTTGCTGTGAGATGTGACTAGGAAATAAGCAAAGCAGGCCTCTACTTTAGGAAAAAAAAAGTTTATTAACTAAACTACAAAAGGAAAACAAACCATACACACACACACACACACACACACACACACACCTGGAAAATGAAAACTCCACAAAAAGCATTTCCTCCTCCCCCCCACCACATTTCCAATACATCTTCTAAATTTCAACTCTCTATCTATCACTCTGTAAATACTCAATTCCAGTCTATCAAGAGGAGAGGAGTCTTTCTTGGGGCCATGGTGACTTCCTTGCATGCCCAGCACTCTCACCACTGGACAAGGAACAGAGTTGCTTCAAGGGTTATTCTTTTAAGGGTGCTTTGACTAGTTCCAAAAAAAAGCACAGTTTTCTCTCATCTCGGGACCTCTTGTCCCCCCCATACTTGTCTACCCCCTGGGGCCGGGGGGTCTCCAAAACTGAACCCTCTCAGTTCTGAGCCATCGCCTCCCCCCTGCATGCAGCCTCTGTGTCGCGAGGAAGCATGGTTCTGTCCATGGCTGTACCAAAAAGAGTCCAGCAACCAGCTACTCCATCATCTCTTTCCGG
>NW_005054297.1:27733730-27746230 GCF_000277835.1 Geospiza fortis
ATCTTCTCGGGGCCTCTCTCCCTCTGTCTCTCCTGGGGGGGGCTGCCCAACGCCTCCTGGTGCCCCCACCACCCTTCCATCCTGAGGGGTCAGGCCTACCTCTGCCAGGCCGCAGGTGTTTCCCTCCCCTGCCCAGCTCGAAGCCGGGCAGGGGAGGCCTTGGCTCTTTGCTGGCCGGAAATCAAAGAGAGAGCCCAAGGGAGTGCTCTGCTTCTAACCCCTGTGTTCTCAGAGGCGCATCCACCCTCAGTGGCCAAGCCTGGTGTCAATTTAAAATCTGAACACCTATTGGCCTCTGGCCACTCCATTCCCAGAAAACCTGCTTCCTGTAAACCCACGACACCCAGTGATCCTGGAAATGCCCAAGGGGTTTAAGGTGTTTTAATGCTAAGCTGGCTTTTTTTTTTTTTTTTGGTTAGGATAGCACTTTTGTATTCTAGACATATTTTAGCCTTTGTGCATTTGAAGCCATGTTCTTCTGTCTCCTCCTGTCTCATTTCACAATGGCTGTGAAAAAATAAACTCAGCAGATGTCCCAGAAGACTGCTATGCTGCCAGTCATTAGTGGTATAGATAGTCATGTAAGTAGGCTATCTTAAACATCTTTATGCCAGTTTAACTTTTTCCTTTGTAAAAATTTTTTGAAGAGACTTGGAAATCACCAGGGAAATCTTAATTGACAAAGTCATGTGGAGTAAAAATCTGATAAATGGCCTATAAGAGATTTTCCCCGTTTAATACTAGGCACATCAAACAATCAAAAAATAAGACCATACATTGCAAAAACTTTGCAGAATGATTTCATCAACTTGATCTGCTTTTATAGGCCATGGTGACTGAGGTGAGATGCTGCTTTTTTCTTTTTGTTTTTTTTTCCAGCATGGAAATCAATCATCAAATGGATGAATGGATGATTTTCTTTTCTATTTTTATTTTTTTTTCTGGAAAAGAGTGAAATGAAGAAATGGATAGATTGGAGGGCACAAGAAAATCTACAATTTCCAATGGCTCACTATTATCACTCCTACATATGAGTGTTTACATTTTGGGAAAATGGCCCAGCCCCAGTCTTTGTACTCTTTTTATAATCTATTATTTCATACATGGATCACTCTGCCTTTAAATCTGGTGTCGGGAAGCAGGAAATCTCTTGAATTCTGTGCCAGGACATTTTCCATTTCAAAAAGGACTTGTGTTCATTGAGGTCCTTTATATAAAAAGTGACAGCCATCCAGCCCTGTACTATTCCATATGGCTTACTTGTGCAAAAGTACACTTCCACCCAAACTGTGAATGCAGGCCTTTTAAGTAAAGAACAATAGGCCTTTTCTGCAGCTCTACGTACTGTAACCCATAGATAGAAATTATTCTTCCTAACACAATGATTATTTTATTAGACATAGGTTAGAAGTAGTTTTGAGGTGAATGTGATGCAGATTATGAAGCAGCAGACACACAAGTTTTTGAGTTTGTACAACACCTTTTAGCTTATGTCAGCTTAACTTATGTTTTCCCAAAGCGACATTTAGGTTAGATAGACAGCTAAATGGCTGCCATCCAAGGGGAATGGCAGTACATTATCCATAACTTCTATCAAAAACTCTTCTAAAGAATACCATGATTTAAGCAGGTTTCAAGTCTGAATCAACTTGAAGGAACAACAGAATGATTAACTCCATGTTTAGTGAATGCTACATAATTTATTCAATAAAATCTCCAAATAAGCATGGAAATTACAGGCCTGACTACAATTGAATGTATCTGAAATAAGACACGTCACATGGCTGATTGAACATGAGCACACAGACAAATGGAATTGGAAAGTTTTTTTAACACAGAAAGTTTAAATTTTGTGGTTCCTACTGTCATTTATAACAATCACTAACATGTCAAACAACACAAAGGGCAATCCATATCGCAGACAACATAGAAGCTTCTAAGCTGTCATGGCAAGAAACTAATTTAAGAGTTAATTTTCATGCATCTAGGTATCATAGCTTGATTTCAGAACTCAAACTCTATCAGAATGTACTATCTCCTCAAGTTCAGAGTAAAAACATAAAAAAATTCTTATTTGGCAAAGACAGAATGATTCAGCAAGTTCCAGGCACTTGCAAAATAAGCATTTTATGTTTGCAGCTGCATGTGTCTCTGAAGGATGAGCTTCCAAAAAGAAATGAAGGAAATATTCCAAGCAGCAGCAATGCTATGCTAAATAAAATCAGTAGCATAAGATGCTCAGAGGAAAAGCTTTTATTTTCCTCAGTTATCAAAATTAGAGTTAAAACTCATTTAGCCGGAATAAGGATCTCCAGATGGAAGTCACAATATGTGTATGTTTTTCTATACCTTACTCCATTTTTCACTAAGACAAATTAGAATGAAATATTAAAGCCTTAGTATTAAACATAGAGCAGAATATATGTTCACATCAACACAACTGGCCTGCCATGTCTCACACTTTATTTCTCCTGTACATTTCTTAATTTATCATCTCTTATCTTCAGCATCCTAATTTGCATGCTTAAATCTTCACTTTAGAGTACCATAAACATTATTTGTAAAACACTGTATATGCCTCAAGGTTTTATATAAATTAAATGTTGTACCCAAATGACATCATTAAATCAGTAGCTAAGGACAACTGAGGAAATGCTAGAAGGTTATAAAACAGGTTTCCAGCAAAAAGACATATATACAAAATCTGGAAGATTTAAATATCATCAGTCATAAAGATCTCAGAGGAATTAGGATGAGAAACAGCCAAGCACCTGTAAATAAAAATGACAGTATCTGCAGAGGGTTTCAGGAATATATCTGGGGTATCCTATTCATCACCATTTTGTTCCTAAGAGGAAGAAAAACAGCATGGAGGATGTTTCAGACAGAAAGACAATAATGGATGAAAAGTCACATTAAAATAAAGTAGTAGCAGCATACTATTTCCAATGACCAGGCAGAGAAAGGAGTCTACATGATTTGGTGACACTTCTTTGTGATGAGAAGTGTCATAGTCTATCTCATAGTCTGTTATCAAAACCAATTCTTTTGCAGGCACTTCAATGACAGCACTTATGTATATGATTAATTCTTCAGAGTCTGACATAAAACATGAGTTAAGCTCTTTAAGGTGAGGCCTTTGATGAGGACATCTACTGTAGATGATCTGTTCATACTGGAAATTGCAAAGGGTATGTAATGGTGATGGAATTCTGCAGGAGAAGGACATGGTGCTTTAACTCGTGCATTTTGTACCAATCCAAAAAAAAAAAAAAACCCTGACAGTGCTAGGTTTGATGATGTAACTGAAAGGATAAAATTCTTGACAGTTACTTTAAATAAAAAGTATCCTTTGTGCATTTCATTGCATTCTCAATACTATTTTTAAATAGAACTCAGTCACTTAGAGGTGATTCTGCAAAAATACCTCTGTACACTCTTGACCTTTAGAATAGGATTTTCTCCTCGTGGGAATACAGTTGCAGGACACAGAAGCCACTTATTTTTCTCCCTTATTAAGGGATGCTTAGAAGCAAGTCAGTTTTTTAAAAAATAACTTTTTTTTCTCAAACACCTTTCTGCAGAGTTCTTCAGCAGTGCTCTGTCATTCTGCACTATTCTTTTAAGAAGAGTATTTTTGTATTTACTTTTTTTTAATCTACTGATCTCTGTATCTGTAGCTGCACCAAAACCAGAACTGTACAAAACAAGTGAACAATCACATCCACAATGAAATGAAGTCAGACAGAAGACATCTATTACTACATTGGGCAGTACTACCATCTATCTACATGAACATGGGAATTTTTTTCAAGGTACCCAGGTTGCCAGCTAATGTTATCAGAGCATGTAATAGCTGAAGGAACTTATAGAGAAAACTAATTTTATTTTTTTTTTTTTTTTACAAAATCTGTAGTGAAAGGAAAACAAGCAAATAGATTTTTTTTCCAGAAAAACTAGAATAAATGAAATCTTGCCTAAATCCTCTACCAACAATACCTTGTATTTTTCTACTCTGCTATTGCCTGAAGTCTTATATGTATTTTCAGTATAAAATAGCCAGTGTCTCAAAAAAAAAAATACTGGCTTGACTGATAAATCACATTTTCCTTTAGTGTAAGGGAAGGCAACACTTCCCAACACATTTTAAACCAGTTTTAGTTAAAAGCTTTAAAAAAACCCCAAACCCTGATAGTATTGTCAGCAGGGAAAGTAAAGAAAAATAATTAGCTGTTGAAATATTGCCACTAAAACATAAAGCAAGACAGTTGAAAAGAAAGACACCTCATTTGGAAAGAAAATAGTTAACCCTCATATTTGATACCCCAAAAACTGAATTGATGCCAGTAGCCAGAATGGGATCTAGATTTAGCTAAGCAGTAGGTCTGCCTGCAAAAAATTCATGAAGTAGCCTAAAATAGAGAATACCTGGAAGCTAGGTAGGTCTAAGCTTTAAATGCCAAAGGCTATATCCAGTGTCTACACTCATTATGACACATTCCTGGTTCAACTGCACAACAAAAATCGACTGAACTTCTAATCTTCTAACTTAGTATTTAACTTCTAATTCAGCATTGTAGTTTTAAATCATGTTTTCAAAATCCCACCTTTTAGTCACATGGAGGCTTGGTTTGCATTCTCTTACTATCTGTTTTATTGCCTATTCCTTCTAGGAAGACACTTTTTTTTTTTCCTGCAGATATTTTATAAAGAGAGAAAAAATGTAGTATAGGTCAGGTAATATTGTCACATTGAGCAATTTTGTTTCACCCTGCAATAATTTATATGCTCCTAACTTAGGTTTGTGTAAGTGATGAAAGGATAGCCTTTAAAAAAGTAAAAATACCCCTTTAATTTTACTATTTCTATGTGTGCATATATATATATATACACATACATACACACATTATGACACCACAGAAAAACCACTTGGCAGACCCATATTTACACAGTATATTACAACATGCATAAGAAAGGTTGTCCATATAATACAATCTTAACTAGCATCTTACAAAAAAAAAAAAAGAAAAAATCCACAATCTCATGATCCTGTCTATTGGGAAGCTCATGTTTTATGACAATATATGATGTCACAATTCATAAAGCAATGAATTTTTTTCCCCTATGAGAAAAATCTCCATGAAATTGTTTAGCCAGCCAAGATGGCTTGCTTATTTCCCTTGAGGGTAAATGCCAAGTTTCCTCTATGCTAAAAAGCACATGATTATTTTATATTAAAGCAAATTTTTTCTAAAGTTACATTCTGAATTTGCTAAATATGGATGGCTGTAGTTCAGGGAAGGAAAAAAGCTTTTCAGACAGGGAAGGACGGGGACAGTTCTCTCCTCCCCACTCTGGCATCATGAGAGCAGAGAAGTAGTTTTTGCACCATGACCATGCTAACAATTCAGTTTGCCAAGCATGGTGATGCCTGGGGGACATCACTGTGTGACCGCACACAGACAGGTGGGAGGCTCAGGCTTGGTCCTACACCCCAGATTCCCTGGACTCCAGCAAGGCAGGGTCTGACTGAAGCATATTAATGACTTTGGTCTCCTCACAGCAGTCTTTGTCCCTGCTGTTTGAGAAAGATGCTTTAAGAGGTGTGAGTCACGGGATGTACTTATCAGCTGAATCACTTTGAAGGACTTGGGCAGCATCTTACATCAGCAAGCAGGGTATGCAATGCTACTTTTTTTTCTCAATGTGCTAAAATCTCTCCAATGACAAAAGATCAAAAAGTAAATTACAAGCATAAAAGGACAAAGATCTCCTATAGAAGGCAGCTTCTAAGGTGGACTAAGCAGAAGTGATGAACATGTGCCAGTATAATTTTGAATCCATAATGATTAAAAAAAACCCATATATTTTTAAGTCTCCTAGAATAAACAAGTACCTTAGGCAAGTACACCCATCAGGATAAAGAAAACATGTCAAGCAGAATCCTGCTTTCACTGAGAATTATGGCTTTATAAAAACAGTTTATCACATTTTTCTAATATATTCAGAAGGTGCAGATTTAAAAAGTGTGGTAATGCCACAGATAAAACCAATCAACAGAAATTGCCTATAAATTGTCTGTCAAGCCTACACCATGAGAGTTATTTCTTACAGCTTATACTACTCATTTATCTATGTAAGTAAAAAGAAAAAACTCCAACAAAACAATATAAAAGGTGGACAGAATGCTGCCCCAGCACCATAGCAGTATATTTTATTGCACAATGTTCAAAGTAGGTAGTGTAGTATCCAGCCCTGTCAATGCCCAGCATTTTGGTTTTGAGGCATTAGATCTTATAGAGGTTTTTGTTTAGAAAATCAAGTAATAGCTGCAAAGAGCACTGTTTTGTTTGTGCATGTAATGTTAGATTTAACTAAACCGGAGCCTCTCGGATCAACCATTTTGATTTTTAAATAGCAAAGACTGCAATTTGGGAAACTAAGCATCTACATGCATGTACACAAACCCATCAAGCTTGCTGCTGAAGTGAGAGGCAATGACACATGCAATAGCCTTTCTGTGTTGACCAAAGGTAGTGTGGAAGAGCCTGTTTATCTCACAGGAGTTCCATGGAACTGAATCCCATCAGTGAGGTGAATTACAGGGGTTACCCCAGATTTTGAAGTTATAGGATTTGCTGTTGATTGAGTCCCATGGGGACTCATGTTGTTCTATGGAAATGCAAAATTCCACATTTATTCAAACAAGAGGCGGTAAGGCACTTGCTTATGAACCTTCCTGTTGCTACTGGCCCTAATTTGAATTATTGCTGTGGTTATCATTGCTCTTGACTATGGCCTTCTCAAGATCAGCACTAGTTTTACTATTGCATTGTGTAGGGATATGTATACATACACATACACTGGAACACCCACCATCTTAATTTCCATATATTAGCATCTCTGCCCATCTATTCACACAAAGTAGCTGAAGCTGAATTAAGAATTCCACCTACAGGTAACTTGGATAAATTGCCAAGACACTTACTTCCAAATTTATGAAAATATTCATCTAACAATCTTGTGAAATTATTAAAAACAACAGTAAGAAACACAAAGGCAAACAGCTAAGTAAAAATCACATTATTTATATTATTGTGTCTTTAGTCATTGTGACAATATAAAAATATCTTCTCACTGAAAACCCAAAAAAAAATTTCAGTGAGATATTCTGCTCTTTATGAGTATGTGGTAACCTAAAATGTGTTTGCCTTTCATAGTGAAATTCATAAGGAAAGCAACTACTGAGAAATACTATGGTATTTGTAAAGCATACTATTAATTGAAAGAACTATAGCCCAACCTCTCTAATTACATTTTTCTCTACACTCACAGAATATGGTGCTGAAGGGTAGGCAGTAACAACATAACTTGAAAATTGGGTTAAAAGTTGTTATATAATAGTCTCCACTCCAGTACATTTTTAACAAGATGGTCTTGATGCTCCAGTAAAGCATCAACATGCCAGAAGTACTCTGGGCTGTCTCCTTCCAAGAATCTTGAAACCTGGCCTGGGGGAAGGTGTCCCTGCCCTCAACAGGGGTGTTGGAATTTTAAGGCGATCTTTCAGGTCCTTCCAACCCACAGTCTTCTATGATTCTATGATTACTAACAGTAAAGGCTCTGAAGGAGATTTTACTCTCCAATTTTAAGATGTTTACCATAAACTGAAACATGACATTATCATTTCAGAACTGCACAAACAATGAGTTCTTAGAAAAAAAATTCTACTTGTTATTTTCTATCCTTACAAAACAGGTATAAATCCTCTCCAGTGTCTCTTCTGAAGAGACCTTCACCTTAAGGGATTGAGGGGGGACAGAAGAAAGGCATAAAACTACCTCTCCAAGTCCTATTTCAGCTTTTTCCACCTGCTTGCCTTCTGTGCATGGAAAGAGGCAAAGGAATCAGAATGGTCCTGCACAGCTCATGGGATCCACTGGAACCCCTTTATTTGTGCTTCCCACACCTCCAGATAGGAACTAGTTGAAGAAAATTCCAATGGGCTGGTCTAGGCACTAGTTTAGCAGCCCTTTCCTACTCTATAATAGCAAACATTTTCAAAATCAGGCTTGGGATATTTAAAGCAAATAAATAAAACACAATTTAAACATGTATTTTAAATCTCATTCTGCAGTTGGAAGACTAGTAGGAATAAATGCTTTTTTTAACACAGATGAGTCAGCCTTAAAAAGTTAGCATTTGTTAAAAATGATGACAAATTACATGTAAACTTTTTCTCTATACCCAGCATGTAGTAATGGTCCTTTCTTGTTGGGTGGGAGTTGCAGGTGTAAAGGGAGGAAGAACTTTGGGCAAATGCTACAAAGTCATTCACTGGACAGCTTCATGAAATTAAGTGCTTTTCTTCTATGTATAAAGAATTTTCTCATCAGTGAGGTAAGTAAAGCACTGAACTGTCTGCAGAGGTAGCTAAATTTTCATTAGCAGTAAGAGATGTATAAAGGAGACTGACAAAAGAACAAGTTCAGTGGATGCCACTTGGATAAAGGATTTAGCTTAGATAACCTTTCCTATCTTAGCATCACTGCTGCTGCAATACAGAGACTTATGACATGACCTATAATAAACATTTTTAGTGACTACCAAATCAATTATAGCAAGTATTACATACAGTAATTACATTTCCTATCAGCCTACCAAGCTAAAAAAGTATGCATTTGACTAACTGCATGTAGTGGAGCAAGAGGAAAGACAGAAAGAGAGAGAGAGAGAGAGAAAGAGAGAAAGACAAGAGAGAGAGAAAAAGAGAGAGAGTGTGAGAAAGAAAGAAAGAAAGAAAGAAAGAAAGAAAGAAAGAAAGAAAGAAAGAAAGAAAGAAAGAAAGAAAGAAAGAAAGAAAGAAAGAAAGAAAGAAAGAAAGAAAGAAAGAAAGAAAGAAAGAAAGAAAGAAAGAAAGAAAGAAAGAAAGAAAGAAAGAAAGAAAGAAAGAAAGAAAGAAAGAAAGAAAGAAAGAAAGAAAGAAAGAAAGAAAGAAAGAAAGAAAGAAAGAAAGAAAGAAAGAAAGAAAGAAAGAAAGAAAGAAAGAAAGAAAGAAAGAAAGAAAGAAAGAAAGAAAGAAAGAAAGAAAGAAAGAAAGAACATAATGTAATATGTCTTAACAATAAGATGGGGGCTGGCCTCATGACATATGAAAGCTGCAGGGCAGTTAGAGCTATAAGTCTCAGATTTTTTATATTTTATCTTACTTTGTTCCATTTTTTGTCACTTGTTTACAGAAATTTTTATTCAATTCTCTGTTGTGTCTCACACAGATGTATAGTATTCTCTACCACCTACAGAAACTGATGCAAGGCAAAATGTTCCAAATTAAGTCTGCAGTTAAGTTACTTGCTCAATTTCATTCTAAGTACTTAATATACATTTCTAAGATAATTTATACCTGATGGATCTCTCACAGCAAATTTTTGTGATCCCTTGACAGCTTAAATGAAAATATTTAAAAAATAACTTTGAAAACAGATCTGAGTAGCCTCCAGGAATATCATGCACAGCAGATGCTGCTGATTCTATTTTGCTGGTGACTGCTGTATTCTTGTGACTCTGCACCAAAGGACAGATGAAACTATCTATTTGAATTTTAAAATACAACTATTTGTGCAAGGTTTCATGTAAAGATATTGTCTACATCAATCAGCCAAAGAGGAGGCTGACACTGCAGAAACACACTCTGTTAACAGGTGAAATACATGGTTACATGAAAATGTTGAACCTTTCACATGTTGAATCTCTTCACTCTGTTTGCCATTACAGTAAACTCTGCTGTACCACATCTCTTCCAGTGACACCTGAAGTACTTGCCATTTTTCAGGTTCTTTCTCTGCTTTGGACACATCAACAATCAGTTCAATTAAAAATGTACTGGTTTAAACTCAAAATTTTTTAGGTGGTGTTACTGAATTGATACTTAACCCCCTGTCTTTATGAACCTATCACACTGCCATTGTAACTATTACCAGGAAGGTTACAGTTCAAAGATACAATTCTATTGTTGGAAAAAAAGTTTCATTACTTCATTTAACAATAAGGAAAATTAGAGTAAATCTATCCTTGAGTGACAAGATGATCTGGGAGAAGATTTATACTCTCCATTGAAACTTCATTCAAGAAAAGAAGAAACTTCAAGGGATAAACTCTTCACGGAAATTTCATGTCTGTGGGGACAAACAGGTTTGCCCTATGTAAAATCTCAGAAAAATACATTGATAATAAATAAGAAACCAGATTTCAATAATACTAAGCAGACATTAAAGGTATTTTACCTTTTTTAAGAAGATTTTTTATGTATGATTGAAGTTTATACAACACTCCAGAAAAGCCATGTGTTAGATTGAAAAATAAAATCAGAAGCATTTTCTGTCATATAAGTATACATGAAAAAACGAGAACGTTAATGTCTTAGAAAGTGTATGTCCAGCTCTGTACTGTTACTCATTTAACAAAGCAGAAAATAAGATACTGTACTGTAAACAAAAAGCTACAGTAAAAGGACATTTTGAAATTTACACAAGTTTGAGTTCATAAACATTTTGGTTGCTCCATAACAGTTTTCATAAAAAAAGGAATAAAAAACCCTTGGACAGCTTTCATCACTCTTGACTACTTTTCACTTAAATGCACACAGACATACTTTATATAGCAATATACTGATGTACTCTTAACATGGATATTAAACTACTATTACTGGTTTTTTTTAACTGAGATGTGTATTATCCAATCAATATTATCTGAATTGAAATACTCATACATTATGTATTCCCATCATGTTGTTAAGTATAAAAACATGAAAATATAACTTTACATTATTTCAGTTATATACATCAGTTCAGGCTTGACAAAGATTTTTTTATGCTATGATTTTTAGAGGAATGAGCCCAGAGGTACAATAAATAGCTTTCCACTGTATACAGTAATGCATTTCTACTTTTTAAAAAAAATTAATTACCATATGAATATTATTTTAGTTTGGTCATTCTAGCATTGAACATTAAAAATTCGAATGCATTCCCCAACATTCCTGATGAGGAGTAATGCACAGAACACCTATGAATTAGAGATGTGCCAAGAAATGATTTAGCTCAACTGGGGGGAAGTATTGGTAAGACAGACATTGAAAACACTGTATACACCTCTTTTGCTGGCCACACTGAGAGTATACACTGTGTTCACATGCTTGCAGAAACAGGCTCAGAGTTTGTGCCATGAGAAGGGACTTCAAGTTTCCAATAAATGCTCTGCCTTCTCCAATGCTCAGCAAACATTATACTTGAGTCTAAGAAATTGATTCCAACTAAAACTGCAAGTCATATTTAAATTTTTATTTAATTCCAAAATAAAAGAGATTTACCAATACTGCATGAGGCAAGGTATCCACAATGCAGAAAAATGTAAGCTTTTCAACCAAATGTACAGAATTGTATCTACAGGGAAAGCTAGAGAAACACGATGTTACTTTGATTTGCATTAGCATTTAAATTAATATTATTGCACCCCTCCTAGGATTCCTTTTTGCTTTTTAAGTAGTTATTGTTTTTAAATACACACAATTAAAAAGTATGGTAACTTCAGCTAGCAAAGAATACTCATAATGATTAAGATTCAGGAAAGTTTTCATCAGTACAGACTCGCATCTAATTCGAGTTATCAATCTCAATTCAAAAAGACATTGCCAAGGTTTTGGGTTTTTCTTTTCACAAAAGCTTCACTAGCTACTGCTTAGAATTACCTTTTAACAGTTTGAAAACTGCTTCCTTAACGAAACAATTTGAAACTCTTTTTTTTTTCATTCTTTAAAAAAAATACTTAACACTTTTTACTGCTTGCCATTTATCAGCTTTTATCAATACTCTTCTCTCTCTGTACACGTACTTATGAACTCAACTGTACAAAAGTAGAGATAGGTTTCAACCAAATCTTTGGATCATTAAGTCTCTGCATGTCAGAGTTAAGAGGAGCTCTAAAACAGCACCCATCCTCATGTGCCAGTATCAAGTACTGCTCCAACCCAGAACAACCTTGATCTTCAGAGTTCAATGAGCGTATCTGAGCATCACAGCTTGGGCTCATCTGCAGAAAAAACTATTGAACAGATTTGAGTGAGCTGGAAGTGGCGACACTGCCAAAAACTGAAACATTGACCCAACCTTGACAGTGTCCTTTTAGATTTCAGACTCTTTATAACCCAACTGTAGCTAGTAAAATTAATGGAACACTTGCAAATAAAACCATAGAAAAAAGTTTATTTCAAATGTCAAGCATTGCCAAGTAAATTTTATATTAACACCAAATGTTAAAGAATAGGATATACAGCAAAGTTTTAATAACAATATTAAATTACAAGATTTGAACCTTTCAATCATTATTTCTTCTCTTCTCAACATTACATATTTGGCTTTGAAAAATACGGAACTGATGCCTTAAGCCTTATTTTCATATTCCACTTCCCCGTAGTCTAGATTTTTTTCTTTTTTTTCTTATTT
>NW_005054297.1:27751230-27772796 GCF_000277835.1 Geospiza fortis
TAACACCATCAGTATTTTCCCACGGCTTCACTGTTCTTGTGATACAGCATTACCATTTTCCCAGACTTACCATGATCTTCAGGTCCAGAAATGTAGTCTAGGAAGACTCTGACGCTCAGATTTCTCCATGGTCTCTATTGGTTATGTCTATTAGTATAAAGGGCTCTGGCAGTACCAAGAACCACTAAAAGTTCTCTAACATCTAAATATTACCAGAATCTACATACACATTGGCACAGTTGGCTTTTTGCCAGTCCTCTTGCAGACCAGTTGTTGCATGTTTTAATCTGTTGATCTAAATATACTCAGCCTAACCATATATACCAAAAGACTTGGATATACTCAGCCTAACAGAATGACAGAAAAATAACTGTGTGCTGAAGGCACAGTGAGTTTCCCAGATTCCTGGAACATTTACCATACTGCATACATATTGCTTTTTTTCCCACCCAAAAGATCCCCAGACATATGACCCTAAAAACCAGAAGAATCCTAAAAAATCTATTGCACCATTTTTGAAGAGGCAGTTCACAAAGTAAACCATTGCTGTGCACTATCGCCTGGGCAGCTGAGCAGGAAAAGGAACAGGTTTCCCAAAGTGTCAAGTGTTAAGAAGAAACCTCCCACTAGATGGCTCACAGGGCCCTTGCTGTAGGGATGAAGGCAGCAATATCTGACCCAGCAATCATGAAAATCTGTAAGACATTCCATAAGAACATCACCAGATAACGACACTCAGTACTGGCCATGACCATGCAGTCCTCTGCAGCCAGGAACACTGAAAAGCTTCACGCTGGAATTCATACAGTTCCCAGTCTGGATCCCTACCTAGTCCTTGGCTTTGTCTAGATTCCTAAAAAATAAGAGCAGTGAGCCACTCTATAGGGAATATGGCTGACTTCTAGATTTCTTTTTATATTGCTACACAATATATTTAGTCATACAATGTGTTTTCAGAACTGTGCCACTTTACTTCCTTAATTATTTTCAGAATTTGTATTTATTTGAAAGGCAGAGCTGTAGATGTAGAATATGCCACTGTTAAGAGGCCATCTAGCATTCTGTGTACACGCAGGACGCCCTGTGTGCAACTTGGGCTTCCACCCTACAAATGCACTACTGATTACAGACCATTCTAGACTGCCATAGTGACTACAAGAATGCAAGAGGATGGAAATGACCTGCATTGCTCTTAATTACTGCGGCTGATTGCTATTGCAAGGTGACACTCAGTCTATGCATGAAATGTTAGAAGCTAATTATAATTTTGGTATTGCAATCAACACCAACACGGCAGTACAAGACCCTAACACTCACAATGAACATTTTTTATCCTGTTACTAATGACTTCTACAGCAATACACTGATACAAAAATGTCCCAGGAACTCTTTTTTAAAAGTATCATGTTACTACTGAGCATTTTTACTATGAAAACAACAACAACAATAAAAAATTTGTTAAATAAACTTTAAAAATCATAAGTATATCATTAATACAGATTAATAAATATAAATTATTCCACACATAATTACAATATATTGGGATAACTTTATTATTATATCTAAAATTTATTTTATGATTGTTATTACAGAGTACATCCAATTCCAATGTAGAATACTATGTTCATTAAGAAACTAATTAGGAAATTAATTTATGCAAAACTTTATCAACTTTATTTTGTGGGTCATCAGATAACTTTTCTATTTTGACATTCAAAGACCTATTATTCTTAAAACTGGGGTGCTTTAATTAGTATGCCTTTGACTGAAATAGCTCCTCAAACTACTAACATTCTACTAGATGATGATCTTATACTGAGGGAGCAGATCTCCAATTCTCAAACATGATTTATGAAATCATCTTGGTGACTTTCCATAATGAACAAAAGGACAAGAAGTTGTAATGTCACCAGTAGCCAGAAAGTGTAATGAAAACCAAAACTTGTTAATTTAGTCAGTAAATCAAATATTAATAGGTAAAAAAAAAAACACCACAGAAAGGAACTATTTTTTAATTTAATTAGCTGAAGATTTAAGTACTTTAAAACACTATGTTTATACTGAGTGAATACTTAAGGTAAATTCAAATAAATATAAGTTCTAAATTTTATAAGATATGGATATATTTATTCAGTAATGGTAAAAATTACTTTCATCTTCTTAAGAAGAAGTTTTATGGCAATTCAGTTTCCATTACTTAATTGAGCTACCAAAATATCTGTAACATATTAGGTCTTACTAATAAAAAATCAAAAACATTCTACTTCATGAATTTATTCCTCAAAAGTTCACTTAAAATAATTTTCTTCAGAAATGTGCAGGACAATGACCTTATATATTCATCATATTCTCCATGTGGTTTAAGGAGTTAAGTGACCAAGGCTGTTCTTACAAAGGTATGTTCCCAAATAATTTAACTTCCATTAAAATAACTGCTGAAATGACTCCTCCTCTGAGACTTACTAATTTCAGTTTCCTCAGAACTGAAATTCCTCCCCACCATTCAGGATAAAATCAAAGCAGATCACTTCAATGTAATTTCTTTAAAAATTCAGATAAATGTCACAAAAACCTAATTTCTACAATTCTGAAAAAGAGTTCATTGCACCCATACTGGGGGAGGGGGAATAAACTAAATCCCAAAACACAAAATGCTGTCACAAATCTATGGAGAACTGCAAATGCTGTTCTTGGAGTCTAGAACCATAAACACACTGCCTGGACTGAGGAATGGAAGCACTCAAACTACTGCCCTTCTGGTGTAAATACTGCACAGCATGCACAGCTTCAGATGACATTTTAAACTGACAACATTATAAGACAGAAATGACTAGGATTAGCAGGAAAGGAAATTGAGATGTCAAAACATAGACTATGGAAAAAATATTTATTTATTTATTATATACGAGAAGTGGAAAATTCTGATCTCTAGAATGATAGAAATGAAAGTTACTAGTTCAAAAGCATTATCCAACAATTTGGGAGCAATAACAAAATCTGCATAAAATTGGAAACCATCAGTCAGCAAAAAAACAAAAGAAACACAGATCTGTCACTATGATCAAAATGCTTACCAGAAAACAGTGTGATAGAATTGGGAGAAAATTATCTTCAGAAAAGATAAAGAAATATTAATGCCTTTGTACAAAGTAAACTAAGATCTTGGATGGCAAACAAAGTACACTTCTGTTCCTTCAGGATTAATACATGAGGAAAATAAACACTGAGAAGAAAAAAATCTACATAATAATTATAAAATACTGTAAAAATTGAGAATAAACTAGTAATAAATACATATAGTCTGGAAAATAAAAGATGTTACTAACCATAGCAAGGGTAATGTGGAAAGAGGAAAAAAAAACAACACGAAAAATAACAAAAAGTGTTGCTTTGAGGGAAAAAGAAAGTACTGATTACTGCATTCTTTCTCTTAAAATAACTTTCAAAATGGCCTAAATCAATTCTTCTGTGTTCTGCAGATGCAACGGCCTCAAAAACCCAGAGACAAGTGAAAATTAATCACTTGAACTCTGTCTATCAGAGAAAAGTACATGCATATCTTCAGTAATATGCTATTGGGTGCAAAGGCAGTCCTTGCACTAACTCAGTGCTCAGATCTGACTCTCCTCACTATTTTAGCTATGGACTTTTTCCTCCTGCCAAACTAAAGAGCCAAACACACAACCTCCAGCCACATCTGCTTTGCAGATCCACGAAGTCCCAGTTCTACACCCTTTCTGCCTTTTCAGGTGTCAACCAGAATCTATGGTAAATGTTACAGGATATTTCATGGTTGAGTCTTTCAACTCCTTCACCTCTCAGAGGCTTCCATGGAGCTAGTCAAAATGAAACTCTAGAAATATATGTTCTATAGTTCTTCTACATCTCACACTTCAAAAATTGAGGCTGAGGTATGATTCACAGTTTTTTACTTCAATTTAATAAGAAACAAAATCATGTTTCTTCTCTTCTCACTAAAGATTTCCAGTGGTTTTGGTTTTTTATTCTTTTAGAAATTTCAGTATGCCTTTTTTTTGCATCCCCTCTTGTAAAGAAATTGTTAACATAAATATTTTTACAAATTAAAAAATATTTAAAAATACTTACAAAAGTAGAGGCACTGGACTTTGTTGAAGATACTCAGAAAAGACATTGCTATTTTCCTTCAGGAAAAATTTTCTTTGCCTCCCAACAGACAACACTTTTGCAGGAGAAATGACTCAAGAGGTCCTGTCAGCTCTTACTTTTGTTTCTGGCCTTCCACTGTGTGAGAGGATTTCTCTACAAGATTATAAGGATTGTCATCCTTCCAGCATGTTTCCAATGCCCATCTTTTCATTCTGTAACTCTTGCCTCTTCAGCAAGAATAAGCAACTCTTGAACAGTCTTCTCAGTGAAAGGTAAAGTATACTTATTTGTTATGGAGCAGTTCTGCTGCTTTGATTTTTGGCAGAGGATCTATTCTTAAAGGCCACCAAAATAGTTACAATGAAACAGATTGGTCTGTCCATGTCACACTGCCGGTTGAAAAATAGGTACATATGAAGATACTTTAAACAAAAACTAATGCAGAGAGACAGTAAATTAATCTAGTTATTGCTCTGCACATCTTTTTTTTTTTCTTTCTTTTTTTTGAGATGCTTTATTACCTTACTTATAGGACCAGCTACAATCCATCTTCTGGAACGGAAAAAGAGGTAGGATGATTGATTTAATTTGTCTACCCAATTTGTACATATCTTTAATGAACAGAGCTAGGCATATAGCAAAAATATGACTGAACCGTAAAAATAATTAACTTTTGTTCTCGTTGTGTCATTCTGGCATTAATTTTCATTATGCCTTCAAGCAGGTGAGAAGCACAGAAATGTTCCAGTGAATGCCTTCATACTTACTTGGATTCTTTCTTCCAGTGCTGTAGCCCATGAAAGCAAGCGAGGCAACTTCAGGAGTTATAACATACAGACAATGCTTTAAAATTTGCTTCTGCAGTGGCAGGTGAGCAGCAGACTGTCTTGTTGGGTTAGTGACTTCCCTTCCAAGTTCAGCTTTGTGCCCTGGCTAATGCATGTACAAACTGGGAAATCGCCGAAGACAAGGACAGTTTGTGACTGTGGACAGTGCCACCAGGACGTACCAGAGAGACGATGTTCCACTGCCCACCATTTACCTCTCCATCACGTAGTACCCGTGTCCCAGCAATTAGAGAGGTGATGATACACCTGCACAAGAACAACTGAAAAGACTCCTGAGTCTTCCCAGTGGTGCTTGCAGATTTACTTGCATTCTCACCACTACAATTCACTACTGATTTGAGGAAAAATTATGCATTTGGGGAAACCATGGCCACATATACTTCGTTGTTTTGCCCATAACCCAAAAGAAAATGCAAAAGCAATGCAATATACACCTTTGTTTAGGCTTTCAATTGCACTAAAAACTCTACAAGGGCTATCTATAAAGTGGAAGCATTAGCAAATATCAGAAGTGGTAAATATCCCAACTCAGTGGAACACAGCTCTTTAGACCCGGATCGTACTTGAGACACTGCTAGTGCCAACTCTGAGGTCTCCTGAGGAAAACTACTACACATTCTGCTATTTACAGAGACCTGACAGATGCGCCATTAAAGAAGAAATTCTCTCTTATAGCTATAAAATTATCTATAAGATTATTACTAACAAGTAATAGTATCTTGCTGATGTTTGGATCAATAGTTTTTATTTGTCACTTTTTTTCTTTTAAAAATATTTAAAAATCCATTACTTTGGTACTGGCATTTCCTATATAGGATGTACCAAGCTTCTGCTTCTCATCTTAAAGCAGCACTAGAAACACCAGAGCACAATGCTTTTTCATTCCTTTTTATCAGTTATGTTTCTTGAAGCAGTGCCAACGGATGCTCCATGCACTGCTGGCAAGAATATCTCCTACTGCTCCATGCAACCTTTAAAGCTAGGGAGCCTACCTAAATTGGAGTAAAGTGCAAAGGCAACACATCTTTTTCTCTTGAATGCCAAGCATGTTATCCCCAAGTGACATGGACTAGCTTGTATGCTGTTTGCTGGATATGTGATGAGCAGTCACAGGAGCTAGAAAAAGGCTTGATCTCACTTCTTTCCATTAACATTGCACACATTTATATTCAGCTCTTCAGAAGAGGATTTTTCAGCTAACTTTTACCATCTAGGCAATTGCTGAGAGTTTCTTTTTGAAAAATACTGTGAAACATCTCTTCTTCAATTGTTTAATGTATCATCACAAACCATGTTTTAGTAGCAAAGATAATTCAGTGTACCGTTCTCACCCCCAGTACCCAACTGCCTTTTATTTTGTGCTGCCCCAGGAATTAGGGCTCTACTAGGAAAGATTCAGTACACATTCCATCGACAGAAAACAAACTTGTAAATAACACCACTTCCTGAAAACAGACTGACTGAAAAACCCCATATGTTTTTTTAATTTCTGAGTGACAGAGAAGAAGCCAGACCATTTTAGCCTGCTGCTAAAAATATACACAAGTTGTTTTCAGCTATTCAAAGAATTTGAGTGCTAATTTCAGGTCATATAAAAATCACACATCCAGTCCAATCCAGTCAGAATACAGATATACTCTGGGTGAAATTTTAGTCTCCTTAGTGCTAGAGATTCCCTTCACATTGTCTTCAGCAGAGCATATCATTCTCAGAACTTGAGTCTCAGGCCTCTTAAAAAGTAATTCTGACAGTTGTTATTTCATGAAAAGTAACTGGACAAGTTTTAAGGGGTTTTTAGAAAATAGTAGATAGATGCAGCAGGCTAAGAAGTTGTTTTGCACATAATGTACCAAATTGTGATAGAAATTGCTGAGTAGAAATTTCCAGAGATCATTAGAGTTTTGTTTGTGCAGAGCCAAAGGTAACTTAACCAAAGATGAAGAATGTGCCCTCACAAAGCCTCTACCTAATTTTTACAAAAGTAAGCTTTTAATGCTCAAGCAATCACCAGGAACACTAGCTGTATAAAAGTGGAAATACATACACATGTGCTAAGAGTACAACTGTATGATACAAATGTATGCACATACAACTATTTTTTGTTTAAAAAAGAAACACTGAAAATCTCTTAAGACAAACTATTCAGAAGTGACCTACTGTTAATTCACATTCAATCCCAAGTAAAGCCATGTTCTAAAAAGTTTAGGTTCACAAAACCAGAAACGTATCTGTATACTTCTAAATGCTTCTAAATACTCTTAGCACAAACACAATCTCCTTTTTACCAGTTTGTACACCTGATTTTAGTTTTGGTTTAGCCAACAGGAAAGCAGTCAGCAGCAGGTATTATTACTGAATCTAACTTCAGAATCAGAAACTTTTTACAGTTGAGACAAGTATTATTCCTAATTAGTGTCCATTACCAGTTAAGTATGCATTACAGGACCCAGTGAAAACCATAATCTAGCAGTTACTGCTCTAATTATACAGTATATAAAAAATATCTGTGAGAACCTGTTTAATTTCATTTTCAGGTCAGTGTATGCTTGAAATGTAAATGAATTATTTATAACTATTTTAAAATATATTTTGTTAAATGTAACATCATGCAATAAAAACCATGAAAACAGAAGTTTCTTTCTATTTTAGTACTTCAGATGCACTTTCTACGTAGAGTGAGAGACACACGGAGCACACAGACAAGGCAAGGCTGTTCTGGGTTTTTTTGTCAGCAGCCTTAGTCTCTCACTCATTTGCTGGATGGATTTCACCAGGCTAGCTGATGTCTCAAGGGCAGCCTAAGACTCACACACTGAAAGTTTCATGAATTTTTAAAACTGCAATACCCAGAGGCAGAGGGTAAGAACCGACAGGTTTCCAAGGCATTAATGTAATGCAAAGACCTGTTTTCTATATATAAAAGCAGGCATGTATATTCTACAGTAGCCAGAAGGATTATATCCCATTCCCCCTTGGTAAGCTTGAAAAATCATGTAGAATACTTATTAAGACATGAATATACACCTTTCCCATGCTCTTATTCACTGTATGGGTACCTAAAATATAGCAGAGCTATTAAACAGATAAATGACAACAAGTTCCTTCTTCAAACATACCTTGTTTTTCACTGTATAGTGGAGTATTTTTTTAGGTAATTTTCCTTTGCACATTTATATCAAGACCCTTATATTTGTATATAAAATATAAAACGTGGCAATTAAAAATAGACAGGAACACTTATATTTGTGAGTTGAGCTGTGTAAATCCCACTTTCATAGCGATCTTTTAATAAAGCCAAGGGAAAACACATTTACATGAGTGAAGACCTACTTCTACTTAAAACAATCAAAAAAAATCTAAAAAGTAGAGATTCTTACCCTAAAAAACTCTTTAGTGGAGCCAGAATCTAATGTCCCATAAGCAATTTCTGTTTGCTTGGAAAGATCCTCAGCACTTTCAATGGGAGACACCATCCTCTCCACCGTCAGGAAGGCAGCTAAGTTAGCCGTGTAGGAGGAGATGATGATGAGGGTAAAGAACCACCACACACCTCCAACAATGCGCCCCGACAGGGACCTAGTAACAAGTATGAAATGGATTTGTAAAGTGAAATGGAAATCCCAAAAAAGGAACACGTTATCAGTTTTATGCAAATGGTGCAGTATAATAAAGGGAAGCATTTCAGGCTATCTCAGAGTCCAGCTCTGCACACCAGATGGGAAATCAAGGCACTCTCCACTGGATCTCCTGGGACTCTGCTGAAATCAGGACTCCAGAGTTTACTTCTGGAAGAACTTAGTGATCCAGTTCTTCAAAGTTTTGACAACCCTTGAAGGAAACTGCTTCCATCATAATGTGCTATATTTAACACAAACTATTTGTTCCCTCTGAAGTGATTTTGTGTGACATTATGATGAAGACCAAACAAAATCAGCAGATAAACCAATATGCACTTTAAAATCAAGGGCCTTGATTGTTTTCCTAAGACATTCAGACAAAGACCGGTTTCCACAAAACAATGGCTTATGCTGCTGTGCACACTCTGTACTGAGAAACAAATAGCATCATTTGTAAGAAAAGCTTGCCCAGGGATTATCTATAGGCTAGAAAGTGTGTATGACTTTTGGAAGATACAAGCATTTAACAAACTGAGGACTGGACATGAAACAATCAATGATAATACAGAAAAATGGTGAAGAAAGTATATTTTTAAAAATAGTAATAATAATAATCTGATGTTTATAACAGCAGCAGGTGGGCTCTTATGGATCTGTGCTTTGCTTCTCCTGCTCAAGAAGAAAGAAGAAAAGAGAACTCAAGAAAATATACAAAACAGTGTAAAGCACACAAGTCAACTCAGTAATTTTCAAGAATAGAAAACTAATATAAGAGAAATATTGATATTACAGTATTGTCAAACTTGGGTTTTTTTTTTCACGATCCTTTAAAATTTGAAATAAGTTACCCCTTTGTTTCCAAACAAGACATTACAGGAAGAAGTACACAATCTTTGGAGATATGTTTAATTATTTGGCAGAAATGTGCATGTAGCTAAAATTCTAGTACTGGGGCACTGCAGTAGCCTAGATTTGTCTTGGTATGTCCCTCCTCCATTTGTTAAGTAAACAAATTAGGAATCACCCAGTCTACTGTACTGTGAATGAGAACAAACTAATTCTGACATAGAATATATATAGATAGATATATGGACATTTAAAAATCATAGCTATGCAAAGTGGATTGACCAAACTAGGAAAAAAAATAAATAGAACCAATTCTGGACAAATAATTTTTTTCTAATTGCTATTACACAAAAACTCTGTCACAATTCTGACATTAAAAGATTTATTCCATGTCCCAACAGACTCACTAATTCACTCTACTATACTAAAATCAAGTCAGATAAGGCCCAGAATATGTTATTCAAAGGACCACAGGAAAAAAAAATATTTCAAGCTCATTCTAAAGTGAGCTATATTCTGCAAAAATGCTTTCTGTCACCTTTGAAAAAACACCACATACTTTAAATGAAGGTAATTGGAATATAAAGCAATTCTACAAGTAAAATATTGAGATATAAGATATACTGAATATATTATATTGGGTATTTGCAAGGTAAAATCTGTCAGTGTGTGTATTCAATAACTGCCAATTTTATGACACTTTGTATTGTATTGATGACACCCTCTATAACTGACAATAATTTACAGATGTCCATGATCTGTGAGCAAAGTTGCCACTGACTTTGTGAAAAAAGAATAAGGTCAATACCAATACAGAAATTATGCTCCCACATGGCATTTTACAAGTAAAATTATTTGGGGTGTCATTTTTTTTCAAAATTTTTCCAGGCAGTCTGTCACAGTTAAATGAGTAGTTTCTTTTTTATGTACATTTTGAAAAGTTTCTAAAATGTGCTAGCATGAACCCATACTTTAGAAACCCCTAATTTACTAGACCTTTAAGTACTAAAATAAAAATTTCAGTGGAAAAATTACATAAATTTGTGCACTATATTTTGTACTTAGAAAGGCATTATCTGGCAGAATAGAGAGCACACTCACATCTCAGAAAAGATGAGGAAAACTTTGCTCTAAGTTATAATTATCACATAATATATTATTCTACTCTTTTGTTCCTCTACTTCCCATGAAGCAACATTGGAACTGCTCCTATAGACCATTTCCAGGTGGTCCAGTCTTACTCAGCACCACCTTCTATTCCAGAGCCAGGGAACCCTAGTAACCTGTCTCCTCTAAAAGTCTTAGAGCAGTTGTCATTTTTATTAGAGAAATTATTGCAGTAATACAAAATTAACTTCAGAAAGGTATTTTGTTCATGCATGAAGATTGTTCTTTTTATATTTAATATGATTCATCTGCAGGCAGTCCAAATTCCATAGCGAAATGTTTTGGTGCAAAACCAGAAACAAGAAGTGTATTTCAGCCCTTTTCTATTTTTATAATAAAAGTATGATATACAAACTAACCACCTCCCTCAAAATCATGGTTTCAATGAAATAAAAGTGAAATGCTTCATTGAAACTAAACATTGAATATCCTAAATTGAGCTTCATGCACCTTTTATGATGAGCATTTTCTATCAGTATTCTTGCACTACCTTTCAAAACCTATCAAACCATATAAAACAACCATTGTGCTTTCATAGATAGTAAAATAATAATGATAACAGATCATAATTCTATGAAGATCATAGAATCATAATCTTATGATCAAAAGATCATAGAATCATAATCTTATGATCAAAAGATCATAATTTTATGACAGCCTTGATTCAATAAAAATAATTTTGTACTAATATGTGACTTAGCAGGCAATTCCAACTGTGAAGTGTGTAATTAATACAAAAACCCCACAGGAGTGAAATTTACACAACTTCTCATGATCTGCAGCGATTTGCCCTCTTCACTGATTTGTCTCTTGTACACAATTTTTACTGGGTTACATGCCAAATGCGTTGCATCTTTCACCATAAAGGCTGGCATCTCCCACTGTGATACAGTAGCCTTTACAGAGAATTGCTTCAGTTCTCACACAATAAATGCTATTATTGCTGTGGTAGAACAACTTGAAAACCTACTGTTGCCTTTTGGGATGCATGACCTCATATCTAAGAAATGCTGCCTTGGTTTGATTTATTTTGACCACCAACCACTAGACTCACTAGTAATTGACCTGTTCCCTGTCTTACTTCAGGATGTTTATAAGAAATGTAATTATAACAAGTAGTTTTAACTAAGTCCTCTGGTTTGATTTCCTTAAACCTGGCTGCCCTATTTAAATTGTTACTGTATTTCCTTCAAGCAGCAAGCAGCTATTTACTTACCTACTCACCACTTCGCTGAATCAAGGCTAGAACCACTTGTGACTTGTGCACAAGCAAAATAGAATATTTAATGAACTGCAAAGGAATTAACTTAAGTGCTTTACAGTTGTCCCTAATAAAGTAGAAGAAAATCCATGAGGAATAAAGCACTTATAAACTGGACCTTCAGATTCATTTTCATCATTTCCTTTGTGACTTTTCTAAAACTAGGCCACGGAAAAAAATAGTGTTTTGCAAATATCCACATGAAATTAGAGCCATCACAGGACTTTTACTTCAGTTCAAGGCTCTCTTGGGGAATAAGAGTGTGTTAATAACCATGTTATGATATGCAGTGAGTTTTAGAGGGAAAGTGCTGCCTCTGTAGTTCGTGACTAGTATGTTACCCCTTTTTCCCATTACAGTTGTGGCGAACCACATGCACTGTCAACTGTAAAATGGGAATATGCAGCAAAAACACGGTACCCCTCCAAGAAGGCATGGAATGATGTGAACCTTATGCATTTTACAGTCTCTGCATGGTGTATATAACTTCACTTGGCAGATTTATGATCGACATTAAGGCAAAGTCGATCAACTACATCCTGACCCTATGCCACAGACAAGTGCTTTCACTTCAAGGACTTCTGTGACTTTAGGGAGGGAAAAATCATTTTAATTAATTTATCTCCAAGAATGAAAATATATGCACCATGAACCTCTTCTGGCTGAGATGGCTGAGACCAAAAATGCACAAAGTTGAAATGAGTGAGTAACCAACCTTGGCGAAATATCGCATCCTTGCTGCATAAAGGCACCCAGGGAAAACCAGAGACTATTAAATATCCCAAATTCATTAGTTGATTCATTAGTTTGCGTTTCTCTTCCATCTTCAAATTCCTCAGTGTGCCACTCGTATGGGCTAAATCTGCTGACCAGGAATAAAACTACACTGACCCCAATGTAGGCAAAAACAATGCACATCCAGATTTCATATGCTAACGGATCAAGAAATGAAAACACTCCTGGCTTGGACTTCTGAGGCTTCTTGATCATTATTGATATCCCCAGGCTCATAAAAGGCTTTGAGAAGTCAATCACCTCTTCTCTCACCAATGTTATAGTTAATGGAGCGATTGCAATATCGGCTTTCTGTAAAGGAAGAAAGAAAGCAAATAATAGCTAATGCAATGAACAGAGCGAAAAATGGTTTAGTTTCTATGGCATTTCACAAATAGAAAATAGGACAGCAGAGACATTTGTTTCACCGAGAACATCCTGTGGAGAATTTCAGAAATTTTCAGTTGAACTCATACTGAAATACATAGAGCCATATGGTTGGTGCATTCCAAGCTTTTGTTTTTACATATGCCCTTTTAACAGGATATGCCATTTAAAAGTTCAGCAAAGTACTTTGCTTTTCACCTGGTGAGAAGGATGAAATATGCATTCACATTCCCCCAACTTTATTTGCATTTGAAATGTAATTTCATTTTTTATTTCCAAAATTTTTCATGCCATTAAGTTATTAATTCCTATAAAATTAAGTAACTTTCCTACACTCTACAGAGAAAATGAAACCAAATCCCACTCCTTCCATTAGTTATCTTTAACAGCTTTATTATAGAAGATTTTCTTACCCCATAAACAAGTTCTCCAACCATCCCATTCCAGATTTTCGTGTCTGCATCCCTTGCCCCATACTTGCCATCCCCAACAATTGTGAGCTTATATTTGAATCCACAGTGTTTAGCAATTTCTGTAGCTAAGTCCACACAATAGCCCTCATATCGATCATTTCCTTCAAGCATTTCGTGATTTTTCTTCATCATGACATATGGGGACTCCTGCACAGAAAGAACTTGCCTTAGCTACTTGACAGAGACAGGTGCATCTGTTGTACACTTCACAGATTGGTATGTGCCCTTTTACACATGAAAAAAGAGAGCCAATACCATCTGAATCATACATGCCATGTATACATTAGTTGTTAATTATGAATGGCACATGTCTTTAACACATTTAAAAGCTGCATTCTCCAGAGTCATATACAAATGGCAGTACTTACAGGCACAGTGATTCCCAGAAGTATGTTAATAATGACCATGAATGTTAACAGGAGTTACGCATTCAGAGAAGAAAGAGTAAATTCCAAAATCAGTTTCTTTCTCTCATACAGTTTGGATGGAAGAAGGCAAATTATTTAGTTGTTTTTGTTGCTGTCTTATACAAGAAAATTATTTTCTATTTCACAACCACATCTCTCTCTGAGAAAACACTTGAGGCTCTCAAGGTTATATTTTATTAAATTGTGATACAAACAATAGGTAAGATATCTATAACTATGTACTAAAGTTCTATCATCAGCAAAATTGGTGATGAGTCATAAGTTGGATTAATGTATTTTCTCTTTGTTTAGTTGCTACAGGACTGTTCTCGCATCCAGAGAAATTCCTATGCTAACCTAAGGGTTGTTCAAACTGATAAACAAGCTGTGTAATTTACAGAAAAATGCTCTTTTATAATAATATATAATTTAATTTTCTAAACAACCAGAATATAATATTTAATGTTTAATTTTACATTTTACCAATCCATAGAAGCTACAATCCTGAAGCATAAGAACCAGTCTCTTTGCTGTTTGTCAAAATCTATTCTCTAAAATCTGTTTTCTAAATTCTCTGCCTCTCAGAAGTTCCTCTCCTTTGAAAGCACATATTTAATTTCCATTTTCAGTTTTAAAAACCATAACTTTCTAGGATGTTCAATCAAAGACCGTTCATCCTCTACAAATCAAAACTGCGTGCTGAATCCCATACATTTCCCTAATTTCTAGATTTTATTATGCATCACAATTGGTAACATCTCACAACCCAAATAATAAAAAGACAGTACATTTAAACTAACAGAATGTCGAGAAACAAGTCATTGTCGGACAGACTGTCTTCTGACAAAATAGGAGGTTAATTACCAAAATAGTGGTGACAATAATAGTTTTATTCTCTAGTCCTGAAGACTCATTTCCAAGAGGGCCATCAAGAGGATTCACAACCATTTTGTCCACTTCACTCCAATATCCAATCTAAAGAGAGTGGATAGGATGCACAGAGACTAGTGAATATGAACTTATCTGGAAAAGGTAAAACATTTTATTACTGTGCCCTTGATTTGTGCTCCCAGAGAACTATTTCAGCTATGGATTTACCACTGTAAGAATTTCTATTTATGTAGTGAAAGGCTACAACAAACACTAAAAAGATTGAAGTAATGACATTTGTTTACATTACTTTTTCTAGGACAGGTATACCATTCTATTCACATATTAACAGGTTTTAGTAGAAACGTCACACATTGTAAAATTTAAATACTCCAGATTAGCAAAACATGAGAAACTGTTTTTTCTTGAGAGATTTGAAATTAGAACAGAAACACAAACACGTTTATAAAAACATCACTAAAAGCTGTATCCAGCTTTTGTCATTCAGAAGCATATTTCTCCAAATGCTCGCTCACATTTAGCAATTCAGATCAGAAAGAAAAAAAGTTTAACCCACAAACTGAAAGGAAAACACTCTTATGTAGTACTTGCCAGAAATAATAATTCATATTTGTTAGAAAGGAATATTACATTTGTTTACTTCACTCTGCAAGACCACTGTAGAATACACCTATGAATAATTATTATCACAACTTGTGCTTTAATTAATGTTTCAGTACCTACCTGATCCCATTGCTTTAAAGACACTATAAGACAATTCAAATTACCTTCCGAGGACCAGTACTTTTGAGCTCCATGACGTTTATTGTAAAATTGATTCTCTTTCCATTCTGATCAAACTTGATATTTCCTGTTAGCCCTTCCACCTGAACCTATAATAGATGAAGATGCAAGTGGTAGAAGAATTAAGTTTGTTTCTTCTCAGAAAATAGGTTTTTTATTTCCACAAATGATTATTGAAATTTCAAAAACATTAATGTAAGAGTCATTCCATATGCAATATATTATCTTAGCCAGGTTCGTGAGGACTTCACTTCCACATAACTCCCAGCAAGATCCAGACAGGTTAGGAGACTAGAAGATATTTTCAAGCATTTATAGAGAACTTCCCACATGCACTCATCCCAGCATCCACCCCAGGGAAGCTACCTGTTTCAATGCCCTTTCTATTTCTACACCATGACCCCAGGGTACAGCTGGATTTGCAAGACAATCTCCAGCATTTCCTCTTCTGGAGATCTCAATCCTCTGTTTACGTAAATTCCGGAAAGCTTCTGTCATCACTTGAACAGCATCATAGGTCAGAGCAGAGGTATACTGAAAAGAAGTGAAAACATTTAATTAAAAAACACCTTCAGCTTCACTTCCAATGCACTTGGTGATCAATTAAACACTAGAAAGGATAGTAAGATATACTTGAAATCGATCAATGTTTTTCTTTAGTTACCTTCTGAGGGGCATCTGTGAAAATTCATATACTACTCATCAGAACGGTTAGGGGCAGTGCCAATAAACCCGAGCTAAAGATTTACAGAGGTTTTCAGTGTGAGTTACATTTTTTCTCACTTACAGCTGTGTAATAGGCCTGTGTGCAGATATGGCTGGAAGTCCATGCAGGTGAAAGGGAAAAAAAGAAATAATTTTCAGTATTTAACCTGAGCTTGCTTGTTAAAATAAGAAGCTGTTCCTCTGATTACACTCTTCATGGAGAAGCATTTATTCACAGATCTTGAGACTTCATCTCCTCCCAGACATATACACACAAACCCAAAAATCATGTATTTGTGTATAGATGCATTTAACTTTTTCCCATTAAATACAAAATCTCAGGGGTAGCTACTTTCATGTATTCAATACCTTGTCAACACCACAGAAAACAGTTTTGGGGCAGAGATGTCTAGAACAAGTAGTGTTCCTCAAAGAGCAATATAGGTGAGGAAGAGCCCCATGTTCTTAAACTGACATAATATAAGGAGCTTTACAGCTTCTGAGACACCAGAGAGGAATCCTGTCATCACATGCATCAGAAACTGGGCCTAAATGGTCAAAAGCATTTATCTTCAGTCACTGGAAAATTTTACATCTCAACTAACTAACTGAACTGAAACCACATGTGCACATACACTGAGGACTTTGTTGGATGGGCTTTTTGAGTCTGGAACACCACAATTATGCCAAATATAAGAGCCAGTTTTGGAAATATGGGCCAGAATATAACTACTTAGAGGCATATGAATGAATGAAATGATCCCTGTGAAGGCTATTAGGTGCTGAAAATATATAAATTGTAAAGTGGAGAGAAATGATGTATTAGCTCTTTGCTTCAATGGCTCAGACTTTAATGAGAATTTTAATTAGTTAGCTCAAGTCATGCAGAAGTCTCTTGTAATTGTAACGAAAGCAAGCTCCCGAATTGAGATTAATTTTTGTATGCAACTGCCAGACCTTAGAAAAGGAAGAAAAGGAAAGTACAACTCTTTTTTAAAGATCAGCACGCTCAGTGATTGGTGTCAATCTTCTCAATAAAGTTTTCTCAGTGACTTGTACAGAAATATTTACAGGGATCAGGACAGCAGAAGAATAAAGTGAAAGACTGGCTGGAGTCACTACAATTTCCTCCTACTGGAGCAGCAGTGCTTAAGTGGTGTACATGAATTTGGAGATGAGGAGAAGAAAGGACCCTGCCCAGCAGTACTTCTTTAAACATTGCTCTTTGCAGCACAGAAACATATTGTGCCACACTCATGTTCTGAGAAACTTTGGATACAGCACTGTCATCAAACATCGAAACATAGGGGAGCAGAAATGAGAAAATGAGAGCTTGGAACTGAGATGTAGTAATGCTATCTAATTCAGTTATTCTATGATTGATTGGATCATTGAGATGTATTTAATGTATTATCTCAAGAATATTATTTCTATAGTATTTAATTACTGACCTGAATATTCATAGCTCAATCATACATGAGGATTATGCAGAGCTTTGCCTATCAATCAGTATCTGTATGTGGATACATGTCATCACATACATAATTTGCATTAAGACAGCTTTAATCCAAGGATCTCAAAATATTTTAAAAGCACTGTTGGAGATACCATGAAAGCAAGCAGGCCACAAATCATTTCTTACTGCTTTATTGTGCATAAACTTTCAGCTCCTAATAACCTTCATGGGGCTCATTAACACTATCTACAGTTTCATAAATTGATGTAAAGTTGACCAACTAAACCAAAGTGAACTCATTACCATAAACAAGAAATGACAGACCAATAACCTGCTCATGCAGAGGTGTGTGAGTGTCTGCATAATAAATAAAATGGTTTTAAGTTGAAGGATGCATTAGCCCTGCCTTCATTCACTTTGTTTTCCTGGAGATTCATCCACATTCTGATCCTCATTATTAAAATAAATGGGAGCACTATTTAGAACTTTATTCTGTGGAAGTGGGATGGGGTCTTACATCTTACAATTTTATGGCAGTATAAATCTCCAAACATAATTTCAGTTCCTTTCAACTTTATATGATAAGATCAGCACTTTACTACAAAATGAAATAGGTGCTATACTAGAGTTCTTACAGAATCACTTCCATTAATTAAAACATGGCAAAGAATATGCAAAAACAAAAAATCCTGCATCTCACAATTTTAGAACTAGGATATTAAGCTGATAAGATAAATTGCCTAAAGATTTTATGCCATTTGCTATGAAACATAGATTGCATGAATGTCGAATGAAAAAATTTTCTCCAAGTAGATGCCCTAATTGCCAAGTAGAGAAAACACAACATCCATGTAATTTTCTTCACTTAAATTTCTAACTTAACTTTCTACCTTCAACTTAAATGCTCTATAGACTGTAGTAAAATATGTAAACTGCAATTGCAAAGATGAATTTGAAAAGTAAAGACAAAACAAAGTCATCCCAGACTAAGCAGAAGTTATTACATGTGCTGTCCAAGAAAAACTGGCCTTTTGTAAATTCAGATGTTTTCCAGTAACTCAGGAAATACTGGAAATCCTTAGCTAAAAGGGCCATGATTCTATTTTGTACATATCAGTAACTGAATCTTCAGAAGGTGAAATGGCAGAACACTACCCCAGAATATAACAAGATTCTGTTATATGTATATTTCAAAGTTGTAAGATATTATAAGAAAGGCAAGTTAGACCTGCATTTAACTCAATGCCTGTCCATGTGCTCATGACTGAGAGATATGATCAGACATTTAAAATAATTAAGACAGTATACTTAAGCAGTGGAAAAGAAATAAAATTGTGCAGATATAAATGTAAAAAAAAAGAAAAAAAAAAAGGAAAATATTCTGAATCACAAGAAGTCAAATTCTTTTCCTCTTGGTTTGGATATCAGCAACGTCTAAATCTATCCTTGACAAATTAGAGACAGATTAGCTTGAGTTTGGGATTTTTTGGTTTTTTTTTAAGAGTCAGAGAAGAGAAAAAGCATTCTAAGGTGTGATTCATCTGACCAGTTAAACACCTTCTCTGAAGATGAAATTAATTGTGGTTTAGACTTCACTCATTTGATCTCCAGTGACTCCTGAGATGAGGGAGGAATCCAGGGCAATCACCTTAGGTGCAGATGCTTACACTGTAGACTCACTAGTAACCAACTAAAACCACTCAGACACTGTGAACTAGCCATTCATACCTAATCCAACACAACAGAGAGAAAGACAAAGTAATGGAAGAATTTTGGCAGGACTCTGCCAGCTACATCAAAGAATGCAGTGCTGTTGTACAAGGCACTAGGGAGACCTCAGGCAGAACGGCAGATCCAGCTGCAGCAGTGCTCAAGAAGGCAGAAATCAGTCTGCAACAGGCACAGATGGAGGCTCCTCACCACATATGGGGGTGCTGTTGGAACAGCAGGAGAAGGGCCACTGCATCACTAACAGAGGATAAGAGAAAGGAGCCCTAAAATCTGATACAAATATTTTCCTTTGGGAAGAGGTAAAATTCTGAGAGCGGAAATATAGGAAATGTTCTTGGTTGCAAGAGCAGAAGGGTAGAATCAATCACTTTCACCATTTTCCTTATATTTAAACAATTTCAATATAAGAAAATATACAAAATAAGCTATAATAAAATCTCTCACCCGAATTTTCTGCATTTTTCCCTCAACAAAGTACTTCTCTACTTGAATGCTAGTATATACAACAAAAGCAGAAAGACTGATATAAACATTCCTACATCTTTATAAATTACATATAAAACATAGATACATACATATGTAAACACACAAGCAAAAAAGAAATGAGGCCCAAAGTTACTTGTCAAGAACTGTGAAGGAACTGGGCAACTGTCTCCTGCACTTCCAGTGTAGTCAAACTGATGCAACATTGGACATCTACTTCTTAAAGACCTTTAATGTAGCTGGGAGCTATTTTAAAACAATATTACACACACCTTGGAAAATACTTGAAGGTGGTCTGACAGATAAGAGAGCTAATAGAAAATTACCCAAGTGATTGGAAATAGCTCTTTCCTTCTGGAGCTCTTAGCACCTTGCATAGCATCCTGACAGGACATGGAATTGCAAAGAGCTACTTCCAATAGAAACAAGAGACATTGTCAAATCTTGTACACATAAGTGTAATTGGAAGTGAAGATGGCCTTTGACTGTGCCCATAATCAGGCTTTGTTCTCACCTGTTTTGTGCAGGCATTAGCATGAATGGGGGTGTGTACACAGCAGTGTGCCGAGCTGGTTGCCATTCAAACTGCAAATGGGCCTTGAGCACTGGAGCATCTTCATTACCTAGGGCCATATTTCAAATACTGCAATGTGAGATAGAGGTCAGGGAGCCCAGAAAAGACAGTGCATGGCTCTTCCTCTTTGTTACGATGATGCTCTCGTGAAAATAGGCAGTCTTAGCAACTGACTTGCTTCCAGCTGAGAATAATTGCATACATACACAAGATATTTGGAAACAATAATTGCAAAATTTTTAATAAAAACCCTGGTCCTGACTAAAAGGGGAAGAGAGATAAATAAAATGTAAAATTACCTGATTGTTTAAAAAAATTAATTAGATTGATCTCAGTAAAGATGAGGCTAGAGACCAAGCCCTATTTATCTTAATGAATACACTATCTTTATTACATTTTGTTTCCCCAAGTTGCACAGTCACATCAACTTATACTTTGATAACAGTCTTTATTCAAACACAACTGCAGCACTCTGTGTGCACAGAAAACCTAAACAAACAGGCATTTTTGCTTTGAAGTGCCATACTGGCACGAGATGCAAGGAACACCTTAAGCAACTGTCACTTTAGAAAAACTTGTGTTCAGCTCCAGAACTGCAATCCAGAAAATCTGCTGATTTTTTACATGCTTTTGTGTTTTAATTATCTCTCTGCTTGGTTTAGAAAGACTGCTTTCTGAGCACACCCAGGACAGCTAGCCCAGTAGCAGGCACTCGCCAAACCCTAAATTCCTGGAAGTCTAACTTTTATTTCAAAGACATGCTCACAGCACATCCAGCAGAGACTGTCAAGACTGGGGCACTGGAATTATCCTAATGCTCCCATTGTAGGATATTTATAGGAGAAAGTGACCTTCTTTCCCTCTTTTAAAAACTGAATATAGCAAAGATCACAAGATTTATAAAGCCCAATGTGCTTGGCCTTTCTACCTATTTTATCTACTACTTTAATAGGAATGAGATTCCTGCACTGTAATTCCTCCCCCATGATTGCTTCCAGTACAGAACAATCTTCTCACTAGAGTCATCAGAGGTGC
>NW_005054297.1:27772832-27773276 GCF_000277835.1 Geospiza fortis
ATTGAGAATACAGGTTTTAAAGCACTTTGGTCTTCCATTATAGTAAATGGAAACCATTTACTTGGATTTGAAATCAAAAAGCTTTACAGAAATAACAAAAAAAATTATTTGGAATTGAACCCACAGCCTTTCACTTATAAAAGATGCTGCTATATTCTAATCATGCCACTGCCTACGGAAAATATACATAGTAACAAAATTAGTAAGGTTCTAGAATGATCTGTGTGATCTTACTTCTAACTTAGAATAAACATGCAAACCAGCAATGCCACTAATGACAAAATCACCTTGAATTCACTGTAAAACACAAAAAACTTTTTAATTTTCACCAGATAAATACACAAAAGCTTTTTCTTCAAGGCTAAGTCAGAACAAAGTATGTCACTCTTAATGGTATTAAAAATCAGCAGGATCCAGCGGCAAAAACTGAAGTCCTTGGTCACA